>NC_079327.1:23221486-23593986 GCF_029931775.1 Euleptes europaea
CATTCGTGAATCAAAAGAACAGGCAATAAAACAAAATAGTTTTGAAAGAGCAAACTGTGTTTCATGGTAGAAAATGGCCACCAGCAGGGGCTCAGCGATCACTCAATTTTTTGTTAGCTGACTTGGGTGGCTGAGGCTAGCCCAATGTTGTGGATCTCAGATGCTAAGCAGGGTGGGCCCTGGTTAGTATTTGGATGGGAGACCACTAAGGAAGTCACAGGTTGTTATACAGGAGAAATCAATGGCAAACCACCTTTGTTAGTCTTTTGTCTTGACAACCCCATGGGGTCACCGTAAGTCAGCTGTGATTTGACCACACTTTACACACACACAATTGTAAAAGAAAAAGAGCACACAATTGTAAAAAAAAGAGCTTCAGTCTACTTGGATTACATTGATTTAACAACCATTCACCATCCCTCCCTGTCGCCCCATCCCAATTACAACTGGAGGGAAATACGATGTACAAGCAGAAGCTAGGACTATATAGAAAAGGCACTCTGAAGTGCAATTGCCCGCATTAAGTCTCATGATCAGAGTGATTTTGCAACTAATTTAGCAGTTCCTGAGTAACACAAGATATACCAGCTGTCTTAGTATTTATGAAATTAATTTGTTTTATTTTAATCTCCTTCTTTGAATAGTGATTTACATTTTGTAGTAGTAAGATTATACTATAGTCAAGCAGGTTCATAGAATCATAGAGTTGGAAGGGACCACCGGGGTCATCTAGTCCAACCCTTTGCACAATGCAGGAATTTCACAACTACCTCCCCCCCACAACCCCAATGACTCCTACTCCATGCCCAGAAGATGGCCAAGATGCCCTCCCTCTCATCATCTGCTTAAGGTCATAGAATCAGCACTGCTGACAGATGGCCATCTAACCTCTTCTTAAAAACCTTCAGGGAAGGAGAGCTCACCACCTCCTGACGAAGCCTGTTCTACTGTTAGAAAATTCTTCCTAATGTCTAGACGGAAACTCTGAGGATTGGGCTGAAAGTGAAGAGGAGGTGGCATGACCCCATTGCCAGTGGAAGTGCCCTCTTATTACGAAATAAGAGGCACTTACGCTGGCGGTGGGGAAAGTTCTGTCGGTGCCTGGCCATCGCCGAGCTGCACAGTGCTCCTCCGACACCACAGGTTCTCCGGGACCTAAATCCCAGAATAGAAATGTGGCGTCGGCATGGGGGGGGGCATTCCCAGGGGTGAAACCAACTATAATCAGCTTCTTAAGCCCCTCCAGCCCGGGAACGCTGCCTCCAGGAACAGCGTTGCCGCACCAGGTTTTTCTCGGCGCATCATTGCTGTTTTCAATGGGGCTTTCCCCCGCATTTTGATTTTTTTTTGTTTCAAAGACCTTTCGTTAAAGACCTCTTTGGAGGGGCCTCAGCGGTGCCTGGGCCACACTGTCCCTGGCCGCTGCAAGGCTCAGGAATGGGCTTCCAGTGACATAGTTGGTTACTGTGCCCCCAACCAGATGTAGAACTAAAGTGGAGAAAGAAAGAAAAAACTCTTCAAAACCATAAGATTGTGTTCCCAAAGCTTCAGATGTATCATGTTATGAGCAGTGAGCATAGTGCGCATACATGCTTCCCACTCAGGACAGATGCACCTTTATCACTCACAGCAACATTTCCATAAAACCTGGCTTCTCAGTGTCTGTCACTTGAACACGAGTCTGTCACTGTTTCACCACGTGTGGCAAATCATCTCTCCACCCAGAGGATATCTGGTTCCAATCAGGGCATTTCATTTCAAATGGGTAAAATCCCAACCAGACTTTTCTCTGGCATTACATGTTTAGGATAGAACAACAACAGAAAGAATTTGTTATGACACAAAAAGGCACGGCCTATTATCAGAGAGTATCATTTTTCTGCTAAAATCGCACTGGTCAAGGGATTTGTTTTACAGTGCATCGTAACAAGATTGAATACAACTCAAAATCACGGGCAGGTGAGACTCCAATGACAGTTTTGATTATAAATCAAGTGCTTTGATTTCTTCAGAGATCCGTGAAACTATAAACTACAGATACACTAGGCAATGACTGTCTTACCAGTTACATAAATTGTATCATCTAATTTTTTTCAATCCAGAGACTTGAGCATCAAATACTTTGCAAAGTCTGCCAGATGAATCACAGGTTCAATAGCTTCACTTATCCTGAAAATAACATTGAATCCACTTTCTTTTCTTTTACTTTGTAACTTCGTGCAGCGTTTAAATGAAAATGTTAACTATAGGACTACGTAAGACAAAGACCATTGGAATGGACATCACTTTTCATGGACATCTCTGGGGATGAAAACCATACTGAATACCCTTCTAATGGAGTGTTCACAAGACTTCGGTGTTCCTTGTTAATTAATCCAGAAGATGACTTCATTCTTCAACTAGACCACTGAAGCACACATCAACTTATCTAGAATAAATGCTAGATCCTCATTTTATAGTCATAATAATTAGCGAAATTTCTCTTTTTGTCCATAAACATTTAAAGTATGGGAAAATTTTGTACTGTCACCACTCTTTAACTCTACCTGACTACCATAATGTCAATCCATGTAAAAACTTTAAAGAGGTAATTACCCCATGCATATACATCTGAACTTCACAAATATGACGGAAGGAGACTTTAAAGCTCTGTCTAAGGACTGGATAGCTCACTTCCCTGATAACAGGATACATAAACTCTGCTTTAGTTCTTTGGCCCAAATTAATCCTGGCATAACGGTAAGCAAAGGTCACAGGCAGCATGCTTTTTGGTTGGTTGACATTTTTCATTCGCTGTACTTCCACCAATGCTTTACTGAATTGTTGCTTTACAGTTACCGCACAACCAACAGTATCAGTTACAGAAAACAGAACTTGGGAGAAACGAAATAGTGAAGGTATTCAACATATCATCATGAGGCTAAAGAAAAAAGGAGGATTAAAACATGAATGAAGAGAAAGATCGATAAAACAAGGGGAAATTACATACCACTATTTGTGTTTGTTGGGGGTCCTTCTCCTTCTTCCACCCTAGAAAACAAGATTCCATACAGCAAGCGTTATAGCTCTACCTACTAGGAAATGAGTGGTCAAAAATCTAGTTTAAAGGAGGATTCTGTATCTATGTAGCAATGCTTCCTCTCTTCTCCTCTCTCGGCCATTGGAAACGAGCCTGTGATTTCTAGCAATTAGCAGGCAATAATTATAATTATACACATAAATAATTATAATTATTTGATCAAAAAGTGACTGCTACAAGGAAGAGATCTAACGGCTTTTGAGCAGCATGAGGAAAGTGAAAGAACAACTGTGAGCATCTACCATTTTCAGTACTGCGTTTGTGTACATTTCCCCCCTCACAAATCAGAAACCATACAGCAAGTCAGAGAACAGGCTAAAAATAAGGAAGAAGGCAGCCAGTTCTCTAAAGATCTTTCAATAAATACTTAGGGCAGGGCTACATTTATTATAGCTGGGAAATAATCAAGCTTGTATATAAATTGTTCTATAAATAGGAAAAGTGGTCAGCTAATCAGAGCAGAGCCATGAACAATTAAGTTTCCAAAATGCTGAAGCCTTTGAGGGCTAATGTGTGTGAATGACTACCACATACAGGGTCCTTTGCATTGCTCCTTGGCAGCAGATAATAGTAATACGAATGTTCCCACCCTTGTTTAAAATGGAAACAGCAACCCTGTGAACCTTCAATCCAGGCTGCGGAAAGGAGTGAGATGCTTCATTTTGCAGGGGCGGTTCGCGCACCGAATCAGAGTGTTATAATCTACCAGAGATTTCAGACACCAGGACATAATATCTACCCTTCCTTCCTATTTTCATAGCCTGGTGTCATTTTGCAAATCACTCCCAAGTAGGGTTCCCATTTGCCTGCTTCTGGTGGGAGAACTCCTGCCAATTGCAGCTCGTGCCCACTGATGTTCAACTGATGGCGGGTGGACACCGGGGCCAAGGGAGAGGGGATGCAATCATCCTGGGAGGGGTAGGAAACTAAACTTTAAAAAGAAAAAAATCTAATTTTGTTTTAGCAAGGAAATTCAAATGTGGATAATCCTATCTTAAAAGCAGTACTCCTTGAATGATATAAGGTGAAACCCTGGACTTTTTCTGTTGATCTGTTTTCTGTAATGAGCAATCACACCAAATCCAGGTTCAAGGTGATTATAAACTATGGAGAAATAAAGTTTTAGCCAGTATAGAAGATCTAGTTAGAAATGAGCAGGTTTTGAGCTATGAGGAAATTACGTTTCAATTGGGCAAGAGACCCCCTTTGTTTCAATTTTTCAAATTGGACATATGCTTAATATTCTAGTAGGAAACTATAGTGATTTAAGATCTAAAACCTTGTTCAAGGTGATAGTCAGTACAGATAATATATTTGGAAGATCTATTGATAATGCCCTTTTGGTTGAAAATATAGAGGTATCTTTTTAGTGGCTGTAATAAATGGAATATGGACATACAGATAAATATCAGACCAGGGGAGTGGAAATGGTAATTGATAGGATTGCCAACCTCCAGGTACTAGCTGGAGATTTCCTGCCATTACAACTGATCTCCAGCTGATAGAGAGCAGATCACCTGGAGAAAATGGCCACTTTGGCAATTGGACTCTATGGCATTGAGCCAGCTGGACGACCTTGGGCTAGTCACACTCTCTCAGCCCCACCTACCTCACTGGGTGTCTGTTGTGGGGAAGGGAAGGGGGTTGTAAGCTGGTTTGCGCCTTCCTTAAGTGGCAGAGAAAGTCGGCATATAAAAACCAACTCTTCTGCTTCTTCTTCTACCCCCAAATTTCCAGAAAGTTCCCAACCCAAAGTTGGCAACTCTAGAGAAAATGGCAGTCATGAGGGACTGATATAAGGAACATGACACCAATGGGGATGTGTGCCTGCCTGTCCAGACTTGAACTGTATTTTTAAAGAAAAAGATCAGAGTAAAGCAGGTTTGATAAGAAGCATGCCAAGAATGGGTAGGACGATGGTGGGTGGATGATCCAAAAACCAGCAGTTTGAGCTACAGAGCAGAGGGAAAAAATGTCCACTTTTGGGACACAGTTGGGACTGCACCCAAAAGCCTTTAGCTTGTGTCCTTATCCACTCTTTCCATTCACACTATTTACATTCCCTTTCCACCGGTTACTGCTGCTCGCAAAAGTGGGGAGAGCAATTCTTACAGATTCCCCCTTTTAACTGCTGCCCCCCCCCAGTTTGACCCACATGGCTTTCCTGCGGATCCAATGACCCATGGGGACACCATTGTAAGGGCCATAGAATAAAGCAGTAAGAGAGCGGAGCTGCTTGCTACGCAGTGCACACACTCACAGAACATACTGTTCTGAACCTACCTTAATTATTTTAATTGGTGCTTAATAACTGTCCATGGTTTTATATCTCTCTCATAGATTAAACCTTTAAAAACCAGCATCTACAGAAGTAAGACCTCATTGAAAGCTAAAGGATGACAGCGTCAGCTGAGGTATCAAATATGATTACTTTTCCCTTCGGGATGGTAGCTTCCCCAAATATTTCTGCATAAAGTTGGTCGATAAGGAAGCAGGAACGCAAATAACACAGACCAGTAAGCAAGAGAACAGACAGGGAACAAACTAGCAGTATAGTTTCTTAGGGGCCAGTTCTACTCTGCGGGTTGTGTGAGAAGGCTTGCTGTATGGAATTCTGCTTCGTCAGAGGGGAGAAGAATAGGGCATGGTCCTTAACAGATAAAACAAGCAGATTTAGTAGAGCATTTCAGAGAGAGGCAAAACATTGTGGGAAGTTTAATCAAAGCACGAGACATTCACTGGCAGTTATTGGTCTGCCTAAGGATTTTCAGAGCACAAATTGTGAGTCTACAAATTAGAAGAAGAAGAAGATAGAGAGCAGATCACCTGGAGAAAAGGGCCACTTTGGCAACTGGACTCTATGGCATTGAGCCAGCTGGATGACCTTGGGCTAGTCACACTCTCTCAGCTGGTTTTTATATGCTGACTTTCTCCATCACTTAAGGAAGACTCAAACTGGCTTACAATTTCCTTCCCTTCCCCTCCCCACAACAGACGCTTTATGAGGTAGGCTGAGAGAGTGTGACTAGCCCAAGGTCACCCAGCTGGCTTCATGTGGAAGAGTGGGGAAACAAATCCAGTTCACCAGATTAGCATCCGCCACTCATGTGGAGGAGTAGGGAGCCAAACCCGGTTCTCCAGATCAGACTCCACCGCTCCAAACCACTGCTCTTAACCACTACACCACACTGGCTCTCTTATGTTATCTGGAAAACAGGAGTCAGGGGCAGAGCAGAGGCTTTGCAGCAAGCACGTGGCCTCGGTGCATCTGTGGGCTTTATGACTTCTGTTATGCTGACATGACACAGACTCTCTCTGCTCCCCATGCCTCATCGCTGGTGCCACTGTGCTCCATCTGGAGCCAGTGCAGTTGGCAGAGCACTGGCTGAATACGCGCCCTCAGCAGGGCCCCCGTAAGGACCCTCGCTGCCATGTTCTGTACCAGCTGGAGCTTCCAGATCAGCCATGAGGGCAGCCCTACATAGAGCAAGTTACAGTAATCTAGCCTGGACCGTCACATGGATCACCGTGGCTAGGTCGAGGCAGAAGAGGTAAGGCACCAGCTGCCAGGCCCAGCGAAGATGGGAAAAGGTTGCCTTGGCCATGGCTGTGTCCTGAGTCTCCATCGATAAGAAAGCATCAAGGATCACACTCAGGCTCCTGGCAGCGGGTGCAGGTGTTAGTTGCATGCCATCAAGAGCCGGGAGTTAGCACGGGAGTTGGCACTGTAGGGAGTTGCTCCTGAACACATGAACACATGACACTGCCTTATACTGAATCAGACCCTTGGTCCATCAAAGTCAGTATTGTCTACTCTGACCGGCAGCGGCTCTCCAGGGTCTCAGGCGGAGGTCTTTCACAACACCTACTTGCCTAGTCCCTTTAACTCAGGGGTGGGGAACCTCAGGCCCGGGGGCCGTATGCGGCCCCCGAGGACATTTTTTGCGGCCCTCGGGAGCTCCGGGGCCCTGCTGCAGAGGCGGGGCGCAGGGCGGCCCTCCCAGAGGGTGTTCCTGGCGCCACGGCTTACAGTGGTGCTGCGGCGCCCTTTGGACCTCCTCTCGCTGACTGTTGGCTGTTGAGCAGCAAGAGGGAGGGGGAAAGAGGCTGGTGGCTCCCGGCGGCAGAGCATGCATGCAGGAGCCAATTGGGCTTCGGGGGGGGGGGCTTTGTGGACTCTGGGGAGGAAAGGGCATGGAGACTGGGGCCCGGTCGCGTGGGGCTCTGTGCGCCGCCGGGTGTGTGTGTGGGCAGGGGAGGCTGGGGCCCGGTCACGTGGGGCCAGCGGGGATGTGTGTGGGGGGAAGGCTTTTTTCTCTTTTCTTCCTTTTTCTGTCACTCTTTCCCCTTTCTCTCCCTCTTTTTCTGTCTCTTTCTTTGTCTCCCTCCATCCTTTTCTTTGTCTCCCTTCATCCTTTTCTTTCTTTCTCCCTCTCTCTCCATTTCTTTCTCCCTTTCTCTCCCTTCCTCCCTTTTCCTCTTTCTCTGTTTTCCTTCCTCCCTTGCCAATCGACTGTGGGCTGTGCCCCCCTGGCACCTCATTTGCTCGGGTGCACTGCTGGCTGCCCTTCCGCCTGGGAGGGGGGAGGGGAGGCACCCTGCAGGCCTTCTCTGTGTGGCTTCCCCTGGGGTTGCCAACCGCCAGGTGGTGGCTGGAGACCTGGCAACCCTAGCCTCTTCCCCCCCACCGGGAGATCTACACCTGGTATGGCCCCTGAATGATGTCATAAATGTGCAAATGGCTCTTGGCAGGAAAAAGGTTCCCCACCCCTGCTTTAACTGGAGATGCAGGGGATCAAACCTGAGACCTTCTGCATGCCAAGCAAATGCTCTACCACTGAGCCACGGCCCCTCCCCACTGTCCTTGCTCAAGAACCAGAGGAGGTAACCCTCTTTGGCTATTTTCTGCCGCCTTTCTCTTTAAAAACAGGCTTCCGGAACTTTCACAAGACTACTTCCTCTTGTGAGAGTTCGATACCACCTGGAGATTAGCAACCCTATATGTGGCTCTTTTTTCTTAATTATTTTTCTTTTAGTCAGCAAAGCTGGGAGACTAAAATTAAAATTAAAAAAGGTTCTGTATCCTATTATCAGTTTCCTGAACATCCTGTCCTTCAGAGCACCTTCTTTCCCGAGAGACCACAATTCTATATCGCTTTATAAATCAAAGTTTGTTTCAATGGATGGAATAGGTTTGTAGCATTTCAAGAGATTAAACATCAAACACGGGGTTATGCAAATTAACAGGAGGCCAAATACACCGAATAAGGATGGACTGGTAGAAGAGCTAGATCATAATATCACAATATCAGCATTACTACGTCGCTTTCCTTGGCATACAGTGACATCAATTACTAAGTGGACTCTACGCAAAGCAGCTGCCCCACAAGCAATTATGTGTTATGTATTTCTGCGCTGGTTGCAATCCAGAGATAACGGAAAGGACTGCGGAGTTTTCATGGAGTTTCATACACTTGTTGGCACGCACATATTCAGACAAACAACAATACCATTAGGCATCAAATAAAGACACAGAGAAACGCTGAGGTTGCTACAGTAAACACCAAGCTTATTCATCCTGCTATGAATATTCATGCGCACATTTATCACCGTTAATTTCCCCTCCCTCAAACTTGCAGTGGCAATACATTTTGATAAATTGGGCTCAGTGATAAAACAAATGTAAATTGGAGTGCCGCCGTCTGCGCTCACCAAACATCTGCCAGAGAACATTAAGAAGAATACAGTATTTCACATCCCGAGAGAACCATCTACCGAGGTGTTAATAAATCAAAGAGAGATTATAGCTTAGTTTTTACCATAATTTCAGTGGCTGTTCCCCGCCCCCGCCCCCCGGCTTCGCTGACAGGCAGCCCTCTAGCATTAGGTAAAAGAAGAACGCAGGTTAGATCAAAGGAGAGTTGACCTTGGCAAAGAAAAACACAGGGAAGTTGGATCCGAGCACAGCTGCTGTGCCAGCCACATTTATTTCAGAGCAGAGTGCAAGGGAGAACTACAGCCTCTATGCACATTATGCGCAATTGGTGGTATCAATCTGTTTAATCCATGCTTTTAACTACATGCTTTTAACTACATGGCCCTGTCATTCTACTGCAACGGACTTGTTTGCTTTCATCATGTGAGCAAGTATGGTCAAGTACTTAAGAGTTCAGATAGACAGACAAGTTTTTATTGCGGCATTGTCTTTCTAAAAAGCTTAGTAAACTATTTACATGTCACAATTATAAATTAATTTAAAAACAAGTACGAAGTACAAAAATACAGTACAAATCCATCAATTTGAGTTTTACTTTTCTCCCTAATTTAAAATTGAACTCATCTTTGTGGAAACCTTTGAAAGGCGGACTTTAAGATCTATTGCACAAAACCCAGCTGTGGCTAATGTAATTTGTTCTCCCCACCCCCTCCAAAAGTGTCTGCAATATTGCTGATTCTGTGAGCTCCCTGGGGCCTTAAGAGTTCAAATCTGCCATGAACTCTACCATGAACCTCACTGGGTGACGTTAGGGCCAGACTCTCTCTCCTCCTAATCTACTTCACAGGGTTGCTGTAAATATTAGATGGAGGAATGGGGGCCATGTATGCTGTTCTGAGCTCCTTGGAGGATGAGCAGCGAAGAAGAAGAAGAAGAAGAAGAAGAAGAAGAAGAAGAAGAAGAAGAAGAAGAAGAAGAAGAAGAAGAAGAAGAAGAAGAAGAAGATTTGGTTTTTATATGTCAGCTTTCTCTACCATATAAGGAAGAATCAAACCGGCTTACAATCACCTTCCCTTCCCCTCCTCACAACAGGCACCCTGTGAGGTAGGTGGGGCTGAGAGAGCTCTAAAAGCTGTGACTTACCTAAGGTCACCCAGCTGGCTTCATGTGTAGGAGTGGGAAAACAGATCCAGTTCACCAGATTAGCCTCCACCGCTCATGTGGAGGAGGGGGGAATCAAACCCGGTTCTCCAGATCAGAGTCCACCGCTCCAAACCACCGCTCTTAACCACTACACCACACTGGCTCTCAAGAGTCTAATAAAAATTAATATAAATGCAAAACTATTTTGTACATATAGCTGTGCTCTGATTTAACCATCTGCATGCATCCCCTCCTCCACCATCCACTCCAATTCAACAAACGATTCCTGTTTCATACAAGCCACAGCTTGCTGTTACATCCAACCCATGGTTTGTTCTAACCTTTCAAACCAATAGTATGCAATTTTGAGAGCAAGGCCAAGGGAATCTACACTTTGTCAGTTTGTATGCCACAATAAACTACAATTTTGTACTGAAGTAAAAGTCACTAATGGAATGAAAGGGTGTGAGAGGACAAAGGAATGTGCAAGCACAAGGCTCATTTTTATATTGGCAAAACGTGGCTTGGCACTAGATCACAAGTAACTGGGACAAATCAGAATGTGGACGTGCCATAGTTGCAGTACTTAATCACATACATGATTAGAATCATAGACCCACAGAGTTGGAAGGGACCACCAGGGTCATCTAGTCCAACCCCCTGCACAATGCAGGAATTTCACAACTACCTCCCCCACACACACCCAGTGACCCCTACTCCATGCCCAGAAGATGGCCAAGATGCCCTCCTTCTCATGAACTGCCTGAGTTCATAGAACCAGCACAGCTGATTACTCAGTACTTGATGATTCATAGCTGAATATGTAAGCTGGTTTTACTGAAATGCATAAAGTCATAATGATGTGCCCTTTTGGATCACACCAGTGGTCCATCTATTCCAGCATCCTAAAATGGCCGTTTCATTTCCTGTCTTACTAACAGACATAGCCCTGAGGCTGAGATCTTTCCCTGATATCATCCCCTAGCACTGGAATTCAAAGGTTTGTTGCCTCTGACTATGGAGGTCCCCTTCAAACACCATGGCTGGAACCACCGATTGACCTATTTCTGCATGAATATGTCTAATTCCCTTTTAAAGCCATCTATGGCAGCGTGATCAAGGCATCACAACTGAAGCAACTTGAGGCGGTATCTGTGCTATTTGTTCTGCAAGGGCTCATTCAATGACTCAAACTACCATCTTTAATTTAAAATGTTTACAAACCAGAATGTCCCGAAAAGAAAGGCTTGTTCTACAACAACATCTTCAATCAAAAAATTCCATAACAAGAAGGATGGGGGGAAACCCAAAATAACCAACACTCTGAAATCAATTAAAAACATGTCCTCGTCATTAAAAAATAAAGCAAGAATCTCCTTTCTAACTATGGTTTGGGTTTGAGACTGTTCCAGTACCCAAGATATCGCTTACCATCTTCTTCTAAACACTACATCCATAGCTTCTAAATCTGTTTGTCTGCAATCATCTTATTCATCCATACAGATATTCCAAATTGTGTATTGAGGGCAGATCTTTTAAACCTATCAATTTTTCTGCTGCAATTAACACATATATTATCAGTTGTTTAAGTTACCGTTTATGAAGCAGTCATCAAATGATGAATGGGAAGTATGTCAATAACCTTTATTGGGTTAATCAAAGAAGACAAGAAGCAAAGGAACAATACTGGGTTGTGGGGGCTATGTTCCACTTGAATGGCCCCCTAGATTGCTGCAACTCCAGTGGTTTTTGTGTGTGTGTAAAGTGCCGTCAAGTCACAGCCAACTTATGGCTACCCCTTTTGGGGTTTTCATGGCAAGAGACTAACAGAGGTGGTTTGCCAGTGCCTTCCTCTGCACAGCAACCCTGGTATTCCTTGGTGGTCTCCCATCCAAATACTAACCAGGGCTGACCCTGCTTAGCTTCTGAGATCTGACGAGATCAGGCTAGCCTGGGCCATCCAGGTCAGGGCTCCAGTGGTTTTTACCCTTCTGGTTTCCCATTGAGCTTACACAACATTACACCCTTTAACATTCATTGAAGTCAATGAGCTTAGAAAGCTTTACCACGATTTAGGATTGCATTGGTGTTTGTCTATAATCTTTCTCTCTCCTCCTCAAATGATTTGGTGCCAGCAGAATGTTAAGCATCCTCCTGCTCTTTGCATTTATCATCTAATTGTTCAATTGACAAAATAACCAAAGGCCTTTAATGATCCTTTAGGAGAAGAAAGAATCTCAGCTTCTCTTATGCCTGCAGTCCAAGTACATGCAGGGATGGCACAGTTTACTGACAGTCCTCCAAGCCCTTTCAAAGCTGAATTAGGCAAACATTTTACAGGTGATGCTTTGCCTGGCATGGCTTGCTGGCCTACTGAACGTCTCTCTGACATACAGTCATTATTTTTTCTTTATTTCTTTACTTGGGCCTTTCTGTGCTGCTCTTTGTCCCGAGGCAACCAAAGCAGCTTGCAGAAATTTCCAAATCAAATTAAGCAACATAATTCAAAATAATCAACCCAAACAAACAAAACTAAATGCATCTGGGGCAAGTCGTGCTTCACTAGGCTGGCTGTCATAGTCCCCCAGACTGTGAGCCAAGGGCAACTGGAAGATGTTTCCCCAAAATTTTCCTTCCTGCTCAAGAACTCTCTGGCCACATACCACCCCACAACCACAAACAGGAAGGAGACAAAAACACAGCTAAGATGCCATGCAGCCAGCAAGACATTCCTCCAACGATTCCCCCTCCTTGTTCCAAAGGTGGTCATGCTGTTGCTGCTATTATCATGCAATGAAGGTTGACACTGGCTGTAGAAAATATCTATGTTATTTCTCACTGCCTTGGGTGGGATATATGGGGCAGGTTTTGACTTGTCTTGAATTCTTTAATAGGTAGGGTTGCCAGCTCCAGGTTGGGAAATACCTGGAGATTTTTGGGGCGGAGCCTGATGAGGGCAGGGTTTGGGGAGGGGCGGGACTTTGATGCCATAGAGTCCAATCGCCAAAGTGGCCATTTTCTCCAGGTGACCTGATCTCTATCAGCTGGATATGAGTTGTAATAGCAGGAGATCTCCAGCTAGTTCCCGGGGGTTGGCAACCCTACTAATAGGGATTAGGAATTTTGTGGCATAAAGATCATATCGATATGACTGGCTGGCCCAGTTTTTCAAATATGGTGTGATAAGGATCTTCTTGGATCTTCCCTCTTGTAGTGAAAGCTGAAATCCTACAAACTACAAAAAGTGGAAGAGGACCAGCTGCCTGCAGTGCTGTCAGCCAGGAAAAGTCCTACTATCCATCACAAGATCACTGTGATCTCCAGAAAGAAATCCTGCAATCCTATTCATAGATTTTCTAAGCCATGTCCAAGTCCACACCAAGTAGGGTAGCCAGGTCCCTCTTCGCCACCGGTGGGAGATTTTGGGAGTAAAGCCTGAGGAGGGCAGGGTTTGGGAAGGGGAGGGACTTCAATGGCATAGAGTCCAATTGCCAACGTGGCCTTTTTCTCCAGGGGAACTGATTATCGGCCGGAGATCAGTTGTAATAGCAGGAGATCTCCAGCTACTACCTGGAGGCTTATCAAAACAATTCACAGTGCGATGCTAACAGGCTGTGCAAAAACAATCCACACAAGGCTCAGTTCTATACATATATTCAAAAGGAGATAGTCAATACCAAACGTAGTGCAAGCAATATCTATAGGTGAGCGACAGTCAAATAAGAGAACATTATACAAAAAATATCAAAAGACAAGTCAAAGAACAATATATACAACAAATCTATGTCTAATGTTTCTCTTTGAGTCTTAAAGACTTTCCAGTATAATTTCAGTCTTTGTAAGAGCTGGTCCCGAAAGTAGAAAGAATTCCTACAGATTTTCCAAGAGTCCAAGTGGGAAATCAGACTTTTATATCCACTGGCTATGTGCTGCAGGTGTTTCAAAAGGAGACCAAGCTGGCACTTATAGTAGAATGGAAATGTCCATGATGGCTTCTTCAGCCTGAGTGCCCAATGTGTTAAAAATTAGTAAAATGTCTATTGCCAAACACACAGTGGTAAGTAATTAAAATAAGTTGTATTACCTTGTTGTTTTCTTAATGCTACATAGTAGTCTGGTGGTTGAAGTTTGCCTGTGTAGTGGTAGCTTACGCTTTTCTGAGTGGAGGCCTTTCATGTCACCTACTACTACTAAGACCCCTAGATTATTTTCGCACATACAACTATAAGTGCCAGCTTGGTCTCCTTTTGAAACACCTGCAGCACATAGCCAGTGGATATAAAAGTCTGATTTCCCACTTGGACTCTTGGAAAATCTGTAGGAATTCTTTCTACTTTTGGGACCAGCTCTTACAAAGACTGAAATTGTCCTGGAAAGTCTTTAAGACTCAAAGAGAAACATTAGACATAGGTTTGTTGTGTATATTGTTCTTTGACTTGTCTTTTGATATTTTTGTATAATGTTCTCTTGTTTGACTGTCACTCACCTATAGATATTGCTTGCACTATGTTTTGTATTGACTATCTCCTTTTGAATATATGTATAGAACTGAGCCTTGTGTGGATTGTTTTTGCATTACCTGGGGGCTGGCAACCCTAATGCCAAGCCATTTTGTCCTGTGAATCCTAACTATGAAAGATAACACAGAAAATGTGGATCTTCTGTCTATTTATCCATAAAACACTATATGTAAAAAATGCATGGGCCCTTCCACATATAGTCCCTTTTCCAAGCTGCACAGACACTTCATTAGGGTTGCCAGCCACCAGATGGTAGCTTCAGATCTCCTGCTATTACAACCGATTTCCAGCCGATAGAGATCAGTTCCCCTGGAGAAAATGGCCGCTTTGGCCATTGGAGACTATGGCATTGAAGTCCCTCTCCTCCCCAAACCCCACCCTCCTCTGGCTCTACCCCAAAACCTCCCGCCGGTGGCCTGGCAACCCTATACTTTATTCAACGAAACTGTCATAATCTTATAAAAAACAGTGTGTGCATCACCAGGGACATTCTGTGAGCTAAACTCATCTCATTAGTTCACCAAAATTAAGAATCGAGCCCCAGGCTTACTGGCGTGTGGCTGTGAAGGCAATCAAGCTCCTTCAAACCAGGAACTGAAACCTTTAGTCATTTTCATCCCATTATATTTTGTTGTCTGGGTAGTGCAGAATATTAACATTTTACAGTGTTTGTCCAATTTAATATTCATGGCTGGGTAGCATTTTCAATTAAATATTCTGTTTTATTTTGTTTCTTAATAGCACTCTAATTTTGCAAACACTCATACTTGGGGGGAATTGGAAAGTATTTTAGAGCTATTTTGTAAAAAATAATTGTTAGCTCACAAATGCCACTTTTACTGCTACAGCTATTTCTGTCTCCACAAATACATACATACACAGATGCATAAGAAATTGTGGAAGAATATCCACCGTAAAGATGAACGTTCTCCCAAGACTTAACTTAAATCAACTTAATGAATATGTTTGATAATCAAAGGTTGAATATGTTGATTGTTTTTGAATTCCCGAGAACAAAATTGTGCTTGTTTATATCAGACGGATCCTTTTTTATCCCTTTCCCTCTTTCCTTTCTGTATCCCTCATTTGATAAAATAAAACTTTCCAAAAAAAAAAGAAAGAAAGAAAGAAAGAAATTGTGGATTAACTGTGCAACCCTGAAGGGGGGGCAAAGCTGCTAAGGAGGCAAGGTGACCCCTACACCGGCATGAGTGCCACTTGCGCTAGCTAAGAGGGCAGAGGCACTGGCATAAGGGCATTTACACTGGTGTAGGGACACTGCACTGCAGCGCGAGCCTCGTGCACCATCGCAGGGGCCCTGGCAGTGTTTTTGCCAGTGTGAGTGCTTGCACCAGCATCCGGGGGGGGGGGGTGTTCCCAGGTGCAGAGCTGCCTTTAGGCAGCTTCCAAAGCCCTTTCCCCCCGGGAACGCGCCATTTTGATGGTGGGAAGTCACACCTACAAAATAGATGGCGTAGCCCTGTGAAACTCAATGGGAGAGTATCATAGGGATTTGTTGTAAAGTTTATTTTTAAAATGTATTTACGGCCGGGGAAGCCTCTCAGGAGGTGGCACAGCTGCGTAGTCCCCAGCAGTCGCCAAACTACCCCTCCCTTCAGGATCGGGCTGCCCATGTATTTTTAACTGTGTATTATGGTCAATGCCAGCAAACCCTGGCAGTAGGGTTCCCAACCTCCAGGTACTAGCTGGCGATCTCCTGCTATTACAACTGATCTCCAGCCAATAGAGATCAGTTCAGCTGGAGAAAATGGCCCCTTTGGCAACTGGACTCTATGGCATTGAAGTCCCTCCCCTCCCCAAACCCCACCCTCCTCAGGCTCCTCCCCAAAAACCTCCCGCCGGTGGCAAAGAGGGACCTGGCAACCCTACCTGGCAGGTATCTGCTTCTCAGCCAGTTCCCCAGAAAATATCATACCTTTTTCAATGGACATTTTACAGGGTTGTGCAATCCTAAGCAGAACTATACCCTTCTAAGCACATTGACTTTAATAGACTTAAAAGGGTCTATTAGGATTGCATGCTTAGGATTGCATGCTTAGAGATCTAAAATGTTTTGTCACTCCAGTTATGGAACATGAGCAGAGCACCAATTCTGATCAGGCATGAGCCAAAATAACAATAATAAAAGAATTTCTTGCTGCCAATTCTAGTGTAATTTTAAACCTCTGCCATCCCTGGAACCATAAAAAAATCCTAGCAATTTTAGTATTCTCTTACTGAGATTCAAATGAAAATGCTGAAATTCACATCAGAAAGCAATAAATACATCGGCCAACTTGCTTAAAAACATTTAAATTGGTTTAATGTATTTTGTCCTCGATAATGATATTTAGATCGTTTGATAACAGACACTGTTAAAGGCTTCCTGAGTCTAGTAAACCAAAGTTTGGAATTAAAATAGGAGACAGCCAGTTTATTTGTGAGAGGAGCTGAAAATGAGAGAGGGCACAGGAGATGCTGCAAAGAAAGTTATCTGGCGATACCACATTTTAGTTCTCCTCAGGGCATTTATAAGACTCCTCGGTAAAAATGTGTTTGTTCCCATGGTAACCCAGTTAAAGCAGGCGTCCGTGCCAATTAGGTAAAAATCATTAGAAAACCATTATCGACAGGCTGGCTATGAGGAATCAAGCATATGAAATATGAACCAATTCAGATGTGGCTGCAGCAATGTGTGTGCCAGTAGAAACTGCTCTGATATGACAAAGGCAATTGTTTTCTACACCAATCTATCCGATTATGCTTTTCCACGCTGGTGGAGAAACCGAATTAAACATGATGCCAGAGAAGGAAAAGAGTACATATCCATATGGCAGTGTATGTGCCCAGAATCTTATTTAGATCAACCCGAAACAGCACTATGATAAATTCAAATACAAATGCAAAAACTAGGTGAATTTTATAAAAGTGAAGAAGTGCAAAAATGAAACATATATACACAAGAGTAGTACAAAATGGAAGTACGGCAAGATACAATATTTACAATATGCAATCCAGCTGAAATTGACCAATAGAAGGATATCTCAAGTCCTAATAAACAGGTAAGTATAATATTTAGAGTCACTGGTGTATATTTTTGAAATAAGGTTTAAAGTAATTTCAAAGTTTTTGTTTTCAGGTTCCAAAAGGCTGAATATGATGCATTTGATGCAAAGCCACGAAGGGAAGATGACCGGACGTGTTGTCTAGATCGGGACCACGTTTCGCTTATGGCTTCATCAGCTACCTGTATCAATGATAAATATGAGTACCCTAATAGGTAATGTCTCGTCAGGACCGCAAGCAGTTTGTATGTGGGTCTCAACAAAATCAAATAACAATGGAAATTGCAGCAAAAACACACAAAACTAAGCCTACAGCAACAGGAAAAGGGGGGAAAAAAACGGCAGGAGCCCTACAACAGCCAGACACTACAATTAATTAAAAAATCAAAACAATTTGGCTCTGGCCCCGGGGTGGGGGGGAGACAGGCAATCCACAAGGAAGGTTCCAGCATGAAATGGACTGACACTACCGATGAACCATAGCACTTCCAGATCTCATGTGAAGGCACAGTCAGAATAATCAAATGGTCAGAATCCACAAACCATGGTTGAGTAGTCGAAACCCACAACTGCTGTCTCCGCTATGCTCTCTTATGGTGTGGGATTCACTACAAAATTCAGGGAATCCTTTCCTCTAAACCTTCAGCACCCACTCCCACATCCAGGTGAACAGACCAGAACAGTAGTTGTCATTCCAGAGGCCATCAGGAAAAGTGTGGACAGAAGAATTCAGGGAGAGGAAGGGATCCTAGAGCTGCGCTCTAATCAATGTTGGTCCAGACTTTAGCCATACGATCTAACAAGTCCTGCAGATGCTTAGAGATCAACTCCATCTCCTCCTCTCCAATCTCTTCCATATGGTTTATTTCCTCATGTGGAACCTCAAGTTGACATTTAAGAATTTCACTGAGTTGGTTCTCTAGATGGTCCGGTAAGCCAATGTTTTCTAACACCTGATTAGAATTAGTCGGGTCCGCCGAGTCCTGCCCTGTGCTGTTGCAGGAGTTCCTCAAGATTAAAGATTTGTTCCTAACCTGCACTGAATGGCAGGAAACAGCGGTCTCTTCTTTCCTTTTAGGACTATTACATATTTTGGTAAGTAGTTTATATTTGTCTAGAGTGAGGTCACCTGTCGATTCTGCCAGGCATGGTAGATCAGAGCATTCCGTCCCAACCGGCAGACTATTCTGGGCATTCCTTTGATGGAAATTTAGCTGCCCTGATTTTGATCTCTTCCGCTTTTGTGAGTTTTGAGATTGGCTTTCTGGTTGCCCTGGATGACTGGGGGAGCTTCTTACTGGCAGTGTGAGGCTCTTCTTCTGAGTAGTCCAAACAGGGGCCATTGCCCAAGCTGGGTCTCTATGCATGCAATGCCACTATATTTGCAGGATTAATACACCACTGTGATGCCCATCTAGGTCACTGACATGCTACCATTACTTGAGGGTAGGTTTGCCAGGTGCCTGCTGAGGGCAGGGTAACTCCTGTCCCTCCCCACTCTTGCCTGCCCTTGGTCTGGTGAGCAGTTTTGATGTCTCTTGCAAGAGAAAACCCATAAATGACATCACTGCACTCCTGGAATACTCTAGGAACTGACCAACACTATTATTTTTACAATGGAATTTTTGGGGACTCCTAGAGTGTTGTGTGTGGGGGGGGGGGTGCAGTGATGTCCCATCCAGGTTTTCACCTAGATGGTACATCACATCATCACAATGCTTTCCCCTCCCAGCACCCGCCTCCAAACAGCTCCCAGGGATGCAAGTGCAGACTTGGCATCCTAACACGAGGGTCCAATTTAAATGAGATGTTGGGCATGTGCAATGTTGCAAAGCTAAGTTCTTCCTCCTCATCAACATTACATTTAAATTGGACCTCAGTCTTTATCAAGGAGGTCTGCTATGTGTGGTAGATATTTCCCATGATGGGGTAGAGTGAGAAGGTAAAGAATGCACATCTTGTTGGTGTAAGAGAAAGAGAGGAATGTCCCTGCAGTTCACACTTCATCCTCTGAATGAAATGCTAGAATTGCCACTGGATGCTGCCTAAAATTTGAAGATAAATCAATAAACCCTGCAGGTGTATAACATCTGAGAAATTCTGAGACCAAAAACAAAGCGTATCTCAGAGGTTTCCACACAGCCTTGAGTTGCCAATGAGATTTGCATAATGTAAACTTTCAAGGCAAATTAATGGGATTCTGCCTGCATATAGCATCTAATAAAACTAGAAAAACTTCTCATCAGATATTGAACTGCCCATTAATGGGATCACATCCACTACTTCCCTTTATTGACCAAAACAAGGCCTCAGAGCAATCATATTTTCCAAAGCAAACGGAAGATGAAGACCGCATACCCTAATGGCATCCAAACTGATTCTGCAAATGTAAAGCCACACTGCTGTTAAAGTGAAAGGAAGTATATAGTATTTAAAAAGTATAAGACTTTCTAAAATGCTAGTCTATAAATGAATCAACCGGTGTTGTGGTGGGACTAGGATCTGGGTTCAGATTCTCACTCATCTATTTATTTATTGTTTCCATTTATACCCTGCTTGTTCTCCCTAGTGAGGTTAGGCTGAGAACGTTTGACTAGCCCAAAGTCATTGCACAAGCTTCCAAGGCAGAGATAGGAGGACGTGAGCCTGGGTCTTAGTCTGACACCCTGACCGCTCTACAACACTGAATCTTGGCATAATCTACCTCACAAGCTAATTATCAAGATAAAATGAAGAAGAGAGAGCCATCGACCACTGCTGGGCAGCCCATTCCTGACTTCCAAGGATGAAAGTCCTTCGGAGGCCAAAAAAGTGCTGCGCTGCATTGGGGCTCCCTGCGCCAGTGCCCAGGCTACTTACACCATGCAGAGTGGCCCCAATGCTGGCGGGGAGGCCTGGATGCTGGTCTCCCGGCACTGCCTAGGGACGCCGGCTGGGCCTACCGCCGGTGTCCCACCGGTAGGGTTGCTAACTTCCAGTTCACCTGGAGAAAATGGCCGCTTTGGCAATTGGACTCTATGGCATTGAAGTCCCTCCCCTCCCCAAACCTCGCCCTCCTCAGGCTCTGCCCCAAAATCCTCCTGCTGGTTTCGAAGAGGGACCTGGCAACCCTACCCACTGGCCCAAACCTACCCACTGGCCCAAACCCCCGCTTCCCAGGGCATGCCGGGGGGTGGGGGCAGAACTGCCAGTAGGCAGCTTCCTGTTCCCTTTTGGCCCAGCACACCGGCGGGGAGAACGATGTCGCTGAGCCTGCTTTTTTGCAAGCACAGCCTCGCTGTTCCCAGTGGGGCAAAATGCCCCATTTACAATTTTAAAAGCTGGTGAAAGGCTTTTTAAAGCCTTTCGGTGGCCGTGAAATGGCTTTGGAGACATTGTGGCGGCGCCTCGGCCACGCTGTCCCGGGCTGCCGAAAGGTCAAGAATGGGCTGCGAAGCTTCTGGGAGGACAGGAAGGGGATAACTATGTACTAGATCAGGGATCCTCAACCTTTTTAAGCCTGCAGGCACCTTTGGGATTCTTTCTCAGCACAGTGGGCCTGGTCAAAAAAATGGCAGCTGCAGGGGTGGAGCCAGTCCTGAAAGTTTATCTTCAGTCATGCAGTGAAGATCATTGCGCTGCAGTAGCAGCTGCTGCCAAAATAACATTTTTTTAAAAAATCTGCAGAGCCAATCAAAATCTCAAATGGCCAACCAGATGCCCTGCTGGGTAAAAGCCCCACCTCACCCCACCAATTTTCAAAAAAACACTTGGCGGGCACCATAAAAGGTGTCAGTGGGCACTATATTAGGGACCCCTGTACTAGAGAGATAATAAGACTGGTCAATCAATAGTTTGTGGATGCTATATCAGAGATAAAGCAAATTGTGGATTTTTTTCAAACAAACAAATAAACAAACAAACAAACATCAAATTAACACTGTGGATGCATCTTTTTTCCCCCTCTGCTTCCTGCTAACCAATCCTCTAAGAGTCAGAAACTAGTGGGCTATGAATGGCAAATTGGTGATGGCACAGGTGTGAGCCCCCAGTACTGGGGCCTCTTGAAGTACATCCACACCTCCACACGCAGTCACAATCTGATGTAGCCATGGAGCAGAAAGTATGAGCAAGAGGCTGCTTTGCATGGCTAAAGCTATTTTTCATCATGTGCAACCAAGCGAGATATTGTGCAGGAGGGCCAAAGCCTGGGGCCGGTCAATTATCTGTTTACAGGGATTGCGACACAGTTTTGGGCACAGCATCTGTTTCGTGTTTAAAATCATTTTTTGCCTCCTCCAGAGAGCCATAAATCCCATCTGTAGCCAAATGTATCATGCCGTGCCGCTCTGAAACCTTGTCTCAGAGGTACAGTATGGATCGGATGAGAAGAAGCAGGGATGGAGATGTATTTTTAATTGTTGGCAAGGGTCTCGTGGTATTTTTTGGCATGCCATATTCCATTTAATTATCATATTTCTACCGCAAATCCTCATTTTTCGCTGGCACAAAAACGGATGATTAATCACCTTTTCTAGAAACACTGGAGTCCTCGAATGACCCTGCTCAGAACTATAACTATTTTCTCCGAGTCAACAGGGGAAGGATGCATCTTAAAATTATAGACACTGGATGCTAGCTTGGAATGTAACTGACTGTGCTCATTAAAAAAAAAGCTATATAGGAAAATGTGTATTATATATTTTAAAAATTCGAGCTGTATATATTACGTGTGTTGGAGATTGGTCATAAAAGTGAAAGGAAGCATGTTCCTTTCACTTCAAAATTATTTCTGAGGGATAGCAAGCACGTGAGTAATAGTAATCCAGTAGATATTATTATATACCTGGACTGAGATACAACTATTTGAGCAAATTCAGAAGCTATAGGATAAAAGCACCGCTTGTATGATGGATTGGTAACCAGTTAATAGAGCATATAGAAATAAATGGACAGTTTTCACACTGGAGGGAAGTATGTTGTAAGGTCCCCCAGAAATCTGTATTGTGACTGGCGCTGAAATATGAAACTGCCTTATGCTGGATAAAACCATTGGTCTATCAGGGTCAGTACTGCTTACTCTGGCTGGCAGAATCTCTCCAGGGTCTCAGGTGGTGGCCTTTCATGTCACCTACTACTACTAAGACCCCTAGATCCTTTTCGCACATACAACTGCTAAGACAAGTCTCCTCCATTCTATTATTATGCATTTGATTTTTCCTATCCAAATGCAGAACTTTACATTTATCTCCGTTAACACATTCATTAGTTTTAGCCCACCTTTCCAGCTTGACAAGATCATCCAGTATCCTGGCTCTGTCTTCTACCGTATTTGCTACCCCTCCCAATTTAGTATCATCTGCAAATGTTATCCCCTCAGTTCCTTCATCTAAATCATTTATAAATATGTGGAACAACACAGGGCCCACATCTTCCTAGATTGTATCTGGAATATTGACCATTTGTTCAGAGCCTATGCTTCTTCTGGTGGCACTTTATAGCTTGACAAAACATAAGAACTACTGAATTGGACCAGTGGTCCATACTTTTTCATGCAGTGGCCAATGAGTCACCCATATCACATGGAGAATATAACATGCAAGCATACTAGCAGCTCTGCCCGAACAATCCAATGGTCCATCTCGTGAAGCATTCTGTTTCCCACAGAGGCCAACCAGCTGTCCCTGGAAGGGCTACAAGCCTGGCATGGAAACCAAGCCTCCCCCTATTGTAGCCTTCAGCAATGGGTATCCATAGGTATTCTGCTTACAAACATTTTCTTGGACCATTTTCATGCCATCATAACCCATGTTTCATGTCTCTCCACCAAACATCTAGAGAAAATTTCACTGGCAACATTTCAGTGATGCATTTGTCAGCGTACAGCCATTCAACACTTTCTTCAGTGCCTGTACGATCAGCAAGACAATGAGGAATCAGCCTCTCTTGTTAATAGTGTTGAATTCAAATAGTGATGCTATTTAAACAGAGCAGCTCTCAGCTGCTTCAGTGAAAATAAGAGGGAAACTGGATTTAACTACAGGGTTCATTTCCGTAGCCTGATTTTTATGCCAAGATTGACTTTTGACAGAAAGTTACCATGAGTTTCAGCAACATTTAAGGCCATGCTTGATTTTTAAAATGAATTAGGTTTGGCAAGTGTCCCGCTATAGTGAGGAGACTTCCGAGCAATCTCCAACATTGCCTGCTGGTGCCTCAAACACCAGCAGGTAGAAAATGGGTGTAAATGGGGTGGGTGTACTAGTGTGGCACTGACAAGCCACATCACTTACAAGAAAAAAAAAATGTAAGTGATGTCCTGATGTCAGGAGTGACACTCTAGGATTTGCCAACAACTCTACAGTTTATCTATACAGTTTTGGAAACTCCCAGAGTTGCCCCACAATGCCATTACCTCACTTCCAGTGACATTGCATGCCAGCAGAACACCAGCAGGCCTGTCCCTACCTCCCAAATCCTCCTGGGGGTATCAGGCAGTGTCCTGGCATCCTTACAGTGAAAGCATAGGACAAGCTAGGTTTTCCAGCTCCGGGTTGGGAAATACCTGGAGATTTTTGGGGCAGAGCCTGAGGAGGAGAGGGTTTGGGAAGGGGAGGGACTTCAATGCCTTAGAGTCCAATTGCCAAAGCAGCCATTTTCTCCAAGTAAACTGATCTCTATCGTCAGGAGATCAGTTGTAATAGCAGGAGATCTCCAGCCAGTACCTGGAGGTTTTGTAATCAAATAAAACCTCGTGCTAAGATATGGTTATAAAAAAGCAACACAAGCACTGATGGCTAACTAATAATCTTACTGAATCATGAAATTTACAAAGCACAATAGGCAACAATATTTGCACATGCAAAGATGACTAACGTCCCAAATGATTACCATCGCTCAAAGTTCTTAATTTCCAACAAAAGTACTGAGGCAATGTCAGCCAATTGTGTGCTTGGGGTGCAGGGATATCTACCCAAGCGAAATCTTCTTAGGCAGAGACGCCCATTCTGGTAGTGAAGAAAAATGAGGGCGCCAATATTCAGAAGATTGTCAGTCCCCAAGATGGGAGCCCGGTGCTGAGCCCATTTCGCAGAAGCTTTGTCTATCGGGAATTCTAGCCATCCTGCTGAAGTGTTTGTGAAGCTATACTGCGCAATATGATGTTTATCAATTGCATTAAGAATTCCCGATTTTGCTCGGGTAGACATCCCGGCACCCCAAGCACACAATTGGCTGACATTGCTTCAGTACTTTTGTTGGAAATTAAGAACTTTGAGCAACTAATCATTTGGGACGTTAGCCATCTTCTTAATGTGCAAATATTGTCGCCTTATTGTGCTTTGTAAATTTCATGATTCAATAAGATTATTAGTTAGCCATCAATGCTTGTTTTGCTTTTTTTTTAGTACCTGGAGGTTGGCAAGCCTAGGGAGAGACAATCCTTATATGAACCTGCACGTCCAACTGTCCTCGCTGTTCTTAAGGCTGCTTGTAACTACCTACTCTTGTGCTTTTTTCTGTTGTTGGTTCCCTCTTGCAGAATGGCCACTGTGGAAAAAAAGGAGAATGGCTCTGACTTTTGACAGATTTTTGAAAGGAGCATAAGGCAACTCTCAAAGGCATTTGGGCGATTCTTTTGTTGTTGTTGTTGTTGTTGGGAACTGGGTTTGGGGCCTTTTCTGGATTTGATTTGTGATTGGAATTCCATTTTAGTTGTTTAAATTATGCAGCTGTGGTTGTTGTTTAAATTAAATGCCTTTGGGCAGATTCTTTGTAAGGCACTGTAGGCTTGAAAAGAAAGTGGTAACAGTAATTTGTGTACCCTTCCTTTAAAAAGACTAGGAGAAGGATTAATGAATAGAATGCTTATCCTTTAATGTATGCCAATTTGCCTGTAAGACTTGGAATATGTTACAACACATAGCAATATTGTAAGATTTTAATATTGCAATATATATTGTAGTGGTTCGTGCTGAGGAAGACCCAAAGGGTCGAAACAGGGCGATAACCGGACCCCTGTAAAGCTACACCCCCAATCTACAAGGGGCATCATCGGAACCACAAAGTTACAGACGCCGAAGAGCATCGCGATCACGTGATACGTTCCAAAAAAATAGGAACTTTACTCAAGCGTCTATGTTACAGTGGTAACTGAATTTGTAGACTTTGTTGGAAAATGTTTTTTCATTATTATATGATATGACTTTGAATATCATGACAACTTCAACTTGATTTGAATTATAAGCATTTATTTTGCATAGAATAATTGTTGTAATTTGCTTGGGCTATAACTGCTGGTCTTGTTCTACAACATCCAGGTAATAGCTGGAGATCTCCTGCTTTTACAACTAGTCTCCAGCAGATATAGATCAGTTCACCTGGAGAAAATGGCCGCTTTGGCAATTGGACTGTATGTCTCCTTCAGTGTTACTCCTCTGAAGATGCCTGCCACAGCTGCTGGCGAAACGTCAGGAAAGAAAATACCAAGACCACAGTCACACAGCCCAGATAACCTACAAGAACCGATTCAGTGATCAATTTTATTGTGTGAATTTGTGAAGATGGCCTTTGGGCAAAACAATGCTGCCCTCATTTTACAAGGGGGAAATCTTGCATTCCAGATGGCAACCTTTGCCCTAGGCTGGTAAGCAACAGCCCGTGCAAGAACACCACCCTTCTGACCCACTTTGGCTAAACCGATACACAGCCCCCAGTGCTCACTCTGGGCCGGTTCGTACTAATAAGGTTTCCCTAGATAAGTTTCTCAAATGTGCTATTACTACCATGTTCTGGTTTTACTGTACATAGGTGAGCATTAAAATGGCTGCCATATATAAACAAAGATGGCAGACTCTATGAAGTGGTTTAGGAAGCACACTGCAGTGACAAAGTACAAGAATGGGGTTATAAAAGGTTCCCTTTGATTTGTATTTGGGGGTCTGAATGCCTGAACAATGCAACACATATACAGATATTGTGTGTGTGTGTGTGTGTGTGTGTGTGTGTGTTAAGTGCCATCAAGTCGTTTCCGACTCATGGCGATCCTATGAATCAAAGTCCTTCAAAATGTCCTGTCTTTGACAGCCTTGCTCAGATCTTGCAAATTGAGGGCTGTGGCTTCCTTGATTGAGTCCATCCATCTCTTGTTGGGTCTTCCTCTTTTCCTGCTGCCCTCAACTTTTCCTATCATAACTGTCTTTTCTAGTGACTCTTGCCTTCTCATATTGTGACCAAAATACGATAGCCTCAGTTTAGTCATTTTAGCTTCTAGGGTCAGTTCAGGCTTGATTTGATCTATAATACAGATATTAATACTGCCTAATACTTTTTAGACCTGCTTGAAGGATCTGTGAGCTGTCAGTACAACATTGATGCCATTTTCCCAGAGCCCCCATCAGAAACTTGGAGCATGACTGAGCATGACAAATTCTTTCATTTCTCCCTGGCCTGTGACACTGATATTAACACAAAACTTTGTGACAAGATACCCGACAGCTAATGCAATGAGACATGGTGCGGGATCATAAATTTATTCTGAAACCATCACCCTGCCGAGCTCAATTTGTTCTAATGATTCTGGACACCTAAATTAAACAACTGGTTAGGGAAGAAAACAAAGTCTGGCTGGCCTCTCTATGAACATTTTCATTACAGCAGCAGGGGCTAGATAATAGTCACCTTGTACCATTGTAATCAGATCAGCCACAAATTAACATTTTGGAAGATGATTATTTCAAAATCCCTTTCCACAGATTAAAAGAAGAGTCTTTTCATTATCACAAACTGAAGTCAGGAGCTCATACAAACTGTTCTTGAATAGCACTGCTTACTTACAGATGCTCTATAACAGGGGTGTCAAACTCAATTGTTACGAGGGCTGGATATGACATAAATGTCACTTGGTTGGGCCGGGCCATGCCACGCCAGCCCAGATCGAGAGTGGGGGTGGCGGCTGCCTCAGCTGCTTCGTGTGCTGGAGAAAAGCTCTCAAGGGGCCGGATCAGGCCCAGAGGCCTTATGTTTGACACCCCTGCTCTAGAAGATCCATTTTCCAGTAACTGCCCCAAATCATTCATACATCTGCATGCATGCATAAAAGCATTGCCCAGTGATTAAAACACCAACCAGCTAGCTCTACATTCACAAAGAGCCTTTGGATTTCTGTCTTTGGCATGGATATTCCTTATGCCATGAGACAAATAAATGAGAGCAGAACTACACATTGTAGAGATGCCGCCAAAATTAAATTCCCATGTCAACTCCCGCGGCTTCTCCCCAATAATATTTAGGAACACACTAATGCTGTAATGTAATCACAATTTGCTTTCTGATTCCTGCTCCCATCATTGGCTGACACTGAGAGGGGTGGAATAAAATATACAATTCGATGACATCACATCACAGAATAGCTGTTGCCACACCTTATGGAAGACAGAAAAAGCACATAGGACAGGAATACCATTTTTTGACATTAGAAGTTATGCCAAGTCAAAATCCCACTGGATGCTCAGAAGTCCTAGGGCTCACCTAAATACCTCTTTAGATGCTAACCACTATTGGGTGAAGTATCACTAGGGTTGCCAGGTGCCCGATGGTGGCGGGGTGAAGTATTATTAGGGTTGCCAGGTGCCCGGTGGTGGCGGGCAAACCCCCAGCAATTCGCCCCTCTGCCAGCCGACCACCTGACGGTCGGCGGGCAAACGTGCACGTACGCTTTACCACTCAAACTAAGAGGAAAAGGCCCCTTGCGAGGCGGTACCTCCGGTTGTAAACCGGAAGTGCCGTGCAATCCCGACCGCAGCCCTTTAGCCTCGCGCCGGAGGAAAGAGGGGGCCTGGCAGCCCTAAGTATTGCATGAAGCTGTCCCCTAGACTAGTCTTGGAGCTGCAAGCGCTTCTGTAATAGTTCTGTTCACAGGATTCTAAGGGAACCAATTCTGTATACCATTCCATCAGACTACACTGCCACACATGTATGAAAGGACATGTGGCCCTTGGTGCTGTGGTCCCCAACTAGATGTGTGTGCACAAAAATAATAATCGTGGAATATGATTCCAAGCCTCCCAAATCGACCACATGGAAAATCTGGGGTAACTGATGCATGCAGAAAAGGCCAAGCACAATTCTTCTCATTTCATTTCCTAGAACAGAGTCTCATGTTAACATAAATTAGGGATTAATCGATATGACCAGTTAAGTTTCTTTTTAATACTGGTTTGAGTTCATCCCATTTTCTATACTGCCGTTTGGCTTCTTTTTCACCGTTTGTACACAGTTGGCATCTTTTTAAAAAAGAGTTTGAAAAGTGTGTGATGTGTGAGAAACAGGGTGAAGAAGGAGAAACGGGTGTGAAAATAAAAAGAATCATGGGTTTGTTCATTTCTCACACACACACACAAAAACCCAACCTGAAATAGGTATATTTGACTCAAACCAGAAAGTTTTTGAAATTCAGTGTCATCCCTAGCAAAAAGTGAACTATGATACTACAGTGGCTCAGCGGTCACAGATTATTGAGAAAAGAGGAAATGGAAATGGAATGTCTTAGGTCACCTGATAAGGTGAATCTGCTAGCTGTTTTTCTCAGACTTGGCTGGACCCAAGGAATGACTGTATCATAGTGGAAAAAGCAGAAGGGTGTTTTGTCCCTTCGCCTTCTCCCCTTCACCCACAATGATTTATCACAGGTCTAGTGCCAGATTTGCCTATAGGCATGAAAATCTAGGGGGCCTCCAGCCTAGGTGTATAATATTCTATTCAATCACTACAGTATTTAACAATAATGGTCACATTATCAGAAGCCAAGAGTCAGTGGAAAAGACAATCATGCTAGGAACAGTTGAGGGCAGCAGGAAAAAAGGAAGACCCCACAAGAGATGGATTGACTCCATAAAGGAAGCCACTGCCCTCAGTTTGCAAGACCTGAGCAACGCTGTTAAAGGTAGGATGTTTTGGAGGGCATTGATTCATAGGGTCGCCATGAGTCGGAAGCGACTTGACGGCACTTAACACACACACAAGTCTCTTCCCTTGTTCTATGCTACCCACCACCCAACATGAAATGCTGCCCTTCTCCATTTGTCAAATAAGAGAATGTCTATGAGCATTTTAGAGTGTGAGTGAGCCACTGTGAGGAAGAGGGTAGTGTGTTGGAGTATGAATTAGGAGGGTTCCACTGGGTGATCTTAAGTCCGTCACTCTCTTTCAACCTAACCTACCTCACAGGATGGTTGTGAAGCTAAAATGGAGATGGTAGAACCACACAGAGCTCCTTGGAAGAAGGGCTGAAATAAAGATGTACCGTATATACTCGTGTATAAGCCGACCCGCATATAAGCCGAGGTGCCTAATTTCACCCCAAAAATGGGGAAAAATTAGGCACCCGTGTATAAGCCGAGGGTCGGCTTATACAACGGGTCGCCCTCCCGCCCGGCCTCCCGGGCCCTCCAGACCAACCCCAGTGCCACCTCCTCCCGGGCCCTCCAGACCCACCCCGACCCCAGCGCCACCCTGGGGGGGGGAGGAGGAAGAGCCCCTGAACCCCCAACTTACCGGGAGAGGTGGGAGGAGGAGGCCCGCTGATCAGCTGGAGGCGGCAGCAGAGCCCTTCCAGCGCTGGAGCCGGTGGCGGCGGCTGGCCACTTCCAGGCGCTGGCCACTTCCCCGCTGGCCACTTCCAGGCGCCCAGAGAGCGCGCCAGCCGGCGGCGGAGGCGGCGGCGGGGCCCAGCCTGCGCGCAGGCAGGCCCCGCTGGCCGCTTCCAGGCGGCCAGAGAGCGCGCCGGCCGGCGGCGGGGGCGGCGGCGGGGCCCTGCCTGCGCGCAGGCAGGCCCCGCTGGCCGCTTCCAGGCCACCCAGAAGTCATGCGGGCCAGCGGCGGCGGTGGCGGCGGTAAGTTCCTCTTCCCTCCTTCCCTCCTTCCCTCCTCCCCCTCCCCCCTCCCCCCTCCCACCGTATTGACCCGTGTATAAGCCGAGTTTGGTTTTTTCAGCCCTTTTTTTGGGCTGAAAAACTCGGCTTATACACGAGTATATATGGTACTAGATAGCAACGTACTTTTCTCATGATTTCTTACACCACTGGTGTCACTGAAAAAAGTGTCAGCACTTGTTTCAGCACATATTTAACAATAATAAGGTAAAATCTGGAATGCTCAATATCTTAAACCAAATAACGGCAATCCTTGTTCAAATTTTCCTAATCAAAACACATTTCGATATCTGGGCTCTGTGGTAATGTAAACTACTTATGGTATGGCACAAATTTCAAAATGTGGTGGTCACAGCTGGCTTATGGTGACCCTTGATGGGGTTTTCAAGGGAAGAAATATTCAGAAGTGGTTTGCCATTGCCTTCCTTTGTGTAGTGACTCTGGACTTCCTTGGTGGTCTCCCATCCAAGTGCTAACGAGGGTTGGCCCTGCATAACTTCTAAGATCTGATGAGATCAGGCCATGCAAGTCAGGGCAATCTCAAAATACAGTCCAGTTTATATTGAACGTGCTCCACAGCAGTAATTTTCAATCCCTGTCTGTGAAATCTATTCATAAGACTTTTGTACCCAGAAATGTTGAGAAGACAAGAGTCACTGGAAAAGACAATCATGCTTGGAAAAGTTGAAGGCAGCAGGAAAAGAGGAAGACCTAACAAGAGATAGATTGACTCTATAAAGGAAGCCACGGCGCTCAATTTGCAAGATCTGAGCAAGGCTGCTAAGGATGGGACACTTTGGAGGACATTGATTCATAGGGTCGCCATGAGTCGGAAACGACTTGACGGCACTTCACACACACACACACACACAAATGTAGACAGCAGCTTTTGAACTCAAGAAATTATTTTCTGAGGGGTTTTTTTTAGGGGGGGTGCAATGTATTAATTTCATTTTACCCATGTTCTCTAAATGAATGTTCCCTGATGACAGTAATTGCTGTTCTCCACACCTATGAGTTATAGAACATTAATAATACTGGCAAGTTACTAAAAGCATAGTTATATCTGCTTTCACTTAGGTTGTAGCACAACCAAGCTTCCTCCTTGTAGAGCTAGTGAATGATGCAAAATTAGTGATGCGAAGGCCCCTGGAGAAAAAATATTGAGTATTGCAGACGTTTTGACAAAAGATTTTGTGTGTATTACACGTACAGTACTCTGGAGGGCAGTACAGCAGCTCCAATATTTTGTGGAGTGATTCTTCCAATTTTTTTTTCTGTGTGAATCAATTCATGATTTTTTTTCATTAAAAGCATTATGAAGCACTGTGTGATTCACTACACAGTCCATTTGCAGAAGGTAGCTAAATATTTAAGATAAAAGATTCTCAGAGAACCATATTAACCAGGGTATGAGCTGTATTCAATCCAACCAGAAAATCACGTTGCTGCATCATGACACTATAATTGCCTTTTTTACCCCTGCGTGATCTATGTAGTGATCTTTTTATATCATTTTGCATTTTTAAAAGCTAAGATAGTCAAATCAAATCAAAACGCAAGCAGTTGATATTCATTTCTACATCATTTCATGACTTACTTCGGTGGAAGCAAAGACCCAAATCAGACAGCACAGGAAGGCTGAAAAACAATTGTAAAACAACCTTCCTACTTCATATCCCATGGATTCAGACATGTAATGCAAACATAGTTACAACTACCTTGCTGGCTTATTTTACATCTGCACACTGACAACAGAAGAGAGGCTGAAAAGTATTTTGAGCAGTGTGTGTAAATTCAATCTAAGAAGAAGAAGAAGAGTTGGTTTTTATATGCTGACTTTCTCTGCCATTTAAGGGAGAATCAAACTGGCTTACAATCATCTTCCCTCCCCCTCCCCACAACAGACACCCTGTGAGGTAGGTGGGGCTGAGAGAGCTCTAAGAGAGTGTGACTAGCCCAAGGTCACCCAGCTGGCTTCATGTGTAGGAGTGGGGAAACCAATCCAGTTCACCAGATTAGCCTCCACCGCTCATGTGGAGGAGTGGGGAATCAAACCCGTTTCTCCAGATCAGAGTCCACCACTCCAAACCATTGCCCTTAACCACGACACACTACTGTTACAACTAGAGTTGCCACCAGATCTGAAGACAATCTTCTGTCCCTTAACAGAGGATTAATGTGTGGAAATGGGCAACTGAAGCTTTTCATGGCATGGAGGTAAATAAAAGCAGCTGGTAAATAACCTCCTATATAGTGTGTATATGTAGGAGCCCCATGGCGCAGAGTGGTAAGCTGGAGTACTGCAGTCAAAAGCTCTGCTCACAACCTGGGTTCGATCCCAACAGAAGTCGGTTTCAGGTAGCCAGATTAAGGTTGACTCAGCCTTCCATCCTTCCGAAGTCAGTAAAATGAGTACCCAGCTTGCTGGGGGTGAAGGGAAGACGACTGGGGAAGGCACTGGCAAACCACCCCGTAAACAAAGTCTGCCTAGGAAACGTCGGGGTGTGATATCACCCCATGGGTCAGGAATGACCTGGTGCTTGCACAGGGGACTACCTTTACCTTTATAGTATATATTTAGTATTGTGTGTGTATGTATGTATGTATGTATGTATGTATGTATGTATGTATGTATGTATGTATGTATGTATGGAAAGAGAGAGAATGAGAATCCAAGTCAGATACTCAAAGCAGGGATCTAGTCAACCAATGAAATAAAACAAGTCTTTGGGAAAACTCTGGCGAAAAATGCATTTGAAACTTTGAAAAACCTTAGTCCATTTTGGACAAGCCAACCTTAAATTTTGCGTAAACAGAGAAACATGCTCATAAGCGCCAGTCACACTTCTTAAGAGCAGATTGTCTTTACAAATTGGGGGATGCAAGTATAAAATTACTTTCAAGTCCACTAGAGTGTAACAACTCTGAACTACTTTAAAAAGGGTTGTTAGGCAGATTGTACTGGAAGGTTGCATTCATCTTTAATTAAGGTCACTCAGTGGGGTAAAAGCAAAACCTTGTCTTTAAAACGAACAAAAAAGGGCCTTATTTTGCAGCGAATATTCTGTGGGTAAAGGAAGTAAAATGCATGGGCCTTAGAGCTTATTACTCTTTTGTCGGGGGAATCCTTTCCTCGCTGTCTGTAACCGTGTGGTTTTCTTTCCTTTGAAACATTCAACAAGACTGGGAACGCCCAGCGAATGCCATCAGTGCCAAAGGTTAAGCAAGTCACTTTTATATGCAAGCTACATAACAGGGCACTAGTTGGGAATAATCCCATACTGTTGATGCTGCATCAAGACCAGTGATACTGAAGCACTACAAGTACCATCTGAATTAGTCATGCTACGCAGCATTCTGGACTGCACCATACTGGGGGGGGGGGTACCTGTTTATAAATAGTTCCCAAATGTTTTTTAAAAATCTCTCCACGTAGTGTGTCCAAGAGAGAAGCTTAGTGCAATAGCAGACGTGTGAGGCAGTTATGCTACATGGAGGAGGAAGACGAGGAGGAGGAGGAGGAGGAGGAGGAAGAAGAAGAGGAAGAAGAGTTGGTTTTTATATGCTGACTTTCTCTACCACTTAAGAGAGACTCAAACCGGCTTTCAATCACTTTCCCTTTTCCTGCCCACAACAGACACCCTTTGAGGTAGGTGGGGCTGAGAGAGTGCTAACAGAGCTGTAACTTGCCCAAGGTCACCCAGCTGGCTTCATGTGCAGGAGTGGGGAAACAAATCCAGTTCACCAGATTAGCCTCCGCCACTCATGTGGAGGAGTGGGGAATCAAACCCAGTTCTCCAGATCAGAGTCCACCGCTCCAAACCACCGCTTTTAACTACTACACCACACTGGCTCTACATAAGGGAGGGCTAAAAAAAAAAATACGACCTGCAGTACAACACAGATTTCGACCACTTCATTCAGGATTATGTGTATCTGGAATAGGCTTTTAGTATGTAACTTGGTTCTTCCACTTGAGTGATCTGGAGCAAATTTGACTGGCAAGCAACTTGTGTGATGATGCACCTGCTTTCTTTTTGAGTCACATCATGGCTGATGCTGGCAAGGCTTATCTAGCCAATGGAATGGCTATATTTTTACAAGGATGTTGGACTGGCTCAAGCTGTAGGATTCTAAGGCTGCAATCATATACACTGTTTCCTTGCAGCAAGCCCCTGGAACTTAATGAGATACTTCTGAATAGACTTACATAGATTATGCTCTATGTGCCTTGAATTTAAACTTCAAGGCCAGAATCCATCTTAGAGTCACAAGGATCACTCTAACTGGTCAGTGGTCCAAGCCTGTAAGGAACATATTGCCCTTAAGTGTATCTTTGTGATGGAACACCTTGGAAAGCCAACCCTGCACTCCCAAACATTGGTCCCCATTTGCCTACTAGAGTAACCTGTAAGTACACCCAACCACCCCGTATTTCATGATGTGTTTTAGAAAGGGGTCATTCTTGTAGCCTGATCCTATGGCTTTTGGTTCAAAACACTTGTTTTCTTGGGCCTTATCCTCACTGATGGTCTCTTTGTAGCATGCTTGGGTAAGGGGAGACCATAAACAGCATACACACAGGGGAAAAGAGCAAGAGAGTCCAGTGGTACCTTAAAGACTAACAACATTTCTGACGGGGTATGAGCTTTCATGAGTCACAGCTCACTTCTTCAAATACCTGAAGCTATCTGAAGAAGTGACCTGTGACTCACGAGAGCTCATACCCTGCCAGAAAATTTTGTTAGTCTAAGGTTCTACTGGACTCTTGCTCTTTTCTACTGCTACAGAGAGACTAACATGGCTACCCATCATGATCTAGCATACATGCACTGGAAAGTACTGGGACATTTCCAAAGGGCAGAAGATGCACTTGTCAGAGAGGGGATCCTTCTTCACATTCAGTGTCCTCTAAAGCCTCCCTTCTTGAAGAGTGGAAAATTTTCAGAATCTTCTTGAACAGATTTCACAGCTTGTTGTTTGAGGTGTATCTCCAAAAACGGACATTTCAAAATTGAATTGTACCAGGGAATCCACACTGCCAGAGGTTTCTCTTTTTGCCCCGGACTGCCACAAACTATCCTCCTGTTATTTATCAATATATTCGGTGCGCTCGTGAGACTGAAGTCAGTTATTCATCAACATATTCAGCGAGAGAGACTGAAGTCAGTCAAACATACAAAAAGCAAACAGGGATGTGTACCTAAACAACAAGGGGTCTCTTTAGGGTTGCCAACCACCAGGTGGTGGCTGGAGATCTCCTGCTATTACAACTTATCTCCAGCCGATAGAGATCAGTTCACCTGGAGAAAGTGGCCGCTTTGGCCATTGGACTCTATGGCACTGAAGTCCCTCCCCTCCCCAAACCCTGCCTTCCTCAGGCTCCGCCCCAAAACCTCCCACCAGTGGCGAAGAGGGACCTGGCAACCCTAGGTCTCTTACTAGGGTTGCCAAGTGCCCAGTGGTGGTGGGTAAAATCCCGCCGATCCACCGGGCTGCCCACCGGCCAGCTGATGGCCGGTGGGCACTGTGGACACACGAGCATACATGCATCACTTTTGGGTAAACCCAAAAGTGATGCAGACTCTCACAATCTTGGATAAAACTCTATGGAAACCCATAGCTCCACCAGTAGGAGCTTTCCGGGGCCGTGGCCGCGGCACGCGATGCACCTACATCACTTCCAGGTTTACCCGGAAGCGATGCGGATGTTCTAGCGATCTTGGCCAAAACTCATAGCTCCGGTGTTGCTACGGGGCCTGGCAAGCCTATCTCTTACAGCAGTCACCATGCTTACTGGACTACAATTCCCAGGAGAGTCTGGAAAAGCCAAACTGCCATGAAACCACTCTATATTTGTAGTGTTGATATGTCTGCAGCTGCTTCATTGCAACAATAGTCGTCCAGCAAGCACTACCTTCGCCTACTGTTTCAATTCAATCGCTCGCTGCATCGAGAGTTGAATGTGTTCCCCTCTTCATGGAGTGCAGCCCTCAGCCCAGGTGCTTTTTCTTCTTTATTTAGCAAGAGAGGCATAATTGTCCCCAGCTGTTTCTCCTTTCATTCCCTCTTTCCTAGTTCCCATCAGAAGGAGTGCACCTGTGGCCCCTCCTCTCTTCACACAGCAGGGCAGCTACACCTCCAATGAGAGATGTAAACAAAGGTTATTTCTCAGGCAAAGGTCAACTTTTCCCTGTGGTTTTAAATAATTTACCAGGAACAAATTGGTCCTTTTTTTATTGAGGAGGAGAAGCTCACTAACCTTGAACTTTAGCCCAAAAAAGGGAGGGGCAGGAGAGTGTCCCCCCCCCCAGCATCAAACCTGAGGAAGTACAAAAGGCTCTCACATTGCTTAGTAATTATCTAAGAATAGCAAGTACAATTAAGGCGACATTCTTACATACTCTTTGGGAATCAGTCCCTTTTTATCTTGGTGAGGTTACTCCTGAGCAAGCACAAGCCCGAGCTCAGCCTGTCAATTGCTGCACTGTATGGTAACTGACATTGTTCAGTGATACAACCGTTACCAAATTAGTAACATGTACAACAACCCTAAATTATCAGAATTAGCAGACAATCAAGCTATAAGGCTACAGACCTATGAACATTTACCTACGAGCAAGTATTTCGACATACATGAAACAGCCTTACACTGAACCAGACCCTTGGTCCATCAGGTTCGTGGCTTCCTAGACCCTTGGTCCATCAAGTTTGTGGCTTCCTAGGTTGTTTGTGCCTTCCTAGAGGCACCTGGTTGGCCACTGTGTGAACAGACTTCTGGACTTGATGGGCCTTGGTCTGATCCAGCAGGGCCTTTCTTATGTTCTTATGTTCTTAAGTTCAGTATTGTTAACTCACACTAGCAGCAGCTCCTTATGATCTCAGGCAGAGGTCTTTGACATCACCTATTACCTAGACTTTTCAGCTGGAGAGGCCAAGGATTGAACCTGGGATCTTCTGCATGTCAAGCATGGAGCCATGACCCCCACACAATTCCATGGGACTTTCTGTTGGAGAGAGCCATGATACGTAAAGTGGCATTGAACACCCATGAACTCAAGACAGAGTGTGATAGCCTCTATCAACCCACAATGACAAGTTGTTTGAGGATGCTGATCAGTCCTTCTGGGAGCCTGAGAGACCAATACAAAGTAGTGTTGGGTCCCTAGCAGAGCAAATCTCAAGAAAAGTCACATTCAAGGAATGTAAGTAGGGTTGCCAACCTCCAGTTACTAGCTGGAGATCTCTTGCTATTACAACTGATCTCCAGCTGATAAAGATCAGTTCACCTGGAGAAAATGGCAGCTTTGGCAATTGAACTCTACGGCATTGAAGTCCCTCCCCTCCCCAAATGCCGCCCCCCTCAGGCTCCGCCCCCAAAACCTCCCGCCATTGGTGAAGAGGGACCTGGCAACCCTAAGTGTAAGAAGCGCACAGATGTTTAGTATCAGAATCAAGAGTATGAATAGTGTTGTGAGACATGAGGACTGTGAGACAATCCCAGGTAGGGAATCCTGACCAGGACATCAGGTAATCTAACCTTGTGAAACTTCATGAATAGAGGGAGACATAGGTGAGAACCCATTCCACAGTTGGAAGTGTCGCAAACTAAAAAACACACATAAACAAAGCGCCAGGAAAATGCAAAAAACCAACGAGGGTTTATACCTCTGTTTGTAATATCTTTAGAAATTCAATAAGGAAGAGGAAAGTTTAAAGAACTTGAGTCCCAACCAGCACCCAAAACATAATCAACACCAGAAGAAGCAGGGCCCAAACCTCTCGCAATAACGGGTTTAAATTGGGGGCAGAAAGGTACCGGCTGGATATTAGGGAATTTTTTTTTACAGTAAGAGTTGTTTGACAGTGGAATCAGCTACCTAGGGAGGTGGTGAGCTCCCCCTCACTGGAGGTCTTTAAGCAGAGGCTGGACAAACACTTGTCAGGGATGCTCTAGGGTGATCCTGCATTAAGCAGGGAGTTGCTCCAGATGGCCTGTATGGCTCCTTCCAACTCTATGATTCTATGATTCTAAGAAAGAATGGCATCTTTAAATTATGTTAACTGAAAAGTAAATGAATTACAGTTCCTCCTAGATCTGTTTTTTTTGGTTTGTTTTCCCCCTTAGAAACAAAGATAATCCCTTTAAAGAGTGAAATTTTGGGCATAAGAACAACAAAGCAACTGCTTCATTGATTTTTAAACTGTGAGCCTGCCAACAAGGACCTATTTAATTCATGTGCCGCTTTTATAAATATTAAATGGTTATTAATTTCTCTAAGTTCTCAATATGGGATGAAAATATAGTAAGAAGCAAGAAGCACGTGGATGAGTACTGAGAAATGCAACAGAAAACAACACTTAATTGCTTATTAATTATATGCTTATTAATTATAGAAATAGCTGTTTAGCAACGTACAGCCTTTCATTCTGCCTAGGGCTGTCGATTCGGTTCAGCCCGAACCGAAAAACAGCCGAATTTCCCCTGATTTGGCGGTTTTTAGTTCAGGACGAACCAAACTCAAAAATGGCGGGAAAACGGGGGAGCCGAATTCAGTGAGTTCGGGACTTCACGAATAAATTCGGCACATTCGGGGAGTCAGTCAGCAGCATAACCGTCAGTAAGCAGCATTCTCCTCCCCCGGCCAATCGGTCGCCAAGCTGGGTCTTCTTCTGGCCAATCAGTCAGGATTGAGTACTGGAGGAATCAGCTGCTGCGCGGCCCGGCTGGGGAGAGAGAGAGAGTGAGAGAAATCCTCGTGGGGGGGGTGCTTGTGCACATTCGCTCCTTTCCGTGGCTGCAGGGGGCGCATTTTTTGGGGTAGAGACCCCAAACTTTCAGCGGAGCTTCAGATGAGCCTTCTTAAGAGACCCCCCCAAGTTTTGTAAACATTGGGTCAGGGGGTCCTGAGATATAGGCTCCACCCCTTTTCCCTCACCCCCCTTTTCCATTTCCGTGGCTGCAGGGGTGCTTTTTTGGGGGTGCAGCCCCCAAACTTTCAGCATAGCTTCAGACGAGCCTTCTTAAGAGACCCCCCAAGTTTTGTAAAGATGGGTTCAGTGGGGGCAGAAATATGGGCTCCCCACCTTTTATCTTTCTGTGGCTGCAGGGGGTGCATTTTTTGGGGTGCAGCCCCCAAACATTCAGCATAGCTTCAGACAAGCCTTCGTAAGAGACCCCCCAAGTTTTGTAAACATTGGGTCAGGGGGTCCCAAGATATGGGCTTTCCCCTTTTCTCTATTGGGATGAATGGATCACCCGATACTGTATGCATCTCCAGAGCGGCAAAACCTTCCATGCTTAAATGGAATCATATTGGATTACCCAGTCCTCCCAGCCCCTCCTGATGGAACAGAAGACAGCCACAGTAAGACCCCTTTGGGGGTTTAATCTATAATTTTTCTCCTGTGTGTGTGTGTGGGGGGGGAGCAGAGTCTCTGTGTGTGTGGGGAGGGAGCAGTTTCTGTGGGTGGGGGGGGAGCCAAAGGGGGCTTTCGCCCGTTCTACCTGGGGTGTGTGTGCCCCCTCGAGTCTCTCTCTCCCTGGTTTGAGGGGGGGGCTTCAGTTGTGTGTCCTCAGGTTTTTCCTCATTCATAAGATCGGTTAGGTCTATTTTGATGCTTGCTCAAAACTGGTTTTCAAATGGTGACTTAAAGAATGCATTTTCCTGGTCCCGAGTCCCATGCAAAAGGGGAAATTCCACCCCCTCCTGCTTATTATGCATAGCTAGCTGCCTCTGTCCCTTTCCATGGTTTGCAAACTCCCAGGTGTCAGGTGTTAATTTGCATGGTTGCAAAGGGGTTGCTTTGCAGTTGTGTTGCTTTGCAGTGTTGCTTTGCAGTTGTGTTGCTTTGCAAACTTCTTAGCACCTGCCCCGCCCTTGCTCTCCCTCCTGTATTGCTGCTCATTTTGGAGTAGGGTTGCCAACCTCCAGGTACTAGCTGGAGATCTCCTGCTATTACAACTGATCTCCAGCAGATAGAGATCAGTTCACCTGGAGAAATTGGCTGCTTTGGCCACTGGATTCTATGGCACTGAAGTCCCTCCCCTCCCCAAACCCCGCCCTCCTCAGGCTCCACCCCAAAAACCTCCCACCGGTGGCAAAGAGGGACCTGGCAACCCTACGTTGGAGTCCAAGCCAGATACTCGTCCTCTCCCTGAGTGTATTGCAAACAAAATAAAACCCCTGCTCTGCAACCGAACCAAATCAACCTGGTGGAATACATTCTCAAAAACTAATCCTAAAACCAACACTTAGGCTGTTCTTATTGGCTGCTCTTCATAAGGAAAACAGAGAAAGGAGAAAGATCATCAATCTTGATAGGCTAAGGATTTTTCTCAGAGATGCTGCCTGAAAATCCACAGTCCGTGGAAGATTAAAAGCAAGCGCATGCATGAAGCTGTGAACAGGCCTCTAAGCATTTGTTACAGAATAAACTCAAAAGTTCTCCTGTTTATTTCTCAATATGTGTTGCACTGATGCTATTCATACTGCCAGTAGGTAATTGTATTTCTGGTGTTAATTAGGTTTTAGAATACAAAACAGTTCCTCATATACAAGTGTTCCTGTACAAAAGTGTTTGGCCTTTAATCCCATTTTTCAAACATTGATTATGTTATTTTATTACAGATAAATTCTAGCAACCATTAGTTTTTGCTTTGGTCTTTTAAAGAAAAAAAATCAGGTTTATGAGAAGATACTACAGTAGGAGGGTCAGCCCTGGTTAGTATTTGGATGGGAGACTACCAAGGAATACCAGGGTTGCTGCGCAGAGGAATGCACTGGCAAACCACCTCTGTTAGTCTCTTGCCATGAAAACCCCAAAAGGGGTAGCCATAAGTTGGCTGCGACTTGACGGCACTTTACACAAACACACACTACAGTAGGAGAGCCAGCATGGTGTAGTGGTTAAGAGCAGTGGTTTGGAGTGATGGAGTCTGATCTGGAGAACTAGTTTTATTCCCCTCTCCTCCACATGAGTAGTGGAGGCTAATCTGGTGAACTGGATTTGTTTCCTCACTCCTCCACACGAAGCCAGCTTGGTGACCTTGGGCAAGTTACAGCTCTGGTAGAGCTCTCTCAGCCCCACCTACCTCACAGGGTGTCTGTTGTGGGAGGGGAGGGGAAGGTGATCGTAAGTCGGTTTGATTCTGCCTTAAGTGGAAGAGAAAGTCGGCATATAAAAACCAACTCTTCTTCTTCTAGGAGAATCATTTTGTGCAGTAAACAAACTCATTTGTCCTATTGCCGTCTTTGATCAATTGGGTTTGGTACATTGCACAAAAACCTGTGAACAGATACATTAGCAGGATAAGTGTGAACTCTGTGGGTAACAATTTTATTAATGACCACTTTCAGTTCTCTAGGGCAAAAACAAAATCCAATCTTCAGCATTTGACATTTTTATATAGATCAGCATGCCATTTTTTTTTTTGTCAAAAAAGCATTTGTGGAGACCTGTGATACCACATACCATGGCTTAACCACCATTTCTGTTTCAAAATTGCTGCCTTTTTACACTGTGTCCTTCAGGGATAAAGGGCTGCATTGGTAAAAGGGCTGAGGTATTAGAAGGTACAAGTGGGAAGATGCAAGGACTTGAGGGAGGAATCTCATTTCTGCCAGCCCCGCTATTTCCTCCTTCCCATTGCAGAAAACCCCCATAGCCTCTCTCCTTTTCCTGCTTCCTTCTCTCTATCTAGGTTTGTCAACCTCCAGGAGGGGCCTGGAGATCTCCTGGAATCACAGCAGATCTCCGAACTACAGAGATCAGTTGCCCCTTAGGGTTGCCAACTCCAGGTTGGGAAATTCCAAGAGATTTTGGGGTGGAGCATTGGGAAGGCGAGGTTTGGGGAAGGAAGCGACCTCATAGGCCATAGGGTATAGTATCATAGGGCGAAAACACATGGTCGTTTAGCCTCCTTTATTCCCTGTTTCAGCCAGGATTCAGTCAGGATCAAATGCATGCATTTTCGCCGAAAGTGCATTCGATCCTGGCTGAATCCTGGCTGAAACAGGGAATAAAGCGACCATGCGTTTTTTACCATAGAGTCCACCCTCTGAAGCAGCCATTTTCTCCAGGGGAACTGATCTCTGTCATCTGGAGATCAGGTGTAATTCCAGCTCACACCTGGAGGTTGGAAACCCTAGTTAAAGGTAAAGGTCCCCTGTGCAAGCACCGGGTCATTCCTGACCCATGGGGTGATGTCACATCCCGATGTTTCCCAGGCAGACTTTGTTTACGGGGTGGTTTGTCAGTGCCTTCCCCAGTCATCTTCCCTTTACCCCCAGCAAGCTGGGTACTCATTTGACCGACCTCAGAAGGATGGAAGGCTGAGTCAACCTTGAGCCGGCTACCTGAAACCGACTTCTGTTGGGATCGAACCCAGGTCATGAGCAGAGCTTGGACTGCAGTACTGCAGTTTACCACTCTGCACCACGGGGCTCCTAGTTACCCTGGAGGATATCATGGCTGCTTTGGAGAGTGAAGGCTATGGCATTATACCCCTCTGAGGTCCCTCCTGTCCTCAAACACCACCCTTCTCAGACTCTACCCCACAAATCTCCAGGTTTTTCTTAATCTGGAGCTGGCAACCCTACCTCCTTCCCACCCAACAGCCTACCTACCTCTGCACCCCCCGGCAGCATCTGCCTAGGAAAACTGTGGCCCAGTTCTGTGGTGCCAGCCACTGGGCCGGGCCTACTTGCATGGTAGGGAACCCTCAAGGACCTGTGGGGTGGCACTTCACTTTCCCCTGTATCCCCCAAAATTACAACTGAACTTCAGATGACAGAGATCTGTCCCCCTGAAGAAAATAACTGCTCTGGAGGATAGACTCTATGGCATTATATTCAGTGTGGCCCCTCCCCTCCTCAAATTCTGACTTCCTCAGGCTCCACCACAAAATCTCCAGGAATTTCCCAGCCTGAAGCTGGCAACCTTAGTCAGGCCTGGCCCCAAGTTGCCCTCATTGAAAGGCCAAAATAGGCCTGGAAAGAGCTCTGCCCCCTCCCACTGCCTTTTACTGACAACCAAGCCTTGAAATGCTGTGGTTGCCTAGCAACAGCCACTGAGGGCATCTGTGGCTTAAAGCTACAGGTGCTCCTTTTATCATTTTTGGATTTCTTAAAAAATGTATTTTTTTAAAGATTTCACATTTTTCTGTAAACCTGGGACATTGTTCAGGTTTGTCAAAAGATCTGTCTTGCCCGTTTATAGCTCCAGTCACCGGATTCAAGTATGCAAAAATTTGGCCAACTTCATTATTAGGATATAAGATTGCATTCCCAGTATTCTATGGGGTTCAACTGACTGTCTGACCTAATGAGGATTCTGGATGTTATAGTGGATCAAGGATTGTTATAAGAAAAATCAGTGAACTTAGCTGCTAAGAATGCCTCCTTCCATCACAATCTGGCACAGATGTTGGCATTCTACCTCAACTCAGTTAATCCATCCACACTGACTCAGGCAGTAGTAACCTTAAGGTCAAACTGCTTTAATGCACTGTACATGGGGTTGAGGTTGAAGACAACTCAGAAACTTCATCAGGTACAAAATGTGGCAGCCCTATTGTCCTGTGCAAACCACAATGTACATATACCTGTTTGGAAAATGCTTTGCTGGTGACCTATTAGTTGAGTTTAAGGTGCTGATGATTACCTATAAAGCCCTTCATGCCCTCAGATCCACTTATCCACAGAAGTGCCTCTCCTGATATGCTCTGCTGTAACAGCTGTGCTCTGTGGATTGATGTTTGCTGCAGGTTCTGTCTTGCATGTAGGTTAGAAAGCGTCTGCTCATTCCAGAGCCTTTTCAGTAACGACCCCTACACGGCAGAACAGGCCATTTATGCTTGCTAATTAGCAGCACATTCCAGGCATTTTTTTTTTGAATTTTGCACGCTGAACCGTCATTTAGGAAGTGACTGCGAAGCTGGCACATACCTACTTCGCATTTCTTAAGAGCCCCTTTAACGCGACTTTTTGTGTTTGCTCCACCTCCACACCGAAGAATCTTCTGAAGGAACCATGCAAAATGACAGGAAGAACAAAGGAGTAGGCGAGTGGGGTGTGTGTTTGTGTGTGTGTAATTTCTTGGGACCGTGAATAAGCATTTTAAAGGTCACATTTTTAAAAAGAGCTTTGAGCAAGCATCAAAACCGACCCTGCATATATGGCTACAGACTTCACGAGCATTGTAGAAGGCCCCTGCATCAAAGGCAGTCCAAAACTCAGTCGTTCAGATGGGCATTTATGTGGACTTGGGCTCTCCGACGTTTTATGAACAGATATCGGTACTGTTAGAACTTTCAACCCAGTTTCATTAGGGTTTAAAATAACTTTGTGATCTGCTTTGAGTCCTCTTTGAAGAAAGGCAGATCAAAAACGTTGCAAGTAAATAAATAAGATCCTTTGTGCTGCTGTCTGAGATGCCTGCCGTTCTGGCCAACTAGCACATCATTGCTACATCACTGAAAACACCTTTGAGATGCTAATCATCTTACTTTAGCGTATCTCAGAAAAGGAAAAAACCCACGACAGTCTGTCAGTGCAAGTTCAGAATGTGGAAGGATATCACACTTTTTAACTAGAAGATACAAGTCTTTCGATGCAAAAAAAGGGCTTAAAGAGACAGTGTGGTGAGACAGTGCCATTGAGGCAGTGTGGCGTAGCGGTTAAGAGCGGTGGACTCTAATCTGGAAAACTGGGTTTGATTCCCCTCTCCTCCAGATGAAACCTGCTGGGTGACCTTGGGCCAGTCACAGTTCTCTTGGAGCTCTCTCAGCCCCACCTACCTCACAAGGCACCTGTTGTGGGGAGAGAAAGGGAAGGAGGTTGTAAGCCAGTTTGATTCTCCTGAAAAAGGTAGAGAAAATCAGCATATAAAAATCAACTCTTCTTCTCCATCTATGAAAAGCATTAGGTGACCGTGGGAAGGTCGTGTTCTCTTTCTCCGTCTAAATGATTTCAAAGGGCTGTTGACTTTACAGTGCTAATATAGAAAAGTATGGGTCTAGGTCTGCTCATGAACTGAGTTCGATCCCAACGGAAGTTGGTTTCAGGTAGCCGGCTCAAGGTTGACTCAGCCTTCCATCCTTCCGAGGTCGGTCAAATGAGTACCCAGCTTGCTGGGGGTAAAGGGGAGATGACTGGGGAAGGCACTGGCAAACCACCCGGTAAACAAAGTCTGCTTAGGAAATGTCGGGATGTGACATCACCCCATGGGTCAGGAATGACCCGGTGCTTGCACAGGGGACCTTTACCTTACCTTTATGGCTCTACCGACAGAGGAAGAGGAAGGGATTGTGATTGTAAGCTGCTTTGAGACTCCTTAAGGTAGAGAAAAGTGGGGTATAAAAACCCAACTCTTCTTCTTCTCATCAAGCCTGCCACTTTCCAAGCCAGATCTTAATCTGCCTCCTTGAGCAACATCAGGAACTATTATGAAATCTGTTTCAACGGAATGAATCGCAGAGCCGTATCCCATGCCAATTTTTTAAAACACTGAAGTCTTTAGGAAAGCAAGCTGAAAATGCAAAAGGGAGAACGTTAGGAGTATGGCATCCTGTTCTGGAGGTGGTTGTGTCTTGGCGAGGTTTCCAGCAAGAGAAGAGAGACTAAACCAGGTAGAGAAGTAATTAGGCAAATCGGCACCACTCGAATATTAACAAAAATTGTTCTTCTCCCCAATCCTCAACTCTCACCTTATTGACAACCAGTGATATAAACTCCAATGCACGTATGCCATTGCAGCAGCATATACTGTTAGTGAAGTGAAACAGGGGAATCCTGCTATTTATTTAGTCATGATTAGTAGCTTAGCTTTCCCGAGAACCCAACAGTGCCTTATTCTCCTCATCCTTAAGCAGCTGAGCTTATTCTTTGAAGGATGCCGTTCTGCAAGAATTCGCCATTACTTGTCTAGTGAAATTGTGCTTACAACACAATGTACCAGCTTAAAAAGGACAGTGTCTCTGGGAACTTTAATTGTTGCAATACATTCTGTGCCAGGGACTAATGTGTGGCAGATGCATGGACACTTTTCCTGTAAAATAACAAATTGATAAGTAGAATTTGTTTAGTATAAATAAGAGGTTAAGAAAACTTTAAAATGGGGTCATTTCTGTGATGTATATGTTGAGATAGTCAAGATCTAAATTCAGTCATTATAGGGTTAACGTAAGTTTACATCATTCTGTTTGAGCCGGTTAATGAGCTTTATTTTCTGGAAAGTTAGGTATATAGCTGATTATTTTCACTGTGCTAGTGAGCGAAAGCCTGACTTGAGAGTGTGTGTGTGCCGCACTCTGCTCAGCACCTGTACGCCTTAATTGGTAATGTAACTTAATGTTTTCTATGTCGACTACGAAGGAGATAGGATTTTGTTGTTTTAATAGGAAAAAAACCTCCCACTGGTAGTGAAGAGGGACCTGGTAACCCTACCTACACATGAACCCAGCTGGGTGACCTTGGGCTAGTCACAGTTCTCTTAGAGCTCTCTCAGCTTTACCTACCTCACAAACTGTCTGTTGTGGGGAGGGGAAGGGAAGGAGATTGTAAGCTGATTTGATTCTCCTTAAAAGGTAGAGAAAATCGGCATATAAAAACCAACTCCCCTTCTTCTAACTGAAGTTACCAGTCTCCTGAGTGCTGGCTACTGAGCAGGACTGAAGAGTGAACTGATAGGTATCCATCCACTTCAGAGGATACTACAATTTGTACCCTACAGGGATTTGACTGTGCTATTGTCTAGGGAGGTGCCCTTCAATGGCACCTGCATGTCAGGTAAGGGCAAAAATCTGGCTCATGTTCTGCCTACTGTATTGCCAACTTCTCATGCAAAGTTAGAGTCCAACCTTGAGGCCTTCAAGTCACCATAGAGGGGTCAGTGCACACACTTTTTTGTTCAGATATGCCATTAATCCACCCCGCCTACAGCACTATGGCCCCTTGTGACAGCTAGCTTGGCTTTTCAGGATTCAAAACAACAAAAAACCCAAAACACTGTGCCATGAATCTGGCATTAAAATAATCGACTCTTAGAAGTGGCTTATGCTTCAACAACTATCACATCTCCTTTTCAAGCTTCCACACTAGAGGGAATCAACAAATAAGAGCGATAATTGTTCTATGGATTTTTAAAAAAATTATATTAATTCAGTACCACAGCAGGGTTTCATGCTTGTTCTGGCAATTCTAACAAAATGAACAGCAAACATAAAATATAATTTGATGATACTGTGCAATAAATAGATTAAGGGAAAACTTGTTTTTGCTACAGCCATGCTCCCTAGATACTTAGGAGGATATACTTCTTTGTGGAGCTTCCAAGAAGTCTTATGTCCAAGCATAGTATACCTTGAATCTCAATATTTAGGTTCACAATAGGCAAAACTAAAGCTAAGTGATAGCTTTATCCACTGTCAGCAGTTATATATATAACTATATATACCAATGTACTGCAGAGTCTGTAATGTAACCTTTTGGATTTAATACACAAACCTGATTGAGTTTTATTCTTGCAGTTTATGAAGTAATAACAGCCCATTCAGTAAAATTACAGGCTTGCAAGAATTCTTCAAGACAAGCCCCTCTTCTCTGTGATTCAAGATATTTAAGGCAACATACACAAATTGCATTCTTACACCAACCACTGCTCACAGAGCAGTAGTAAAATGCACTCCATGTATCTACCATGTGTAACCATTCTTTCAGGGCATCAACATAACCAGACTTAAAAAGCAATCCAAAACAAACCCATTCAGAATCCTATTAAGGCATATTCAATGGGTTTCATTCCCAGGAACGTACTTTTAGGATTGCTGTAACTGAACCATAACTCAAGAGCACATCCTTGCACTTACATGCATCAGTGCAGATGAACTAGCCTTCTAACAGTTCTAGCTCCCCATCACAAACACAAATTAAAATCCATATCAAGCCTACCATTTCCAATGCATTTTTGTCAGCATCTCTCCCCCACTAAAATTAATTTTGCTCCCTTCCTTCATGTTGAGAGGGAGGAACAAGGATCAAATCATTTTACCCATGGCCAATTTCCGAAGTTTGTTTGGGAGTTACTCAGAGCCAAAGGGATATGGAATGTATGAGATATGGAAGACTCTCTTCATCTTACATCCACCTTTTCCATTTATGCTGCTTTTCCATGAAAGAAAGAGGCAGCATAAATCCCTCTTCCGCTTCTCTGACCTTTCTGGGGACAAACATGAAGGAAGCTCCCAGCCTGTCACTGATTTTTATGTGCATTGCAAAGAATTAGGGACAGAGCACAGGGTGTGCTTAACTTTCTCAGCTTTCTGCTGAAAGCCTCCAACACAACTCACATTGAATTAAAAGAATATTTGAATCAAAAATTAACGTCACAACAGTACAGTAAAACAACTTGGAAGAATAACTAAATGTGACCCGGGATGTGCGTGTGTCCACGTGTACTTGTGTGAGCCGGGGTGTATGTGTGTCCACGTGTATTTGTGTATGTCCATTTGTTGAAGACTAGAGTAGAGGAAAGGGAAGTGATTCTTCAGGTCCATATGACCTTTGTCCAGGTGAGCTACAAAACTTGTGGGGCATTCAGAATGTCTGGGGGCATTCAGGATGTTAAGCAGTTCCATTTCCTCATTTGCAATGGCTTCTAACAGCCCACCATAGGGTCATCAGCCTACCAGCAGTAGACTACCTACCAGAAACCAGTGGGAGTCTGAGGGAGACAGTGGGGGCGCCATTGGGTAATAGCATGACATCACTCCCAGGGAAAACATGGAAGTGACATCACACCTCTTTAAGAATTGCCAGAAACTCTACGGCAGTAGTTTCTAGTGATTCCTAGAGTTGAATGACCTCTTCTTGGTTTTCTGTGGAAGTGTCATCATGCCATCACCCAACAGCGATTTTTAATTCTCCATCAGATTCTCCATCAGCCATTTTAAAAAGTGGCATACAGCAAACAGGAATCTAACATTAAGGAGTTGGCGGATTGCCACCAGTACAAAAGTCACACTGAATATGTGTCTGAGGTCACATGAAAACATGAACATAAGAATCTGCCTTATACTGAATCAGACCCTTGGTCCATCAAAGTCAGTATTGTCTACTCAGACTGGCAGCGGCTCTGTATATACCAATAACATTGCAGAAGCAGCAGTAAAAAACACACACAAATAAGTCATCAAATGGTGAATAAAAACAGAAGGCTAGTTTGGTGTAGTGACTAGCATAGTGGACCACGATCTAGGAGACCCAAGTTCAAATTTCCTTAGATTTGCTGTGAACATCAAATGGTGAAAGAACCATGTACACGCTCTGGGCTCCTTGGGAAAAGGGTAAGACTGTAGATAGATTGATTAACTTTGTGCCTAAAATCAGTACTCTCAGCACTTGTCAGATGTCTCTGGAATTATGGAATTCCATTATTTGTGTGTGTGTTTTTTTGTTACCATAGATGCCTGATTTCCCCTTTTATACTACTCTCTCCTTCCAGGACCACTCGTCCCAACAACCAGCCCTTGTTTTGCCCAACCCATTGTCAACTAATGACCTCATGAAGTCGCCCAGTTCCTGAATCCACTCTATACTGGTTGGCCCTGGCACAGGGGCTCTGGCCACTGCTTGGTGATCACTGGTCACTGCTAACTGTACTTCCCATCTCATTGCCCTCCACATACACAGATTCCACGGGACTCCTTACACATTTTCGGGGGTGGGGGGAGAGACATTGATGTTGCCAGATGGATCCGGATGTAGGGTTGCCAGGTCCCTCTTCACCACCGGCAGGAGGTTTTTGGGGCAGAGCCTGAGGAGGACAGGGTTTGGGAAGGGGAGGGACTTCAATGCCATAGAGTCCAATTGCCAAAGTGGCCATTTTCTCCAGATGAACTGAGCTCTACCAGCTGGAGATCAGTTGTAATAGCAGGAGATCTCCAGATAGTACCTGAAGGTTATCAACCCTATCTGGGTGCCACAGGGAAAGGGCCAAGTTGAAATTCTGTCTCGCTTCCTGGCTACATATACCCAAATGTCTCTGCTTAGGCGGCTAATTCCTTTGTCCTACTGTCTATTTTCCATGATCCCAGCCACAGGCTGTATTTATATTAACAATGAACTGAAATATATTAACTAGTGACCTGTATTCTCTTTCCTTTTTCTCCTTGGCAATGTTCTATATACCCTCTGTTCTAAAAGCCCAAAAAAGTCATAATTTTATCTTGGGAAATTTAAAGCACTTGAAAACCAGACTTGTGAACAGAGTAGCCATAGTGAAATAAACAGTTTATGGAAAGAGAGAGGCCTTAAAATGCACCCCCCACCCCAATACAAAACAAGGAAATGCTAAAACTGTGAATGAACATTGACAACCAACTGTGAGCATCCCACTGCATCTCTGAAACAGGAGGCAAGGAAGAAAAAGGAAAGGAGACAAATTTGTTTTCATAGCAAACAGCTGTCTCTTCTAGGCGGAAGAACTCAAAAAAGGAAAAACAGTAGACAGAAGAAGCCAAAAGCTGCATCACTTAACAGTATTTTTAGATGTCACAAGCACAATTTTTGCCAACTGTGAAAAGAAGGGCACTCGTCGGGACAATTAAGCATTCTCCTGGGTGCACCATCATTGATGCGTTATGCATCTTTGTGGGCTGGACAGAGCGGTTGTCCTTTGATTAATGATTCAGGGCAAGCAGTGGGGCACCTGGAGGGTGGCAGTGTAAGTGGTTCAGCATCATTATTTAATTTCTTCTCTTGACCTACATAAAAGACTGAAGACACATTAAATATTAAGCGCTAAAGCCATGCCTCGGTTAGGCGCAAGCCACTTCCATTGAGGAAGGATGGGTGCATTAGCACAGCTAAGCCCCCAAAGAGCAAGAGTTTTAATGTAAGGAAATTGTGATGTGTCTCTTGCTCTGGGCTAATGAGGTTTCTGAGGGACAACACCAGTGGAACAAAAGAACTCAAAACATCAGCCACTGATGAGAAGTCCAAAGTGCTACTGTAGAAAGTATTTGACCAGAACTGTTAGCAGAGTCATGCCGTGGCTCAACGGTAGAGCCTCTGCTTGGCATGCAGAAGGTCCCAGGTTCAATCCCTGGCAGCTCCAGTTAAAGGGACTGGGCAGGTAGGTGATGTGAAAGACCTCTGCCTGAGACCCTGGAGAGCCGCTGCCATTCTGAGTAGACAATATTGACTTTGATGGATCAAGGGTCTGATTCAGTATAAGGCAGCTTCATGTGTTCATGTATTCAATTATGTCGGGTACTTTAGTTACTCAGGACCAAGTGGAATTATTGAATGGATTACCCAGACCCATTTCAATCCGATGACTGACTTAGTTCTGGTCATCATGCCAGAAATCTTTACCAGGAGAAAGACAGGCAAGATGCTACTTCTAGATCTCTTGGTGGCTTCCAAGCATAATATCCTCCTGACCCAGCTGAAAGAGATGAAACTCAGGAGCACAACACTCAGGTGGCTCTGGTCCTAACTGGCAAGATTGGGTCAGAAGGTGGTGCTGAGGGAGGAGCAACCAGTTGGACCCCAGCAAGTGTTGTGGAGATCTGCAGGGTTCCATCTTTCCACCATGCTATTTAACAGTAGACTGCCCAAAAAACAAAAACAAATCAGTGGGTTATAGATCAAACCAAGCCTGAACTGACCCTAGAGTTAAAATGACTAAACTGAGGTTGTCGTACTTTGGTCACATCATGAGAAGACAAGAGTCACTGGAAAAGACAATCATGCTAGGAAAAGTTGAGGGCAGCAGGAAAAGAGGAAGACCCCACAAGAAATGGATTGACTCCATAAAGGAAGCCACAGCCCTCAATTTGCAAGACCTGAGCAAAACTGTAAAAGATAGGACATTTTGGAGCGGGTAATCGATTCATAGGGTCACCATGAGTTGTAAGCGACTTGACAGCACTTAACACACACATTTAACATTTACAACTGGAATGGGGTTTCATAAATATGCAGATGATATCGAGCTCAATTTCTTGTTTCCAGTATAATCAGCAGATGTTCTGAACTACTGTTTGGTAATAGGCTGGAGGTCAATAGACGGAATCTCAGTCCAGATAAAACAGAAGGGCTTCACATTGACAGTACTACCAATCAGCAATCAAGCATCTGATGTACTCAGCCTAAAAGAACATATATGCATATTAGCTGTTCTAGTAAGTCTGTATTTATGGATGAAGATGCTGTCCTCCTGTGTGCCTTTTATGAGTTTTGGTTGATGTGCTGTCTGCTGCTTTTCCTTGAGAGGCAGAAGAACATAAGAAAAGCCAGGCTGGATCAGACCAAGGTCCATCAAGTTCAGCAGTCTGTTCACACAGTGGCCAACCAGGTGCCTCTAGGAAGCCCACAAACAGGACGACTGCAGCAGCATTATCCTGCCTGTGTTCCACAGCACCTAATATAATAGGCATGCTCCTCTGATGCTGGATCTGGCCATGGTTATCACCCATTTTAATCACATTCAGAGTGGACTACCGCAACATGGTCTATGTGCAGCAGGCTTAGACGGCTCTTCAGAAGCTGCAGGCAAGAGGAATGACTGTCAAAAGCTTGTGAGAAGATATCTCCCCATTCATGAAAGAGCTGCTCTGGCTGCTTATTTGCTTCCAGGCGCAATTCAAAGCGCTATTCATTTATTGTTAAAGTCCTAAAATGTCTGAAGTGGGATATTTAAAGAATTGCTTGCGCCCACATGAACCTGCCCACCCAGGCAGGTCTGAAGAGACCCTGTTCTGTGGGTTCCACACTTGAGAAACAAAGTGGGTGGTTCCTAGGAACACAGCGGCACCTCGACTCTGAAACTGCATTCCCGAAGCTGTTCATGTGGCGGGTAGATTATTTAGTTATCAGCATCAGGTTAAAAGGTTGTTTTCAGGCTGATTTCCTTGACGGTTTGTTTGTGTTGTTGCTGCAAGGTAGTTCTGTATTGGCTGGCTGTTCCCCTGGCATTTTAAATTGATTGATGGCATTTTAAGTGTTTTTGGTCCTGCAAGATACTCTTTGTTATTAATGATAATTTATGGTTGTTTTGCTTGAACATGGAAGCTGCCTCAGGAACCATTTGGCTGCAAGATTTCTTTTCAGCTAAATAAAATAAAAAGTCTGCTATCATTCTGGCATCTAACCAACAGCCCAAGGCTGCCTATTGACCTAAAGCATAAAAGTCACTGTACCCTGGACATTTTCACTGTTAGTCACAGTTCTAAAGAGTATGGTTTGGACTTGAATTTTGACTTCTGGAAAAGAGTTGGATGGGACTAGCATTCATAGTTAGTAATATTCCTGGCCAAACCTGCCTTTGTTGAGCTATATCTAATCCTCAATATGGCCCCATCTGTGGATACTTAAATCCAGAGATCTGAGCCATGGACAGACAAGACAGATCTTTCTACAAACCTGAGAAAATGCCCCAGGTTTGCAGGAAACCACAACAGTATTGCCAGCCTTCCAGCCTTGCCTTCTGCCATAAAAAGGTGGAGGGTAAGTGGGCAGGACTCTTTCCAGGGATGCTTTGGTCTCTGAAAGAGGACTCAAGGGGCCAGGCCTGATAACAACCACTGGGTACCTTACCATGTGACTTGCATGACTCATCCAGGTCCAGCTTCTTGCTACTGTTGAACAGCAGCCACCTCGTGAAAGCCAGTGCAGTGTACTGGTTAAAGTTTCAGATTAGGATCTGGATGACCCTGATTTGAATCCCCATTCTGCCATGGAAGCTCACTGGGTGACCTTGGACAGTCACTCATTCTCAGCCTAACCTATCTCACAAGGCTGCTGTGAGGATAAAACAGAGGAGAAGAGATTTGCTGTAAGCTCTTTTGGGTTCCCATTGGGGAGAAAGGTGGGGTATAAATGAAGTAAATAATAATAATAAATATTGGTGAAGATGGGGAGACAGATAAAAGGATGGTGGGTACGTCCCTTCGGGGTACCAAACAACAAGAAAAAATACTTCAGTCTAGTGAACTAATCTGACCCATCTATGTGAGGCTTCCATTGAGGTTTTTAGAGCAAGTTGTAGGCATGGCTAATTTGCAAGAATAGAAGAACTACATTAATAACAATAATTCAGTGAACTAAAGAGCACAGCCCTGGATTTTCTTCTAGGCAACTACCTTGGAAGTTAGAGAAGAGTAAAGTAAAAGAGTAAAGAGTAAAACATGTATGTATATTAAACAGGTCTAGATTACAAATCTGCTTTTCTCCGTCTGTTACATTAGCAAAGTGCCTCGCAGATATATATATATATATATATATATATATATATATATATATATATATATATATATATATATATATATATATATATATTTCATGTATTGTTCATCACTGTCACTTCTTTCTTTTGCATCTACCTCAATATATCTAACAAGTGGGAAGCCGCAAGGACTTGCGGGAGGCATCTCATTTCACTCCCCCCCACACTATTTCTTCTTTCCCTTTCCTAAAATCCCCCACATCCTCTCCCTTTTTCCTGCTTCCTTCTTTGTTAACCTCCAGGTGGGGTGTGGAGATCTCCTGGAATCACAACTAGTCTCCCAACTACAAACATCAGCTTCCTCTTGGGGTTGCCAGCCCCAGGTTGGGAAATTACTGGAGATATTGGGGAAGAAGCCTTGGGAGGGTGAGGTTTGCTCAACCCCCACCCTCTACAGACTCTACTCCCAAATTTCCAGGTATTTCCCAACCTGGAGTTGGCAACCCTGTCTCCTTCCTACCCAACAGCCAACCTACCTTTATCTGCCCCTCTGTTTTCATCTTTCCCTCTCTCCCCACCCCGGCAACCTTTACCTAGGGAAATTGTGGCCCAGTTGTGTGGTGCCAGTCACTGGGCCAGGCCCACTTGTAGGGTTGCCAGGTCCCTCTTCGCTACCGGCGGGAGATTTTTGGGGTGGAGCCTAAGGAGGGCGGGGTTTGAGAGAAGACGGACTTCAATGCCATAGAATCCAATTGCCAAAGTGGCCATTTTCTCCAGGTGAACTGATCTTTATTGGCTGGAGATCAGCTGTAATAACGGGGGATCCCCAGCTATTACCTGGAGGTTGGCAACCCTACCCACTTGCCTCATGGGGAACCCTCAAGGACTAGTGGGGTGGCACCTCACTTTCCCTGGCATCCCCTTCCCACACGATTTCCTCTAGTCAACAAAGGAAAATAACAGCCTATTTCTGACATCCCTATAAAATTCACAATGCAATAAAATATGGGTAATTATCTCAATTACATCAAAATTACAAGGACACCGTCTGGCCTCCAAAGGTAAATGCTGGAATCTCTCTCTAAGCAGAGCTGACAGAAAGGCATTAAAACGAGCTCTTGAAAAAGCCCATCGAAATTTGGAAAAGGTAATGGATGTTAGATAAGGAGCAGTAGAAAATCTCTCCCGTACATTGCCTAGTATGTGTGGGCATTTGGAATATTTACATCTATGGGTCAGCATTTATGGTGAAGTTATGTGCTTGGTGTTATATTTTGATGACAAACCTGAAGGAACGGAAATGGTGGAAGAAATGACTGTTTCCCGTGTTTGGCTGCCCTGCAGTGAATTTGGACCCAACTGAGAAATGGACCTTATTCATATAGATGCATGTCTGGCATACACATGTCTTCCTGATCAAGTGCTTTCAAAATATTTCAGTAGCGGCATTTTAAAATATTTTCATAATATTGTTTATAATATTACTTTGCCCCTCATTTCGTGATCTTGCGGGATAAGAGTGCAGCCTACAGTAGAAGTACACCAAAAACAGACAATAATACTGACAGTTCCCAAATACAGTCCCTAAAATACTTTCACCATAAGAATTTACTCTGAAATTCAAGACACTGAGTGGAAAACGGAAGAGTATAGAAATATAAAGAGAACGGGCGGAGGGGGGGGGTCCAATGCAAATGTTAACTGCAGAGCACAGCTATGCCTCTGATTACTTCATTCATTATCCTCCACAGAGAGATTTCAAAAATGCAAGCCTATCTAGGCTGCATACACTGCTGAAAGTAGTATAGGCCCTTTTAGTTTTGGTATCCCATCTTCTTGGCAGTCATAGAAGAGAATTATACATTTCCCTGTCGAGTGCCATCTCTTCATCTGCGATTATGCTTCTGACTGGGTCAAATGCCGGCTGCAGCATTTTAAACTGCATTTTTTCTGGAATTCTTAGCTAGGCAGTGCCATACGTTTTGGGAGAAAAATGCTCCTGAACCCTCGACCCACAGAAGATTTGGGAAGGAGCTGATTTACATCAGCAGGCAGAGGGGAGAGCCAGATGTCATGATGCTGCCTCCTTTGTGATGCATTGGCGGTGGCGGTGGGGGGGGGGGGAATGAAGGCCACATAAGGGTGGGCATGTGCCCCACTCCCTTCTCTTTTTCTCTCAGCCCTCTTCCTGAACAAACAAATAGATAAAGACTGGGTTTTAAACAAGGTGTGCAATATGACAAACACTGACCCATCTCCTCACTGCTGTTCCTTTGGGGAACAGAATACATGAATGCCTTTTATGCATAGCTGTTTCCCTCACCGTCACCGCTCCGAAATTCGGGTCTTTGTGTTGATTATGCATGCCGTTTCCGACTGTCAGAGGTCGCCTCGCTCTCCTCCTGCCTTTCCCCGCATTTCCCCTAGGTTTTCAAATTCAAGATAAAACAGGTCCCTGAAAATGCGGGCAAAACACGGGGAAAGGCAGGGGGAGAGCGAGGCGACCTCTGATGGTCGGAAACGGCATGCATACTCAACACAAAGACCCAAAGTTGTCAGACGGGTGACGGTGAGGGAAACAGCCATGCATAAAAGGCCCTACAAGAACAGGCTCATAAGGTCTTCTAAAGCTGAGGCAAACCCAGCAGTTTTTACTCTTGGTTTTACTGTGATACAAGTTTGTTAAACACTACAGAGTTGAAGGATTTGAACGAATTATCTATTCCCTTCAAGCTTTCTGGTGAAGGAAAACAGGGCTTTCCCCACCTAAATCATGGATACAGGTAATAACAGGGGTCTTGTGGACTATGATGTGCACTCTCATTCTATTGTCATTGCTCATAGGGTATTTTTTGTAATGGAGCTTGCAAAATTTGAATAGCCTCTTTGTCCAAAGACAATTGTGCGACAAAAGAAATGAGTGTGTATACCAGAGTAAATATTCTTCTGTCACAACACGTTCCAGTACTCTGAAAAAGAAGCTATTGTCCTTTTCCAACCTAAGATAGAATCTCCATATCTATACTTTCAAAGGGCTGTCACTTACATTTAATGAGTTAATGATATTGTTATCGCTTTTAGATGGAAGCTTCCCACACCGCTCTGGCAAGGAACAAACACCCTACAATACTGCCCTTCCCTAAGATCTTGTAAGAGCTTGCCCTGACTGGTTAGATCATATCCTTCCGCCAATACTACACAAGCAGAGAAAGCTGGGTGGTAGTCATTCATATCCTGAAATGTATTACACTGATTTGATCACATTTTAATAGTGGTGTCGCAGCAACACCGTTGCTCTAGGGACCGTTCCCAGCATGAAAGGGGTTAGGAGGCTGCCTAATGGCAGCTCTGCCCCCAGAACGCCTCCCAGGACGGTAGGGCAGGGACATACACCAGGAGAATCCTGGCATGAGGCCGTGCCGGCGTCCGAGGGCTGTGCTGCCACCGCAGTCCAAGGGGCCCAGCGTAAGTGCCCCAACGCCGGCGTCTGTGCCAGTTTGCACGGTGCCAAGTGGCAAGGATGCCGGTGATGGGGTCACACCAGCTCCTAAGGGCATTCCTGTCAAAAAAAAACCAATGTAACCTAAATAATTACATTTATAATTACTGAGATTAATTCACATTTATATTTATTATGCGTGCGTGCTGTCAAGTCACATCTGACTTATGGTGAGCCTGTAGGGTTTTCAAGGCAAGTGACGTTCAGAAGTGGTTTGCCATTATCTGCCTCCACGAGGGCTGAGAGAGTTCTGAGAGAGCTGTGACTGGCCCCAGATCACCCAGCAGGCTTCATGTGGAGGAGTGGGGAAATCGAAATCAGTTCTCCAGATTAGAGTCCACCGCTCTTAACCACTAAACCATGCTGGCTCTCTATTAGTATTAATTTCCTGTAAAGCAAACAAGCTTCATTGGTGTCAAAGCTGTGCATAAGAAGGAAAACTCTGCGCAGGAAAGCCTAGCAGTGCATGGAGCCGCAAAACCTCGATTGTCTTCCACCTTTCACACATTGATATCTCCTACGAAGTATCAGCATTCGTATTTTGTTCCAAATCATGATGTGTGATCTGTAGCAGCGGATAAGCTAGGAGACTGTAACAGGTGATTCTGAGCATATGACATTTGTGGGAAGAAACTGCTGCAGTGGAGTGACGCTTCCCCTGCCACTGAGGTAATAGGAGAAGCCATATAACATGTGACACTCCTAGTGCTGTTCCTTTCCACCCAGCCCTCTCAGAAACTGGGGCTACATTAAGAAAGGGGTCACAGCCAGGCTTGCCAGCTCACACACTACGGTAGGTCACCTCCCACTGCTGCCTCTCAGCCCCTGCTCTGCTCAAATGGGGAAGGGGAAGAAAGTAGGAAGAAAAAAGACATTTTGTATAAGTTGACATGGGCAAGGAGGCATGGTCACTTTAGCTTCCTTTATTCCGTTTCAGCCAGGATTCAGCCAGGATCGAATGCATGCGTTTTTGCCGAACGTGCGTTCGATCCTGGCTAAATCCTGGCTGAAACAGGGAATAAAGGAGGCTAAAGCGACCATGCGTTTTCGCCCACCGTGTCCGGCTAAAATCTCGAAGTGACATCACCAGTGTCCTAGGATTTGTCCGATCTCTAGCCGGCTTTTAGCTGGAAGTGATGTCAATGCATACACAAATCTTTTTTTCTCCATACCCCTCCCCCCAAGTCTCCCAGGGGTGGCAGGCATGTGCCCGGCAACCCTAGTCACATCTCCCATACTACCCAGGACACCTCACATTAACTTCACATTAACGCATTTACTTAATGGTACCCAAGTCATGAAAACAATATGATAAGGCAACACAATGTGAGAAGGATCACTCCTAGGGTTGCCAACCTCCAGGTACTAGCTGGAGATCTCCTGCTATTACCACTGATCTCCAGCCGATAGAGATCAGTTCACCTGGAGGAAACGGCCACTTCGGCAATTGGATTCTATGGCATTGAAGCCCCTCCCCTCCCCAAACCTGCCCTCAGGCTCCGCCCCAAAAACCTCCCGCCCATGGTGAAGAGGAGTCTGGCAACCCTAATCACGCCCTTCAGTCAGATAGGGCTCAGATACACAAATATTCTTCCATCCTGCAATACAGCAAATATGTTCAATCTGCAGACTATCTCAAATCCTTTGAAATTCCCAAATGTGGGGGGACTTTTACCCTTGAACGTTTCAGTGTTTTACCTTCAGCCCTCCTGGGTGGCAGATATCACCACATTCCTCTTTCCCAACGACTCTGTCCATGCAGAACAGGGGAAGTGGAAACCACAGAACATGTCTTGCTGCATTGCCCTTATTACAATGATATAAGATAGCAGTATATTGTCCCCATTCTGTCAACCTTTCCCTGAAGATCTGAAGAATTCTATGTTTCCCTTCTCCTCACAGACTCTTCTCGGGAGATAACCACCCAAGTAGCCAAATTCTGCCTCCAGATGTGTGGGATACGTAAACGGCTGACTGAGATCAATAATCTTACCCCTTAGATGACACCACCTTCCCTTTTATAGCTTATTTTTAATTGAATTTATTATTATCAATATTGTTAAGCTACTATTAACACTCTAAACCTAATTTTAATTTTATTACCTTTTACTTATATATGGAGCTGATTCTGTATCAAAATAAATATTGATTGATTGATTGATTGATTGATTGACTGATTGATTGATTGAGAAGGAGCCACTGAGTGGAAGTGTAAAGGAGTTGGAGATATTAATGTTCACCCCTGGAAATGCCCTTCTGAGTACAGTGGGAAGTAGGGTTGCCAGGTCCGTTTTCGCCACCGGCGAGAGCTTTTTGGGCAGAGCTTGAGGAGGTTGGCGTTTGGGGGGGAGGGACTTCAATGCCATAGAGTCCTATTGCCAAAGCAGCCATTTTTTTCAGGGAAACTGATCTCTATCGGCTGGAGAGCAGTTGTAGTAGCAGGAGATCTCCAGCTGGTACCTGGAGCTTGGCAACCCTACTGTACTAGGTAATGGACCTATAGCTGGTTTTTCTGTTATGTGTTATGCATAGACTTATAGAAGTCTTATTAACTGACCAGTAGGTTACAACTACTATTTAGCTGACCAGTAGGTTACAACTTTTGTAGTCGACGTGGCACTGTTCTAGCCATGATAAATCCTTTTGAATTAAAAATAGCCCATCAGTAAACTAATTAGTACATAGAAATGAAAAAAATCCAGCCGAGCGCCAACTGTGTCAACTCCCTGCCCAAAACATCTATTCTAAAATATATATGAGAAGGACAACCCAGCAGATTACTGAACATCAGGACTATACTGGTGCCAGGGGGTTGTTCGCACCGTACGAGAGCTTATGATCCTTTCTGCAGGCGTAGTCCCAATTGGACAAACAGGCTATGAGTCACATGCGCCATTAATCTAAGACAAGTGAACCTACACCCATCTGTCAAATGGTAGAGATTTGTATTCATTTGACAATGAATACATTTCAGCTTCCCTCCACTTGTTAAGATCTTTTTTATCACTCTGTGCTTATGTAAGGCTTTGAGACAGCCCTGAGTGGCTTTTAATTGACTCACCTGTTTAAATTACTAATATCTCTAGGCTTCGTTGAACTATTAATTTTAGCACAGTAAAAGACGAGCCGCATAGCTGGCAGTGTGAACCGCCTGAGTTTGGCACCAACCTTTCAAGACCGAGGTATGGAAATAAAGACAGAGAATGGGGAGAAATCGCCTGTCAAGTCAACTGAAAAACAGCCTTTATGAAACACCAAGTCGTTTCTTTGGGGGTGGGAGGGACACGTAGTAGAGATGTTATTGTCTTCAAGTGGTGTGATTAATATGAATGTATTAATCAAGCAAATTTAATGGTGTGACCACATTTTCTCTAAACGATTCTCCACAATGTTTTGCAAACCAGCTACATACACATCTCACCCATGTGGGTCTTATGACTTAAATCCAGTAAAGGGCAAGCAGCAATTTAAGCAAGTTAGGGCAGCCCTGCCTGTGCAAGATCTTGTACAACTAGAGTCACCAGGTCCCCCACTCTCAATCGGAGGGAGGTTTTAGGGGGCGGGGTTGGGGCGGTCGCAGGGACGTGATGATGTCACTTCCGGGTTGACTTCCAGAAGCGCTGGATCGCCATGGCTGATGTAGCACTCAAATCCCCAAATTTGGTAAAGCAGCTGTGGTGATGCAGCAGTTCCGGGGGTAAATCCAGACGTGGCGTCATCGCATGTGCACACGACTGTGCTCCGGAGCGGCTGGGTGGATTGGCGGGCAATTGCCTGCCAAAAACACCCTCCTGGCAACCCTATGTACCACACTTAGCACCTTATTTCCTATCTGTTATAGTGCCCAGGGATTGCGGGAACAATATCTTGTATAAAGGGGGAAATCCACTTGTTGGGGTACACTATATTAAACTCAAGGGTGTTTTTAACACTTCTGCTTGTACAAGGAGTCAAGCGCACGAGGAAATCTTCTTTCAGTTTCTGTTTTGCTCATCATCCTGTAATACTAGGGTTGCCAGGTCCCTCTTCACCACTGGCGGGAGGTTTTTGGGGCGGAGCCTGAGGAGGGCGGGGTTTGGGGAGGGGAGGGACTTCAATGTCATAGAGTCTAATTGCCAAAGCGGCCATTTTCTCCAGGTGAACTCATCTCTTACCAGCTGGAGATCAGCTGTAATAGCAGATCTCCAGCTAGTACCTGGAGGTTGGCAACCCCATGTAATACAGATATTCCAGTTAGGCTCTCCTAAAAATTTGAACTGCTGCCCTGTTTGGTCAGCTTGCAAAGGTGCCTCTTTTGGTCTAACTCTATAAGAGGTGTGGTTGCCAGCCTCCAGGTGGTGGCTGGAGGTCTCCTGGGATTACGACTAATCTCCAGGTGACAGAGAAAAGTTCACCTGGACAAAAAAGCCACTTTGGAAGGTGGACTCTATGACACTATACCCTGCTGAAATCCCTCCCCTCCCCAAACCCTGACCAACTCAGGCTCCACCCCCAAAATCTCCAGGTATTTCCCAACCCAGAGCTCACAGCCCTACTAAGAGGCCTAAAAGGGTTGCCAATCTCCAGGTACTAGCTGCAGATCTCCTGCTATTACATCTGCTCTCCAGCCAACAGAGATCAGTTCACCTGGAGAAAATGGTCGCTTTGGCAATTGGACTCTATGGCATTGAAGTCCCTCCCCTCCCCAAACCCCACCCTCCTCAGGCTTCACCCCCAAAATCTCCAGGTATTTCCCAGCCCAGAGCTGGCAGTCCTAGCTGTCAACCATGAAATTAGGACAACTGCTTTCCAATATTCGGATCCATATGAACATTTACTTGGAAATAAAAAGTAGTTGATTTAAACAGAACACATTTTCAAGTAAGTTTAGTTTATTGGTTCTTGTCGTTTATCCGGGCTGTGTAACCGTGGTCTTGGTATTTTCTTTAGTTTAGTTTAGTTTAGTTTAGTTTAGTTTATTAGACTTATAACCTGCCCACCCCCAGCAGTAAAATGTGCTTTCAGATTGTCCTGTTACAATCTACAGAACAGTGGTTGGCGTGGTTCCTGCAGAGCAAGAATTACCTGGATATGGTGGCAGCACTGATTCATCTGCTGGAGTAGGTCTTCTGTGGAGGGGGGGGTGCCCTAGCATTTATCATTTAGAACAACTGATTGCATTTGCTTATTTGCTTTTATTTTGCACTCTGGTAGAATTGTGTATGACTACATTGGGAAATACCTCCATTATGCCTGTAGGTGGTAAATGTCCAGTTTTATTACCGCCCTCTGTAACATCTCTTCACAACCTTTTTTTTATTTTTTTTATTTGTTTGCAGCTCTTGCCTTGGTCACTCCTGGGAACATTTACTGAGTCACCGTTTTTACGGCTGCTTCTGCTCCCCACACCTCTGCCCCAGAATTATTATCACTAGTGAATCACCCTTCTTTTTCAACCCCCATACAGAGATTCCAAACAAAGGGAAACACACAGCCCACAGCCTGACTCTTATTTTTACTCAATCACCACTCCAACCGTCAAATCAGTGCATAGATAACTGCTGTGCCCTGCAAGAATCTGGCAGGCTGGTGGCTTTCTATTAACTTTGTTCCCAGTTTATCACCTTCCTTTCTGTGATCCATTTCAACACACATGGGTTACGATCTTATCCAACAGCCTTCAGTTTTTCCAAACCTAGCGCCTACTTTCACCCCCAGGCAGAAGCAATAGGCTCACTGAGCTGTAAACATGTAACAGCAGTGGACTCTGATCTGGACAACTGGCCTTGATTTCCCACGCCTCCACATGAGCGGTGGAGGCTAATCAGGTGAACTGGATTTGTTTCCCCACTCCTACACATGAAGCAAGCTGGGTGACCTTGGGCGAGTCACACTCTCTCAGCCCCACCTACCTCTCAGAATGTCTGTTGTGGGGAGGGGAAGGGAAGGAGATTGTAAGCTGGTTTGATTCTTCCTTAAGTGGTAGAGAAAGTCGGCAAATAAAAACCAACTCCTCCTCCTCCTCCTCCTTCCAGCAAGGGGAAGGCAGATTTGTGATCTCTCCAGTTTCAAGACCACAGGCAGCAGACCAAGAGGGCTGGGGACGGGAAATACAAACCACACGCCAGGAGTTGTGTCACAAGGAGGAAGATGCCAAGGGTCAGAATGATGGAGGAATGCTCTTCGCCTTTTTTGCGACATCATCGCACTCTCCTGCTGCTCTTCTGAGCGCCCATGCAAAGAGGCAGAAGGCATGATATCCTTGCTTTCTACGCATGTGCACTAGAAACAGGCCATTCCGAAAACAGTGGAAAAAACAAAACACAATGTGCTGGCTCTATCAGGGCTCTGGGACCCTCCAGTCGGCCCCGCCCACAGATTGAAAACCTCTGAACTGCTCCATTGTACATATAGCAGGTAAACATGAGGTTTCTAATGGTAGGGTTTTTAATGGTTTTAATGATTATGGTTTTAAGGATGTTTTAGATGTAATCTGTTTTTAATTATTGTTATCCGCCCTGAGCCTGGCTCGCTGGGGATGAGGGTGGGTTATAAATTTAAATAAATAAATAAATAAATAAATAAGGACCTCCATGGGCTTAAAAGTCCTCTTACTACCTTGGCTAGATCATGCCCAAAGTTTAAAAAGTGAGCACTAGTACATAAAGGTATTCCTTGTCCTCTCCCAGGCTAATTTTTATTTGGAACAGAGGGGCATATCTTTACTCCATTCTTAAACACTGAACTTTCTTAATACTAGATGCAGCTTCCTCTGTCTCTTTGTTCTCTTGTTTGGGTCTCAAGGTCTGCCAGACTCACCTGGGCAGTGGTCATGATGTAGGGTTGCCATCCTCCAGGTGGTGGCTGGAGATCTCCTGCTATTACAACTGATCTCCAGCCGATAGAGACCAGTTCACCTGGAGAAAATGGCCACTTTGGCACTTGGACTCTATGGCATTGAAATCCCTCTCCTCCCCAAATCCCACCCTCCTTAGGCTCCGCCCAAAGAACCTCCCACTGGTGGTGAAGAGGGATTTGGCAATCCTATATCTGGCACAGAGAGGGAGGAAAATTATCCCAGGCACGCAGTAGCCAAATAGATACAAATTAGGGGCATTGAAGTCCCTCCCCTCTCCAAACCCTGCCCTCCTAAAGCTCCACCCCCAAAATATCCAGGTGTTTCCCAACCTGGAGCTGGCAACCCTAATTCAGATCCATGCAACGTATACACATGCAACCTAAAATGCAGGACTTTTACCACATTTTCATGACCCTAGTGCAGGAGATTAAGCCGTCACCCTGGTAACCATTCTGGCATTGAAACCATGCCCAGCTCACCAGTGGGCACTCTAACCCTTCCTGTCAAAATATCTTTCCTATGGAATGACTATCAGGTTCGATTTCATCAGTAAAGCAATCATTGAGATTATTTTGAAATGAAGTATGCCTCGCCTGGTGGCCAAGGAGACCTTCTATGGAATAAATTGAATAAATATAATTTATAGATCACTGTAGATTGTGACATAATTACCGGTATTATGCCCAAAGGAATAAATACAGCCAAACAAAATAAAAATGAATTCAGATTTTGCACATCAAAAGGGATAATGCAGCACATTTGCCCATTTGTATTTGCAGAAGGCTGCGGTATTTTTGATTGATTGCGTCCTGCTGAAAACTTTGACAGGAAAAGATTTAAACACCACAATAAATGATTCATTTATCTCATGTAATAATGTCTCACCCCTCTATGAATCTATCTTTCCGTCTGCCCGTTTCGTCTTCCTTTGCCAGTGCAGGCGGCAGAGATGCTGCCTGAAAAGGGGGGGGGGAGGGGGGGAGCTTACAACCTTCTTCTTGTTAAAAGTTACCCCAATAAAACCATTTCCTCACAGAAATGGCAATTCCTAGATTTGGATCAGGACTTACATCTCACTCCCAACACACACACACACACACCATTTCCCCCACACACTCATGCTATTTGCCCCATTGGGGAAACCTACATGTACTCCACCAACATACATGGAGCTTCCAAATAAGTAAGGTTCCCAACCTCCAGGTGGTGGCTGGAGGTCTCCTGAGATTACAACTGATCTCCAGGCAACAGAGAACAGTTCGCCTGAAGAAAATGGCCACTTTGGAAGGTGAATCCTATGGAATTAAACCCCCCGTTTATGTCCCTCCTCTCTTCAAACCCACCCTCCTCAGGCTCCACTCCACTAAATCTCCAGGTTTTTCCCAAATGGGAGCTGGCAACTCTACAAATGAGGCAACTAACACCCTCACACACTAGGCTGTTGCAGGTAGGGAAAATGGTCCAGAGGAAAAGGCATAATCCTCCTCTCATTGCAGATCTCATCCAAATCGGCCCCTGCACACGTGGAAATGAAGTTTCCGGAAAGAAACACACAACTCATATCTGACTGAAAAAGTCCTTGTGGTGGACTGAGATGCACTATTTTTAATTAGACCCTCCAATTGACACGCAAGGGCTTGAAGAAGTAGATACAAGCTTGGACAAGAATTAGGCTTCTCACCAGTCTGGCCACATGGATGGGCCCCAGCTGAATTTGACTGGAGGGAAGAGCAGGAGGTACTGTAGCAGCTAAGGTTGGAATAAAAACAAGGCAATCGACAGGGGCAAAGCTTATAAGGCATCAAGATGGGAGGAAGCAGAAGGTAAGAGAAAGAAACATGGACCAAAGCCAGCGGGGAAGAGAAACTAAAGCTGGAATTTGCCCACCATATGTATTTATTTGATTCATTTTTTCCTCTCCTTTCTCCCCAATGGGGATTCAAAGCAGCTTACATTGGTGTTTATGCATAGGTACTTTCACTCACATTCCCCCCCCCCATCTGTCTTGGAGTTATGTATGAGTTTTCCCTCCATTAGAGATGACCTCGCTGCCAGCCCTCACAAATCCTGGGACTTCCCATCCCTCTATTAACATGATTCCTCTATCCCCCTTGAGCTTGGCCCACTTGAAATCCTCATGTATAAGGCAAGGTGCAGGACACGAAAGCTTGGGAGAGTGACCTTTCTTTCACAGAAAGAACTACAGCCAATTACAAAGCAGCATTACAAGGGGACTGTTTTACCATGCTAAGCCCCCAAAGTACGTTAACTAGCTCCTCAGATGTTCCCATATTAGGGTTGCCAACCTCCAGGTACTAGCTGGAGATCTCCTGCTATTACAACTGATAGAGATCAGTTCACCTGGAGAAAATGGTCGCTTTGGCACTTGGACTCTATGGCATTGAAGTCCCTCCCCTCCCCAAACCCCGCCCTCCTCAGGCTCCGCCCCAAAAACCTCCCGCCAGTTTCGAAGAGGGACCTGGCAACCCTAGTATCTCACTCATTCAGAGACAGAATATGGCTGCTTGGGTGGTTATCTCCCGAGAAGTGTCTGTGAGGAGAAGGGAAACATGCAATTCTTCAGATCTTCAGGGAAAGGTTGACAGAATGGGAACAATAACCTGCTATCTAATATCGTTGTAAAAAGAGCAATGCAGCAAGACATGTTCTATGGTTTCCACTGGAGACCCTATCCAGTTTTAAAATCTTGGAGCAATTTGTGTTCTCAAGCACGTCTCTTCCCCACTAGCACCACATCCCTTTTATATACACAGCAAGTACACAGCTTAACATTCTGGCATTTCCCTGCACTCCTTGATAACTAATCTATCATGCCTATAACAAATTTTCCCCTTCAACAATCCTGAAGCACCTTTGTTCTCAAGCCATACTTCTTAGCTTTTTGAAAGAAGGTGTTTGAGAGTGTGACTGTCCCGAACCATCATTCTCCCTCCACACGCTCTGATCTATTTATAATTCCGAATTGGGATGCAAAAATGGATATTATTAGATCACAATAGCACCGTGATGAATCTGTGGAACGGCACATTGAGACAAGGGGCTGATCAGTATTAATGTCACCATTATTTTGTTATCACAGATGGAAGTTTCATTGGCATTGTGAAGTAGCTCTGTGTTTGCTAATGGCAGAGACTTTTTAAAGATTAAAAACATGTTTCTGTTTTTAGTTTGGTGTAGGTGTTATCAGAGTTGTAAAGTTTACCTCACTTTTCAAGATGAGATGGACTCGGGCTTGCATGTTTCTCTGCTTTCACACATGGACTAGAAACTGGGCCAAGATGGAGGCTAATGGAATCTATTTTGTACTGAGCGAAATAATTATATATAAGCCTTCGGAAATTACTTACTTGCCTTTTCACACATCTGTATCAATTTCAGTTTAAAAGAAACAACACCAGTCTGGTAACGCCGGACTGTGCTTTGTCGCTTGGAAGCTAAGTAAGTGGCGATTTCCAAGTCCATTGTAAGGAACATCCCATATTTTGAATTTGTGACCCTAATTGTAGAAAATGACAGTCCCAGAGATTATAGTTACTAGGGTTGACAGGTGGGTGGTTTTGGCAGCAATTGCAATCGCCCCAGCCCCACCCCCCAAATCTTCCCACCAATGGAGAGGGGGGACCTGGCAACCTTACTGGTATCCTACCAGATTTTTCTTTGGCGAACGAGGGCACAGCAGCTCTTTTGACCACTGTAAAGGCTAAGCACTGTAAAGGCTATAGATCATCATGGGATCTATAAGTACCAAATCTATGCAGAACAGTGGCTGCAGTGAGAAGCTAGGGTTCCCGCCTTCTCGGGAGCCATATTTGCTGCCCCGGGGGGAGGAAGGAGCGATCGCTGCAGAGGTAGTGGGAGATCGGGTCCAGCCGGCCGACATGTGCGTTTGCGCGCGACGCGGGCTCGTGCCGGACCCGATCTGCCCAGATACAGCCTTCTCATTGGCTGGGGCAAGGAGGGGCCTCAGCCAATGGGGGCGGAAGGCGGGAGCTGGGTGGGGGCGTGGCTAGCCTCGGCCCGAAGATATATAAAGGGGAACGGGCCCGCCCACAGCTCACTCTGTTTTCTTTGTGAACCCACCTACCCTCCCTATTGTTTATTGTGCTTATAGTCACAGCTTGGGGCGGTTCAGCATGTGGATGTGTCACTTTGGGGGGGAAGCGCCATAGGAATTGGTCGCTTCCCTGTTTTTGGGAACCCTATCCTAGGGGTTTTGGGGACAGGCTTCAGGGACATGCCCTGGCGGCAGGGCAGGTGTCCGCCTCTTCCCAAGTGGTGGGGGATAACACCCAGTGGCGTTCGTCCTGGTGTCATCCTGGTACTGCCATCCCGGTTGCCCACAGCGGGAGCGCTGTGGGCGGAGGTTACTTCATGGCCGTTGTGGAAACGGCCTGGGCACTTGACACATCACGCATGCTGCGCCACAAGGGTCGCAGCTGTTTGCCAATTCCAAGCTGTGGCCAATTTATTCCAAAATTCATTCCAATTCCTTACAATTAAATGTTAATAATGTTGTTGTTTAATAAAGTTGTGTTTTAATAAAATGTTAACTGTTAAAATGTTTCTGAATTTATTGAACAGCGACGTTCCTTCTAATTAACCCTGGGTCAGCAAGGAGAATTCAGTGAGACCAAATGGAAAAGCTGGTAGGATATTATTCATTGTCCCAATATATCTGAATGATACAGTTCCAGACAGTTAAGAAGACCGAACAGACATTGTGGTGGTGCTGATTTGGAAAATAGTTGTCATTCTTCTGCAGTAAACATCACACACATGTTTTAAACAGTTCAGTGCATTAGAGATAGTGTTTTTTAATATTTTAGTAAGAGTCATCATGTGATTAAGGAACTTTTAGTTGATTAATCATAATCAGTTAGAGGGTTTTTTTAAAGGGCATATTGCCAAAACTTCCAAATCAATTCATCCTTGAATGACAGAAGGACATATACAGCGCAATCCTAGGACATTTTCCTGGTAGCAAGCCCCACTGAATAGGTGTGAGTAGGATTCTGAGTAGTTCTGTTTAGGATTGCTCAGATACGATAATTTATAATAAATAAAAGCTGCCACTCACTGTTAAAAGGAAATTGGGCTTCACTGAACAATTGTGGAAGACCTTAGCAAATTAGTCCACAGGTATGAATTTGTAAAAGCCAGAAGCCCCAGTTTCATCATTAATAGAACAATCAAACAAAAATGTCATTAGATATTTTTAGATCTAATCAACTTAGAAAAATTCACTTTCTTGCTTAAAAGAAATGACAGAGCAGGTCCATGGCTTAATTTGCTGTTTCCTTTAATCTAGGAAATGTTGATTACATAACACTCCTGTACCTTCAACAGTCACAGGAACACCAAGAATATTCTGTCTTTCCACCGGAATTGAGTTTTATTTGTTTTATTTTAAATATTCATTAGCCGCCTTTCTCTCTTGTGGAACTTAAGCCAGTTTACACTATAAATAAAACATTATTAGAAACACAATAAAAACAACAATAATAAAACCCATAAAAGTCACAGTTTAAATATTTTTGAGATCATCTGGGGACAATGAACATCTGAGACTTCCCTTAATGTAGGTTCCTGGGAATATTATCGCTCTCCTCTTCCAATCCTATATAAATATAGAAAATGTAAGTGGATACTCCCATTTCTCTGAAGTACCCCCATTATTTCTTAAATGCAGTGCAATCCTATGCAGAATTACTCCAGTCTAAGACCACTAGGCTTAGACTGGAGTAACTTTGCATTGGGTTGCACTGTTAACCTTTTAATATTTGATCACTCCACACTGCTCACCTCCTTAGGTTGATGATAATCTTAACTAGGGATGCTAGCCTCTGGGTGGGGCCTGGGAACCCCCCTGAATTGCAGCTCATCTCCAGACTACAACGGTCAGGTTCCCTGGAGAAAATGAACGCTGAGGAGGGTGGGCTCTATATGCCATTGTACCCCACTAAGGTCCCTGTCCTCCCCAGGCTCCATCCCCAAATCTCCAGGAGTTTCCCAACCTGAATCTGACAACCCTACCCTCTCATCCTCCAGTGGTCGCCTGGGGGACCTGGTAAACCTAGTCTTAATTAAAAATGTGAGTGTTTTCAGATCCAAATTAATATTATTTGGCAGTATTTAATCAGGAACATCCTTTAACATCCATCTTCTTGTTGAAATCAACACATAAACATTGCTTTCTGTTCTAGGGAGCCCCACCTAACGCTGATCTGAGCCTGGCATGCCAGGGAAGGGCGGGCTAGAAGTCAAATAAATAAATAAGTAAATAAATATTTAGAATAACAGTAAGTTCACAAAGACTGAGAGTACATCTGTTTCATTGCAAGCAGTAGGGAGTTGTCTAAATTGGATTCATATGTAAACAGGAACAGGCAGAAGGAAAACACACATCATGGGCCAATCCTAAACCCTGTTTGCAATTTTAATTTTGAAGCAGGCCATAATATACTTCAGACTTACATGGGACCCATCAGATTCAGCCCACCAGGGCCCTTCCAGCTGTTTGATACCCCTCCCCCTTGTCAGCCCCAAGTTACGCAGTCCTGGTCTGTTTTAATGGCAAGCAATATACTGGCAGAAAGTTTGGGATGCCAACTTCCAGGTAGTAGCTGGAGATCTCCTGCTATTACAACTGATCTCCAGCAGATAGAGATCAGTTCGCCTGGAGAAAATGGCCGCTTTGGCAACTGGACTCTATGGCATAGAAGTCCCTCCCCTCCCCAAACCCCGTCCTCCTCAGGCTCCACCCCAAAATCCTCTCGCCGGTGGCAAAGAGGGACCTGGCAACCCTTCAGGAAGTGGACAACATTTGAGAAGACCAGACTCTGTTTTTAGTTTATCACATTAGGTTAGAATTTCATTTGTTAACAGCACTACCGAGACAATGCCCACTGTTTTAAATGTGTCCTCTGGAAACCCAAAGACTCTTAAATGGCTTTTCTCCATGTATTGCAAACCTCCGTGCATTTCCAAGAAAGAAAGAAAGGACGCTATTTTTTCCCCCAGATTATTGCTGCAAGCTGTCAGTTAGCAATGCCAGTTTTCCTTGAATTATTAAAGGCTTTGAAAGAAATATTGACGAAGCCAGTGATTTTGTAGGGAAAGGCACTAAAGAAATCCCGCCAAGCAAGCAATTTTGCACTCTGCATTCAGACAGCCTTCCTTGCAATTTAAATATCAGTGTCCATTTAATGATGGAAACTACCTGGGGAAATAGAGCACTGCCCTTCACAGACAGTAGTGGTAGACATGAATAATGCCAATAAGGATAATGTTCAAATCCAGATCAATATTTATGAAGACTTAATTTCCATTGTCATAACATTTCTTCTGTATTTATGAGTCAATTCCCAGCATAATTAGACAATATTTCTTAAGCTCACTGCAAATAACAGTAAGGCAAGATAAACTGGGGTAAGGATCAATGACACTGAGATTTTTGCTTGGCACAGGAGGGCAGATGGAGAAGGTATGGCAGGGCCATCGTCTCACATCAAAGGTTTGCACCGCTCTACCAAATGATCAACCTGAATATCATCAAATCAGACCCCATGCTTTCAAAACTTCAACTGATAAAACAATTTGTTAAATGCAGTAAGAAAATGGAAGAGCAAAGTACACAGCCTAGATCAGGGGTCAGTAACCAGCAGCATGCGCACCGACCAGCAGCACACCAGAGTGGCCAGCATGGCGTAGTGGTTAAGAGTGGTGGTTTGGAGCGGTGGACTCTGATCTGGAGAACTGGGCTTGATTCCCCATGCCTCCACATGAGCAGCGGAGGCTAATCTGGTGAACTGGATATGTTTCCCCACTCCTACACATGAAGCCAGCTGGGTGTCCTTGGGCTAGTCACAGCTCTGTTAGAGCTCTCTCAGCCCAACCTACATCACAGGGTGTCTGCTGTGGGGAGGGGAAGGGGATTGTAAGCCGGTTTGAGTCTCCCTTAAGTGGTAGAGAAAGTCGGCATATAACCCCCCTCCTCCTCCTTCTCCTCTTCACACATGAACACATGAATCTGCCTTATACTGAATCAGACCCTTGGTCCATCAAAGTCAGTATTGTCTACTCTGACTGGCAGCGGCTCTCCAGGGTCTCAGGAAGAGGTCTTTCACATCACCTACTGGCCTAGTCCCTTTAACTGGAGATGCCGGGGATTGAACCTGGGACCTTCTGCATGCCAGGCAGATGTTCTACCACTGAGCCACAGCCCCTCCCCTCCTCCTCCTCCTCCTCCTCCTCCTCTTCTTCTTCTCTCAGTACCTAGGTTCGGCTGTCTGCCCAAGCAACCAAGGTGAGCTCAGTATACTTCCAGCAGTGTGGAAGAAGGCAATGAGGAAGAAAACCTATACTGGTCATCATCACCCTGACCTGTATAATCCTCAGATGGGCCCATGACATTGTACCCTACTGAAGTCCTTCCCTTCCCCAAACCCAGCCATCAGTAGGGTATAATGCCATAGTGCCCACACTCGAAAGCAGCCACTTTCTCCAGAGGAACTGATCTTGGTCATTTGGAAATCAATTGTAGTAGCGGGAGATCTCCAAGTGTCACCTGGAGGTTGGCAACCCTATGGTCAGGATCCTGAACTGTTAGCACTTCATCTAGTCTAGCCCTATGCTGGTGCTTAGGATGAAAAACAAATTTTTCAACACAATATCACAATCCCACTGAACACAAAGGCTCCGACTAAGATATTTTTATGCACTCCTATGGTTGCCAGGTTTGGCCTGGCAACCAGAGCAAGTCTGGCTGGGGGACAAGGAAGGCAGCTGTTGGCAATGGCATGATGTCACTTCCAGGGAGAACCTGGGAGGTCAACGCTTCTCTAAGAATGGAAGGGAAATCTATGGTAAAAACAATAGAGTTTTCGGCAATTATTAGAGTGGACTGATATCATGTCTGGGTTTCCCCCCTAGAAGTAACACCACACTGTCAGTCCCACTGCCTCCCCCACCCCCAGCTACTGCTCAGACTGGCAGCAAGAAAAGGGAGGTGGGGGGCTAGCAATTCTACATACTACCCCCACACACTTTGTCAAGTGTCATAAAGTTAACTATTATAGTTTTCGTTGTATGAGAGCAGTGGAGACTTAACAGTGCAATTCTAAGTAGAGTTATTCCAGTCTAAGCTCATTCATTTCAATGGGTTTAGACTGGCGTAACTCTGCATAAGATTGCACTGTTAGAGTACCCTTGTAATATTTACTTTCTTCATACATATATGAATAGTGCATCCTGGAATCATACCACCAATGGGCAAAAATCCCCAGGGAGACCGAGTCTAGCACCCTGAGGATGATTCACCTTCAGCACACGTACAAGTTAAAAACTCTCATCATATTCTATCCAAATTAAACTCGCCTCATTAAAAAAGACATGCCCAAATTTGTCTCAGACTAGGTTACTCACCTCAAGGTCAGGCCTGGAATTCTCCTGGAATTTCAATTGATCTCCAAACTACAGAGATCAGTTCCTCTGGAGGAAATGGCAGCTAATAAGGGTGGACTTTAAGGCAGGGGTGTCAAACATAAGGCCCGTGGGCCGGATCCAGCCCCTTGAGAGCTCTTATCCGGCCCGTGAGCCAGCCTAGACAGCCACCCCCACACACACTCTTGATTTGGGCTGCCAAGGCATGGCCCGGCCCAACTAAGGGACATTTATGTCATATCTGGCCCTTGTAACAATATAGTTTGACACCCCTGCTTTAAGGTATCATTTCCCCACTGACAGGGCTACCAAGAGGGGCAGATTAAGGGGAGAAACTTCCAGTGTCCTTTCTCATCCTAGGGGCACAGGAAGCTGGTCAAGATACATGAATTGTTTTAATGTGATGTTTAGGATGGGTGTAGGAGGTATGAGGAAGGGTCTAGAGGCAATCTTGGTCTGGGAGCCCACAGTAGCACTCAGCCACACTGCATCCAGAATTAAGAAACATCAGTGATTAAGAAACATCAATTATGTTATCAATTCCCTGGTCACTTTTCCGCAGTGACCAAGCCACAAACTCTCATCCAGATCAACTAGTTACTGTTTCTTCTTTGTGTTCTTTTCTTCTTTGTGTATCCCTTGTGGAACTTACATTTGCAATGACTTCTGTTTATTCCAACTATATCCTCTATAGATTTTAAGTCATATGGACTATTACATTTGCCAATGGATATAGTTATAAGATTTATCCCTAAGGGGAAGAAATGAATTTTTGAACCTTGTATACCTTTTGAACTGCATGAATTGAATGGAACTGATGAAGAATGAAACAATCGTCTTCCTTTCATAATAGTCTTTTACACGTCTGCTGAGGTCTTGTGACCAACTATTGGAATCTTCTTGGATCTATGTACCCTTATGGACTATTGAAAAAAACACATTTATACATACCTTTGTGGACTATTGAAATACCATTGTATATAGTTGTATGTTTGTCCCTTTCCACTATTGTATGCATTGATTACACTTTGATGTTTCACTCATTTGTGTTGTAGTAACTATAGCCTAAGATTCCTGCACTACTTTCCTTATCCTTGATATTAGTGCAGAGGTGTTGATTTTGGTTTCCTGTACCTAGGACTGGCAACCTCCAGGCCAGGCCTGGAGATCTTCCAGAATTACAACTGATGTCCAGACTACAGAGATCAATTCCCCTGGAGAAAATGGCTGCTTTGAAGAGTGAACTCTATGGCATTAGACCCTGCTGAAGTCCCTCCCTTCCCCAGGCTCGACCCAGGAATTTCCCAAACCAGAGTTGGCAACCCTACCCATACCCAGCCTCCATGCCTTTATGGCATTTCCAAACAGTCTTATTTGTCCAAAATGATACATAATCTGACAAACTGATCTACGGGTGTTGCATCATTGAAGAGATATCCACAACATATGGAACAACAAGCTCAAGGATTGTGTATGAACTCTTAATTCTATACCAGTAGAATTATTGTGTATTGTTCTTCTTTAGGCTCTTCCCATTTTTCCTTCTCACAGGAATAATCTGTGATTGTGCCTTCAATATTTCGCTTTTAAGAAACTCCCAGACCTATTGAGCTCCCTTCTCCTTAAACATTTCTGACTCTGGGATTCAACCCAGCATAACTTGAAGTTTGTTAAAATTTGCTTTCCTAAAGTCAAACCTATATGTCTGACTACGTACAGCTTTCCCCTGGTCCAGGATTGTAAATTCCAAAATTACATTCACTACTACCCATCTTGTCCAAAAAGCGCTGATGTACACAGGCTCAGGAGGGCCCTTAAGTTGTTTTTGGAAGAACAGCATTAGGAATCTGCTTTAGATAGAGCTACATTGTGGGGAACCCATTTTGCTTTGGGGCGGGAAGGTTAGACATAGGGTTGCCAGGTCGCTTTGATTGGTGGGCCACCAATCTTTTGTCCGGCTCGAAAGCCTGGATCGCGTTTGCGCGCGGCCCCTCCCAGTTTGAGTGGTAAAAGGCCCGTTGCTATGCGGCACTTCTGGGTGTAAACCGGAGGTGGCACGATCGTGTCAGCGCGGCTGCACGCACACGATCTCTGCCTCGGCTCCACCCCAAAAACCTCCCGCTGGAGGAGAGGGGGGACCTGGCAACCCTAGTTAAACAGTCTGTCACACCCAGGAAGGTTGAGCACAGATATCTTTGAAAATAATTCAAACTTTACTGAATCCATAGTCTTTCCACCCCCTCCATCCTCTGAGCAACTACCCTTTTCTTTGTGTCTGAAACACTTATTGTAGCAGTTGTGTGATATTTAATTAAAATAATAGAAGTGAACTACATTATTTTACATAATTTTAAGCTAAGTTGGACAACTGTTCCAAGCAGAAAACTACTGTAGCATAAGCTAGAGCACTGGTACTCATTTCCATATCATAATTTAGAGAAAATATTATGATTAAGAATTTGCATACAATTTGCATTTAGATGACAGACACCAGGATCTGTTGCTGTTCTTTTGCCACCATTTGTGTAATTCTTAGTTTGATACTGGCATATTTTGGAGCAGATCACAAGGTAATAAGATCTCTGTTGAAGCGCATTCTGGTTCAGCAGTGAAAATGATAGGGAGGGGCAAACAGCACTGAAAAAACAACAACACATAATTTGCATGAAGAAGATGCCAGCCAAGTTATGGGGATAGAATAGACCTTCCTGGCTAAGATCTATCTTGAGAGCTCCTTCTGGTCACATTAAACAAGCATGGGGAGTGGCCATATCTCAGGTAGGGTTGCCACCTCCAGGTTCGGAAATACCTGTAGATTTTGAGGATGGAGCCTGAGGAGGGTGGGGTTTGGCGAGGGGAGGGACTGCAATGCCATAGAGGCCAATTGCCAAAGCAGCCATTTTCTCCAGGTGATCTGATCTCTATCGGCTGGAGATCAGTTGTAATAGCAGATCTCCAGCTAGTACTTGGAGGTTGGCAACCCTGTCTGTCTGCCTGCCTGCCTGCCTGCCTGTCTTACAATAAAAACATGCAGGAGTGGGCTGGGAAGCTGAAATGGCCCAGGAGCAAGCCAAGTGGAACTCCCCTTGTGGCTTGGACAGACAGCATTATGGGATGCTGCTCCCCACAACCTGCCCACCTGTTGCTAGGCATTTCCTGGGAAGCCTAGTTATCCACTGGCTACTCATTCTCTCTCATCGTAGCCTACTTAATTAGAGGTAGGGTTCTCAACACTGCCTCAACAAATGCCAGAAGATTTTGAGGGCAGTGCCTGGAGATGGCAGTTTGGGGAGGCTGTGATGTCCCTTGTGGGTGAAGTTCTAGGCTACTTCTCTTTGTCTCTTTGTATTTAGCATAAAGAGTAGGGGAAAATCTCAGGGTGTCACTTTGTGGAAGCCATTTTTTTCTCCTACTCTTCAGTTCCTCAGAGGTGGCAAATTGGGGTTGAGGTAAGGTCATTTGCCATCCCAAGGAGGTCAATTTAAGGCATAATGGAAGGGCATAAAATGAAGGAGGGGATAAAATGCACATATTCCTGGGTTTCTTGGTGAAAGGCAGGATAAAAGTGGTGGTGATGATGATAATGATGATTTTTTTCCCTCATAGAACAGATTATGAAAAGTGAGAGTACTGATGTCTGAGGGAACTTTAGATGCTAGGAAAAGCTGGGGAGCTTTAGTTAGACAATAAACAGACACCAAACATGGGACTAAAAACAACAGCAATATGCTGAGAATGTTATCCAGGCTTTAAGTTTACCCATAACTACATTTCCTGAATTTAATCTTGTTTGCTTCCTGAAGAACAGATGTTACTCTTACTTTCCTAATGGAAGCATTTTGATAGCAAAATTAAATTAAACAATTACTGCCCCCATCCAGATACACTAATTTTCGTTATGGCTAAAAATATTCTTAACAATGGAAACCATTTACACAAAGCATGTTGAAGTCCCATAAAATGTCTATAGAAACATTTTAAGCATGCGTTTAAATCTTTCATGTCAGAGTCAACGGGGTTTAAATGTGCCTCCCTTTGGATGGTTCATGCCCAATCACTTTTATTTATTTTATTTTATCAAATTTATACCCCACCTCTCTCTTGAGAAGTAGGGTTGCCAACCTCCAGGTACTAGCTGGAGATCTCCCGCTATTACAACTGATCTCCAGCCGATAGAGATCAGTTCACCTGGAGAAAATGGCTGCTTTGGCAATTGGACTCTATGGCATTGAAGTCCCTCCCCTCCCTAAACCCCACCCTCCTCAGGTTCCACCACAAAAATCTCCAGGTATTTCCCAACCCAGAGTTGGCAACCCTATTGACAAGCGAGGCTTAGGGTGGCCTACATCAAAGTTGGCTCCGATTACATGACCCTGAATTCAAAAGGGCCCCAACTATAGGGTCCTAACAAAACCAGTCAAAAAAAGATAGAAAAATGGGAGAAAACACAGAGCCGTGCCTCTGAACAAAGGCGAATAGCCGAACCCGAAAAAGCCAAATAACTATTTGGCTTTTTCAGGATGCCCCTATTTGGCTTTGGCTTTATCCCAGGTTTTGGTATCCGGTAAACCCGAATCCTGAAATTTACCAAAATGGCTAATTTAGGGGTTTATCAATATGCACAACCCTACTCCGGGGACTGGAATGACAGTCCCCCAGAATCCCCCTGGAACTGGACTGAGTGCTCCAGGACAGCAATGACAGCTCCAGAGTGGAACGATGGTCCCTGGTAATATAATAAATAAGCAGAGGACCTGCAAAGGCTTGAGCACCAGTGTGGTATAATGGTAACAGTGTAAGATTAGGATCTGGAAGACTCAGGTTCAAATCCCCACTCAATCATGGAAGCAGACACAAGTTCCTTTCCCAACTGAGTGTTTTAAAAGGGATGTGTATGAAATGTACACGGGTGCAACCTTGATTAAAGAATTGTCTACTCTTATGTATTTGGGCATCCACGTTTCTGTGCAAAATGTCAATGAGAATTTGCCTTTAAAACAACAGAACTGTGTCCAATATCATTTGTCTTAATTTGTGGGCTTGCCTGCATTAGTACCTTATTGAAGGCTGGAGCTAAATTTATGCAGCTTTAATGTGCAGTGGATTTGTATCTTCAGCACTGGAAACATCTGTGTTATTGCAGCACAAAATAAGTCTGGAAAGAAATGCTGGGATCTGGCCAAGTGATAGCCAATATTTGCTCCAGCTAATTCTCTTAAGCCTCCAAGTTCTTCTGCAGCAGAAGAAGCCATCCCATGCCATATTTGCCTTCAGCTGCGTTTATGAAGAAACAGCAACTCTTCTAAGTGATTTCCCACAAAGTAGAAGATATCACCATTAGCAGCATATCAGTAATGTTCTAAGGACTGAGGACAGAAGCAGAATGGCAGAAAAGGAAGGTATTCAAGGATCAGCAACAAGGTCTTCTCAAGGCAATTTGCAGGTATTCTGAAGGAAATCTGGGGTGAGAATTACAGTTGGAGGTAGGCCTTTTACACAGTTTCTGAAAAGGTAACACCACCCCTCCCATTCCTTCTGGCAGCATATCCCATCGGAGAATTCAGCTCGCTCGAAGGCTGTCTCTCTCTCATTCTCACACCATTTCTTGGCTCCACAATGTGGCCATCCCCCAAAGCAAAACCAGCCACTGTCCCGTGATCCTTGGCTCTTTCTGAAGGTCATTTCCTTAGCTACAGGGATCCCTGGAGGCGGCCAGGTGAGCAAGACCTCTTTGCCTTGGAGGCCCAAGAGGCCTCTGGAAAGCCTTGCCGATGAACACAGGGGAAGGATGTGCTAGACTGACTGGCACCAAAGCAAAGCAAAAATAAATAATTGTTTCTGTGGTTACAGCACTCTTAACGTGAGAGCACATTTTCTGACAGGCATCTATCTGCTAGATACAAACTGGCATGCCTGCAGCATAAATCTAATTCCCTTCTTAATCATTCAGGCAGCTGGCTTCATAAATACACCAGGTTTCAATTGACTGAGGGAGGCCAAGTGTATCAAAACATTGCCGAGCGAGTGTTTTAGCAACCTGATAGTGTTAAGTGGCCCCACGCCAAATACTTTTCCCCACCACTGAGTGTTTATCTATTAATGTTAACTGTCCAAAGGGAGTATCAGCTATCCACTCCTCTTGGTATGTTGATTGTCCTTTCACATCCTGTTGGTGACAATAATGAAACAAGGAAGGATTCCCTGGGATTTGATTCCCCCCCCTCCCTATGCTTTAAGACAGGGCAGAAACAAAGATGACGACAGCTCAGATCACATCGCTGGTATTCTCTGTGTACACCTGGATGTGAGAGGGAACGTGTTTGTTTGCCCACGCAAGCCATAATTTTATCCAATTACAAATACAAACATCATTTAATGGATGAAAATGTAACTGAATACAATTATGAATGCTGCTCTCTCCCATTATATCTCAAGACATTCTCTTCCTTCCCACTATTGTGAAGAAAATATTTGTAAAATTATTTCCCGCTTTGTCAAAAATATATATATTGCAGATTATTAACGTTGTCCCCTTTCACCATGGATAACATTGAAGGTGTGGCTAGGATTGGCAACCTCCAGATGTTGAGGATTCATTGTGTCAATAGCAGGATGTCATTTCCAGGGTGATGTTGATGTGTCAGCAATTTTCAGCTTATCCTCCCCGCCCCCCGTCCTACCAAGCAATGGCTGGGATTGAGGGCTGTCACCGTAGCAGGATGCCTGGCAGCCCTACTGATAGGGTTGCCAATCTCCAGGTAATTGAACCAGTTCTGACCCAGAAGGCTATCATATGCGGCTAAACACAAAATAATGTAGCCATACAATATATAGTGTTGATTTTATCCCAAATAAACAAAAAACATGTGGACATCCTGGCTCCAAGGCCAAAATGCCAAGAAATAACAATGCTTCAAATGTAGGTATTTGTATGGTACAAGGATCTCTATGCATAGGATCCCTTCTAATAGTCCATATTGTTCACAGTAAAGTGTAAATAGTCCTTTTATGGCTGAAGGAAGATCAGTACATCAGACGGCCGTTTCGAATTCTTCATCAGCTCCACCTTAAGAGTCTTCCTCTCTCAACTAACCGTATTTAACCTCCAGGTAATAGCTGGAGATCACCTGCTATTACAACTAATCTCCAGCTGATAGAGATCAGATCACCTGGCAAAAATGGCTGCTTTGGCAACTGGACTTTATGGCATTGAAGTCCCTCCCCAAACCCCGCCCTCCTAAGGCTCTGCTGCAGAAACCTCCCGCCGGTAGCAAAGAGGGACCTGGCAACCTTACCTTGTTGGGCCTTGAAGCTTCACAAGACCTCAGCTGCAATGACAGGGTTGCCAACCTCCAGGTGGCAGGTAGAGATCTCCCACTATTACAACTGATCTCCAGGCGACAAAGATCAGTTCCCCTGGAGAAAATGGCCGCTTTGGCAATTGGACTCTATGGCATCAAAGTCCCTCCTCTCTCCAAACCCCACCCTCCTCAGGCTCCACTCTCGAAATCTCCAGGTATTTCCCAATCTGGAGCTGGCAACCCTAGGTGTGGCCTACAGATATAGCTGAAGAGAATAGTACAGTTCTGAAATGGTAAACTGGACTTCAAATTTTAGGTGAGCATTACTATTAAAAAATTGAAATGCTCCATTCAAACAGAAAGCTAGCTCTACTTCTACCTAAAGGTAAAGGTCCCCTGTGCAAGCACCGGGTCATTCCTGACCCATGGGGTGACGTCACATCCTGACGTTTTCTAGGCAGACTTTGTTTACGGGGTGGTTTGCCACTGCCTTCCCCAGTCATCTTCCCTTTACCCCCAGCAAGCTGGGTCCTCATTTTACTCGGAAGGATGGCAGGCTGAGTCAACCTTGAGCCGGCTACCTGAAACCGACTTCCGTTGGGATCGAACTCAGGTCTGAGCAGAGCTTTTGACTGCAGTACTGCAGCTTACCACTCTGCGCCACGGGGCTCCTCTACTTCTACCTGCCATAGTAGTTTTCTATCAGCATTGGGTTTTTTGTTTTTTTAGTTACATGGAAGCATTAAAACATTCACTTTCTGTTTTTGACCTGGTGCAATCCAGTTTAGCATCTCAAAAACTTTATTCTCCTGCATGTGTCAGTTAGCAGAACTCAACCCACACTGAACAGGAGGAGGACATGTGTTCTGTAGCCACTTCTCACAAACTGTTGAAGCATCAGAAAACACTGTTTGAGTTCATTATTTTAAAAGAAAGAAATCAAGATTGTATGAAACTACAAGCTAGAGGCAACAGATTTTCCTTTCTGATAGCATTTTGCTTGGGTTGACAGCTATTGGAGATTACATCTTGCATGTTTATAGCGCTTGGGCTTGTTTGGATTAGGGTCACCAGCACCGGATTGGGAAATATCTGGAGATTTAAGGGGTGAAGGCTGAAGAGGACAGGGTTTGGGAAGGGGAGGGACTTCAATGGGCTATAATGCCATAGAATCCACCTTCCAAAGCAGCCATTTTATTCAGGAAACCTGATCTCTTGACGCCCAGAGATCAATTGTAATCCCAGGAGATCTTTAGCCACCACTTGGAGGTTGGCAACCCCAGTTCTGGCTTCCATAGCTCAAGATTCAGAAATGATTCATAAGACAGCTACAAAATTCCTGCGCGTTCAGTCATCACAAAAGACCAACCCATTCTTAAAGGAATCCCAAACAAAACTGGTCACTTACAGAAAAACTGACTCTGTTTAGCATGAGATGCAGAAACTGATCTAGAGAAAATAGCCAACATGATGTGACAGTTTAATCACAAAAGGGCAATTTGTGTCTGAAGCCAGCACTGGGAATTAATTCCAGACAACAGCCTGGAAACATGACTTTGCACAATGAAAAATAAAATTATATCTAGGTTTCACATAGATGGTTGCGTGCATAACAGATCTGCTACAACAGCTGACGTTCTGTGATTTTAATACAGCACTGATCTGAAATTTAATTTTGGAAGCTGCTATTTAACTGCTTGCAGTTCATAAATGTCCTGTTTGTACTGACCTTAGAAAGACCGATGGGGAGAGAATTAGAAGTCCAGTAGAACGAGGGCTAGCCCCAAAGATAACTGAACCTGCTGTGTTGCTGGGGATACAGCTATTGCTCAGCAAACAGGGGACATTCTGCTGTTTGTCCTCTCTAGGTCACACTTTGACCCTCATCGTCTAGCCCGTAAACTGTTGGTTTTACATGAGTCATGCAGATGCTATTTTTGGTCAGCTATTTTATCAGCTGTGGAGCTCTCTCTATATATGTATCTAGAGTGCAACAGGACAAAAGAGAGTGCAGAGAGAGCTACTGGACAAATTTTTAAGCCCTCTGATATCTAGAAAAAATGTGGGTCACATCTAGCTAACAAGAGTGTTGCTAAGAGATAGATAAGAAACAAGACAGCTAGGGGTGCCAACCTTCAGGTGGGACCTGGGGATCCCCTGGAATTACAGCTAATCTCCAGACTGTAGAGATCGGGTTCCCCTCCGCCCCAAAAACCTCCCGCCAGTGGCAAAGAGGGACCTGCCAACCCTATCAATGGCTGCTATATTTAAATGGAACTCCTGGGTTCAAAGGCAGTATACCTCTAAATACCAGATGCTGGAAAGGAGCGTTGCGCTCATGCTTTCCTAGCAAGCCTCCCAAAGGTAATGGACTCACCACTTCCGGAAGCAAGATCCTGAAGCAGATGGCCTTGATCCAAGGAGCTTGATCCAAGGAGGATCATTTTCTGGTCAAGCTAGGGTTGCCAGCTCCAGCTTGGGAAATACCTGGAGATTTTTGGGGCGGAGCCTGAGGAGGGCGGGGTTTGGGGAGGGACTTCAATGCCACAGAGTCCAATTGTCAAAGGGGTCATTTTCTCCAGGGGAACTGATCTCTATTGGCTGGAGATCAGTTGTAACAGCGGGAGATCTCCAGCTAGTACCTGGAGGTTGGCAACCGTAGGTCTAGCGGCTAGATGCTGTGTAGACCGTTAAGCAACATGTAATGATAACTGGAAACTGATCTTTTGGAGTGGGGGTTATTGTGATACTTTTAATTTCCTTCAGATGTTTGGCTTGAACAGAATCTTTCAAATTCACTTCAGTTTCTATTTCAGGCAAAATTCAGTGTCACTCACTGCTGGTTATCTATGTGATAAATTTTTTATCTCAGCTTTCTTTCCAGGAGCTGACTGTAGTGTGTACGGTTCATCCTTGTGACAAGGACAGACTCCTGACCTCAGTGATTCCTCTCCTCCCCCCCCCCCCACCCCTCTACTAGGTGTCAGCTTGGGAAGAGGAAGGGTTTGCAGCACCTCCCCCTTCCCTCCTGCCAGCTCTTGCCTCACTTCCTGGGCTTGTTGCAAGTGCGGGAGGGGTTGACCGGGCTTATATCCATGGTTGTGACCCTGCCCTAGGGATGCCAACCTCCAGGTACTAGCTGGAGATCTCCTGCTATTACAACTGATCTCCAGCCGAAAGAGATCAGTTCACCTGGCGAACATGGCTGCTTCGGCAATTGGACTATATGGCGTTGAAGTCCCCTCCCCAAACCCCACCCTCCTCAAGCTCTGTCCCAAAAACCTCCTGCCGATGGCAAAGAGGGACCTGGCAATACTGGTCAGCAGGGTTGCCTGGCACCCAGTGGGAGACTGGGGTTGGGGATACGGAGAGAAGGCATTGTGTCAACAGCATGATGTCATTTCCAGGGTGATGTTGATGTGACAACAATTTTCAGCTTATTTTCCCCCCTCTCTAGCCCTACCTAGGAGCCCCGTGGCCCAGAGTGTTAAGCTGCAGTACTGCAGTCAAAAGCTCTGCTCACGACCTGAGTTCGATCCCGACGGAAGTCAGTTTCAGGTAGCCGGCTCAAGGTTGACTCGGCCTTCCATCCTTCCGAGGTCGGTGAAATGAGTACCCAGCTTGCTGGAGGTAAAGGGAAGATGACTGGGGAAGGCACCGGCACACCACCCCGTAAACATAGTCTGCCTAGTAAACGTCGGGATGTGATGTCACCCCATGGGTCAGGAATGACCCGGTGCTTGCACAGGGGACCTTTGCCTTTACCTTTTATCTAGCCCTACCAAGCCATGGCAGGGACTGAGGGCTGCCACCGTAGCAGGAGGCCTGGCAGCTCTACTGGTCAGTCTTGTACGGCCTTGATGCCTCATGAGAGCTCAGCTGCAATGGTAGGGTTGCCAACCTCCAGATGGTACATATATACAGGAAAAAAATACCACCATACACCTGAATGTGATCAATTATATAATTTCACAAACGTGATTTATAATTCCAAGCGTACAATTATAATATTCAAAATACTTATGTCCAAACAATGCAAACTATCCATACATGCGCTCCCAGGAAGCAGGAAGTATGTGAATCCACGCCTTTGGACATGCTGCTTTCTAATTGGCTGTGAGCGAAACTAAGCTTGTGCGTCCCACACTTTGCCTTATGCACAGGGATTTCACCCGGGCTGAACTCAGGGGAGAGGGAAGAATCGGGTTAACAGAGGAACAGGGAGGTCTGGGATTTGTGAGGGCTGGCAGCGAGGTCATCTCTAATGGAGGAAAAACTAAGGCTTCGTTCCCTGATGCACCAAAAATCCCATTTCTGTACCTGCCAAAGTCCCTCAGCTCCTGCCACTGACCCATCAGATTCCACCTCCTGACACACTTCAACTGCCCAAACCAGTTTCTTGCCTACCCACTGGCCATGTCCTTTTAAAACCACAAGTTGGCCACCGTAGGCATCCTGGATCTACTTTACGGGTAAATTAAGAGTGTACGTGAACATAGATGAGTATTTGGGTCAGTCTGTGCTACCTCATCCTCTGCAGGATTCTGTTAAGCAGTGTATGAAAATATTCATCAGCATCCTAAAGGGGAAAAACAACAACAAGAAGAGCTTCTGCATTACAGAGTAATTCAATAAAATTTGGTCAAGCACATAGCCTCACCATGACCTCTTAAAAGGTGTTCTCAGTTCTACCAATTTGCACATTTGTAGGATAAGGAAACTATGTTATAGGGTGATTGTTTAACCAGGAAAAGGTGGGTTTCTTTTCTTTCTTTTCTTTTTTTCTTTTTGCAGAGGCAGAGAAATTCTGCAGCATTAGCTGGTTACTACTATTTGTTTTTGTTTGGGGCTTCTTCTTTTTTTGCAGGACAGTGCCCTGGGGAGAGCAGCATACTGCACTCTGTACAAATAAAATCCACAGTTTTTCTTCGACGCATGGAAATAACACCAAAATGAACAGAAGAGCCATGATTCAAAGGATAACCTTTATGCATTATTAGCTGCAATGCAGTAATTCATTTTATCTCTCACGCACATATGAAATGAATAGCAGCATTTATGCCACACACACAAAAATCATTTCCCAGTACACTCTCCTTTTGTTTTACCTGCTGGAGGTGTCCAGGGAGGGAACAGTAGAATGCTTAAGAAAGAGAAAACAATTTCTAGAAAGCTTCTGTGTCTTCTGCTTTGAAGTGCCCATTTGCATGCTTTGAAGTACTAAATGGATTTTCCCCCATCAGATGTTAATAACAGCTTGATAGGAGCAGCCCTTGAGTCAATATACCGTGCAATATGATGCCCCAAACTGAGCAAAAAAGGCAAAAGCTGTCAGAACAGTTAAAAAATTTTCAAGAAAAGAAAACAAATCTTCAGTATAAGAGAAATAAGATGAATGCTTAACCTGTTTTGGTAATTTTGGTCTTTTATGCATGGCTGTTTCACTCGTTCGGTTGCCAGGTCCCTCTTCAATACCAGCGGGAGGTTTTTGGGACGGAGCCTGAGAAGAAGGGGGTTTGGGGAGGGACTGCAGTGCCATAGAGTCCAATTGCCAAAGCAGCCATTTTCTACAGGTGAACTGATCTCTGTCAGCTGGAGATCAGTTGTAATAACAGGAGTTCTCCAGCTAGTACCTGGAGGTTGGTAACCCTATTCCCTTGCCATCACCCCTCCGACAACTTCGGGTCATTGTTTGGATTATATTTCTGATTGTCAGAGGTTGCCTTGCTCTCCCTCTACCTTTCCCCGTGTTTTGCCCTGGTTTTGAAATTCAGGATAATACAGGTCCCTCAAAACGCGGGCAAAATGCGGGAAAAGGCAGGGGGAGAGCGAGGCGACCTCTGATGGCCGGAAATGGCATGCATAATCTAAACAAAGACCCAAACTCATCAGAGGGGTGACAGCGAGGGAAACAGCCATGCATAAAAGACCTTTGAGAATGCTTTTTGGTGAGAAGCCCCATATGGTTACCAGCTGACTCAGGGCCAAACTAGATGTGAGGGGGTCCTTGGGTCCATTTTAGAGATGAATTCGCTTATTTAACAGTGCCGTGGGACCAAGTGATCTTGCTTGCTCCCCCCCATGCTCCCGTTAAGTGCCAAAACAGCCCCCCTGGCAGGTTTGGCACTTGAAAAGACACCGGGGGCGGGGGGGAGCAAGATCACCTGGTCCCACCACACCATGGTCACGCCCTCACAACCTGTTTACAATGGCTGACTTCACCTCTAAAATGGTGTCAGCATCCACGGGTCACACCCATGGATGCCATAATGTCTAGTTTGTCCGCCATTTCCTTTAAATTCCTAGATGGTGGCTAATTTCTGACATTTTCTGACATTTCTGACAGTTGTCATTTTTTGAGTCTTGGGGGCGGAAATTTGGGGGTAGAGCCTGAGGTTTGGTCAATGCCTGGCAGAGAAATTTCCTGGGAACCCTCAGTACACTGCCTCAGGATCCATGATGAAAGAAAAGTGGGATAAAAATGAAATACATTAATTAATGTATTTCATTTTTATCCCACTTTTCTTTCATCATGGAATCTGAGACAGAGTGCTGAGGGTTCCCAGGAAATTTCCCTGCCAGGCATTGACCAAAACCCAGGCTCCACCCCCAAATTTCCAGGAATTTCCTAATCCCTTGTTGGCAGCCCTATGTATGCTGTTTCCTGTCCCATCAGGCTGTGGGCTGAATCTAGCGCAAAATGTTCAATTCTGCTAGAGCTCTTTTGCAAGTAGAAAAACAAGAAAAAGACCACAGTTTGTATCCCCAATGCATAAGAAGTTGTGCAACCCGTATCTGGGGTCTATAATATATAGAAAATACTAGGTGTTGTATACGATCTTGCACAAGCAGAACTGCTCTAAATCCATTTATGTTTCCCCTTCTGCATTTCTGGATCCAAGCTGGTATGCTTCCAACTCTATTATTTATAGCCAATGTGGCCACAAAACATCCAAAGAACCTTCTACTAATGAATGCATTCCAGCCCCTCCAAAGCCAAGGGCTCTTAGAAAAAGTTTGAAGCGAAGACAAATGTGTCCTGAGGATCAGAGGACATGCAAACAGCCAACTGAAAGGGTGCCAGTTGCCCACTCTATTTTAAATCCTTCCTCAACGCCTATTCCGCCTCCCCCATTAATCTCATTAAACCTTCTCCCACATCTACATACTCAACTTCAACAATTTAATATGTGTGCCTACATTAGTTCACTTTCATTCCTTGAAATCCTTATTTCCTGACCACCACCACTTGATAGAGTTGCCAACTTCCAGGTAGTACCTGGAGATCTCCTGCTATTACAACTGATCTCCAGCCGACAGAGATCAGTTCACCTGGAAAAAATGGCTGCTTTGGCAGTTGGACTCTACGGCATTGAAGTCCCTCCCCTCCCCAAATCCCGCCCTCCTCAGGCTTCACCCCAAAAACCTCCCACCGGTGATGAAGAGGGACCTGGAAACCCTACCACTAGGCAAGGGGCTGTGACTCAGCAGTAGAGTATCTGGTTAGCATGCAGAAGATCCCAAATTCAATCCCATGCAACTTTATGTATTTATGGGTTCTACCCTCCTAGGTTTACTTCGTCAGTCATGCTTCAGATTTTAAATTTTGTGAAGGTGGAAGAAACTTGAACTGTAAAGCACCATGTGCGGTGGTACTACTGAATAATCAATAAACAACACCAGATAGAGGTGGGTTGACTTCTTGAAGCCAGTCAGATGGCTGCAGGCTAAGGGAACACCTTGGCTGTTTTTTGTTTTTTGTTTTTTTTAAAAAAAACAGAAGCACCTTGGCAGTGAAATGGTTTTCCTATTGAAAAATCACTGATTAAGAGGAACACCCTCCGCACAAAAGCGCAAGGTGTGACTCCTGTCACATTCTGTCTTGTTCTCTGGTGCCTCCCACATCGCTCGGCTTTGAACTCCCTCATTGCCACACGAACTCCTAATGTGCCTGCTGCATTCTTTAGTACCCGAGTTCTTGTGGGAGTTCATTACCGTTGAGTCAGCAGTTTATTCCGTCGTGTGGTACGGGAACAGACCGAAACAATTGCCTTACCTATATACTGCCAGCTATTATTCTTTTGGGATTATTGTGGGCTCCTCAGCAAATACAGTTGTATAGGGCTGTCAGATGAAGGAAGAAGTTGGAACGACAGGTTTGTTCCAGTAACTCAAGCTCTTGGTTATGCTAATGGCTCTAGCTGAATCAGGACCACTCCATATTCTGTTGGAAGGAGACACCCAGGGACAGCCAACTTTTTAGAAGGTATTCCTTTCCTGTGGGAAAGATCTGAATGATCCCGAGGGAAGGAATTCTCCCTAGGGTAGATTATAAATTCTCTCGACGCACATGTGGAGGAGTGGGAAATCAAACTATCGCTCTTAACCAGTACACCACATTGGTTTCTAAAGTGCTTTGGGACTTGAATCTAGCTCCTCCCTATCTTGTCGTATCTGTCTTTGAGAAAACTCTATCCCCATTTTTTTTAATTCTGAAGAGATTGTGGAGATTCTCTTTAAAAATAATATTAGTATGAGTTGCTAGAGATCCCATTTTTGATTGATCAGTTCCCCCTTTCCCCATGTCTTTTAAAGTTGAATCCTGGGGAAGGGTAGGGTTGCCAGGTCCCTCTTCTCCACCGGTGGGAGGTTTTTGGGGTGGAGCCTAAGTAGGGTGGGGTTTGGGGAGGGGAGGGACTTCAATGCCATAGAGCCCAATTACCAAAGCGGCCATTTTTTCCAGGTGGACTCATCTCTATCGGCTGGAGATCAGTTGTAATAGCAAGGGATCTCCAGCTACTACCTGGAAGTTGGCAACCCTAGGGAAGGGGGAGAAACGTCTTCATTATATTGCAAATGCAGTGAGTGTGCTTACAGGAGCACTGAACGCCATTGCATTGTTTCCCTTTTATCATGCTCAAAATGCCAATCAACATGGTAAAGGATGAATGAATTTGATTTGTTGCTATTCTGTCATGAGAGTAAATATTTTATGTTAGTGTGAAAACAAGGATGTTGCACTACTTGCATTTGTGAAATGCGGGTATGTCTGCAGTAGTCTCTATAAGACTGCCGTAAAATACAGCAAGGTTTAATTTTTTTTGACATGCTTGCTCCTGGATCACTTAGACTGGCTCCTTACCTATCACGGAGGCCAAGTAGGACCAGCTACCCTGTGTGTGAGAGTTAGGGTGGCCAGCTCCAGGTTGGGAAATACCTGGAGATTTTGGGGGTGGAGCCTGAGGAGGACAAGGTTATCCAGCTCTCATTGAAACAGGAGGTTACACACCTAAGGAACTAGGGCTGTCAATTCGGTTCGGCCCGAACTGAAAATCAGCCGAATTTCTCTTGATTCGGCGGTTTTTAGTTCGGGACGAACCAAACTCAAAACTGGCGGGCAACCGGGGGGGCCGAATTCAGCGAGTTCGGGAGTTCACGAATAAATTCGGCCAATTCGGGGCCGTCAGTAAGCAGCATAACCTTCAGTAAGCAGCATTCTCCTCCCCCGGCCAATCGGTGGCCAAGCTGGGTCTTCTTCTGGCCAATCAGTCAGGATTGAGTACTGGAGGAATCAGCTGATGTGCGGCCGGCCGGGGAAAGAGAGAGAGAGAGGGAAATCCTCATGTGTGTGTGAGGGGGTGCTTGTGCACATTCGCTCCTTTCCGTGGCTGCAGGGGGCGCATTTTTTGGGGTACCGACCCCAAACTTTCAGGGGATATTCAGACAGGTTTTTTTAAGAGACCACCCAAGTTTTGTAAACATTGGGTCAGGGGGTCCCGAGATATGGGCTCCCCCCCTTTTTCTTTCCATGGCTGCAGAGGGCGCATTTTTGGGTGTGCCGACCCCAAACTTTCAGCGGAGCATCAGACTAGGCTTCTTAAGATACCCCCCAAGTTTTGTAAACATTGGGTCAGGGCCCCCCGAGATATGGGCTCCACCCCTTTTTCCTCTCCCCCCTTTTCCATTTTCGTGGCTGCAGGGGGCGCTTTTTTGGGGGTGCAGCCGCCAAACTTTTGTCATAGCTTCAGAGAATCCCTCTTAAGAGACCACCCATGTTTTGTAAAGATGGGTTCAGTGGGGGCTGAAATATTGGCTCCCCCCCCTTTTCTCTTTCCATGGCTGCAGGGGGCGCATTTTTGGGTGTGCCGACCCCAGACTTTCAGCGGAGCTTCAGTCAAGGCTTTTTAAGATACCACCCAAGTTTTGTAAACATTGGGTCAGGGCCCCCCGAGATATGGGCTTTCCCCTTTCCCCTATTGGGATGAATGGATCACCCTCGAGAGATGCATACGTATGGATCTTATATTGGATACAAATGGAATCATATTGGATTACCCAGCCTCCCAGCCCCTCCTGCTGGAACAGAAGACAGCCACAGTAAGACCCCTTTGGGGGCTTTAATCTATATTTTTTCTTTTCTGTGTGTGTGTGGGGGGGAAAGCAGAGTCTGTGTGTGTGTGTGGGGAGGGAGCAGTTTCTGTGGGGGGGGAAGCCAAAGGGGGCTTTTGCCGGTTCTGCCTGGGGTGTGCGTTCCCCCTTCAGTCTCTCTCTCCCTGGTTTGAGGGGGGGCTTCATTTTTATTCTTCAGGTTTTTCCTCATTCATAAGATCAGTTAGGTTATTTTGATGCTTGCTCAAAACTGGTTTTCAAATGGTGACTTAAAGAATGCATCTGCCTGGTCCCAAGTCCAATGCAAAAGGAGAAATTCCACCCCCTCCTGCTCATTATGCATAGCTAGCTGCCTCTGTCCCTTTCCATGGTATGCAAACTCCCAGGCATCAGGTGTTGCTATGCACTGTTGCAAAGGTGTTGCATTGCGTGCTTGTGTTGCTTTGCAGTTGTATTGTTTTGCAAAATTCTTCACACCTGCCCCGCCCTTTGCATGTTTGCAAAGGGGTTGCTCTGCCGTTGTGTTGCTTTGCAAAGTTCTTAGCACCTGCCCCGCCCTTGCTCTCATCAGCTGTTTGTCGGGCCGGGAGCTTTGTGCGTGGGCCGCAAGCTCTGCGGAGAGATACACATTAAGGGTGGGGGGGGACCCCTTTCAGGGCCCATATCTCAGCCCCCCCTGACCCAATCTTTACAAAACTTGGGGAGTCTTTCAATATACGTCCTTTGAAGCTCTGCTGAAAGTTTGGGACCTCTAAGCCCAAAAATGCCCCCCCCAGAGCCGCGGAAAGGCGCGGTTGTGTTTTTAATGGCTTTATTCGGCCGAATTTTTTTCCCGAACTTTGAATTCCCGCCGAATTGAATGGATCCGAAGTGGGGGAGTTCGGACTTCGGCACGTACCGAACCCACAAGGGCCAAATTCGGCCGAATCCGAACTGTACCGAATTTTTTTTTTTTGACAGCCCTATAAGGAACGGAACAAAGTTCCTGTCAGAACTATCATCATAGGATCGCCACAAATGAAGAAGCCACCGCGAAATGGGATCATGTACCGGAAGCCCATTTTAATGTTGGCGGCCTGAATGGACATTTAATCTTTATTATATTCAATTATGTATTGCAAAACTGGAAAGTTACAATGGTGAAGTTTGGAATGATTGTACCATGGTTATAAATTGTTAAGTGGCAAGGTATATCCTGCTAGTTTTATATACACTGCATATTACCAATTGTCCTTATAAGTTATTGAAAAACTCAAGGACATAAAAGATTGCATAATCTAGTGACTGGCTTAGCAGCTTTTTTTGCCATAACCACCTGGAGTTTGGCAACTCCAGTGAGAGTCCAGAGAGGAGGGAGACAGCCAAGTACACCATCACATGATTGTTCCTGGATCATCTGGACTGTCTGGGTCCTCTCTACATGGGACTACGGCATTAAATGCTCTTGAGAATTTAAAACCTGGAGAGGGCAGGAGGGAGGCAAAGGCACCACTGCATTTCTGCTCCAGGATTAGTTTGGCCCTTTCTGCTGCCTGCTTCATGTTCACACTTCTCCAAATGTGGGAGGAATTTTGTTGAGTTGCAATGTTTTCAAATTCTATTCGCCCTCCTATTCCTCCTCCTTTTGTCTCCGCTCCTACTTCTCTCCTACTGACATTCTGTTTTTATTGTGATCTGGATAAGGACCCACACATATCACAAAACTCCATTCAGCTGCCCTGAGCTCCAGGAGTGAAACAGACAGACCTTGAAATAAATAAATGATCCTAGACTGTGTGTTATTACTCACCCTACTGCAGATGGGAGTGAGGTAGGACAAGAAGAATGGCTTGCCTATGGGTATCTAATCAGTTCACAGCCAAGGCAAGATTTGAAATAGGGGCTTCCAGGCCTGATCCCATGTCTATTTGTTGAGAAGAAAATCTCACTAAATTCAATGCGATGTAAGAAGGGTTGCCAACCTCCAGGTACTAGCTGGAAATCTCCTGCTATTACAACTACTCTGTAACCGATAGAGATCAGTTCACCTGTAGAAAATGGCTGCTTTGGCAATTGGACTCTATGGCACTGCAGTCCCTCCCCAAACCCTACTCCTATTGATGGTTTACTCCCTAAAAGCCAGGAATGTGGGGACAGCAGTGCAGTACACATAGGGAGGCTGGAGTATATCTAGGGTTGCCAGGTTCCTCTTCACCAGTGGCGGTAGGTTTTTAGAGCAGAGCCTGAGGAGGGCAGGGTTTGGGGAGGGGAAGGACTTCAATGCCATAGCGTCCAATGGCCAAAGCGGCCATTATCTCCAGGTGAACTGATCTCTATCGGCTGGAGATCAGTTGTAATAGCAGTTGATCTCCAGCTATTTCCTGGAGGCTGGCAACCCTAAATATATCCCCTCCTTCACAAAATAAACTGGCAAATAAACTTGCAAATCTTTTGCTGGTTAAGAGGTCTTCCTGAGGATGATGCTGTAGAATATTACTCTAGAGGAAGCTCTACAGGAAGAAAATGTATTGAAAATGCTAATACTTTATATGGCCAAACACCACTTTGGGGGTTAGCCCATGAAACATGCAGGGGCAGAGCACCTACAAAACAATATTTCCAGCACAGTGAGCTATAGGTTTGGTGAGTGGAATAAGCCGGGGGGGGGGGGAGGGTGCTAGTATTTTAAATAAAATAAATAAAGTACACAGGAGGCTCTGAGATAGTTTCATATGGGGAGAGGTGACAGTAGTCTCAGCTAATGCTGTCAAGCCTCTTAGGAATACAGAGAACCTTGGTCAGTACTTTGAATAAGCGTATTATATTATGTATTTTATTAATTGAAAGGCAGCAACAATATCCAATCAATAGGATGCAAACCCTGATCCCAACTAGCTAGAAGCACAGTCCAGTGGCTTTTCCATTGTTGTAAAAAAAAAAAAAGTGTTGGGAAATATGCGGAGATTTTGGAGGGCGGGGTTTGGAGAGGGGGAGACTTCAAAGCCATAGAGTCCAATTGCCAAAGTGGCCATTTTCTCCAGGGGAACTGATTTCTATCGCCTGGAAATCAGTTGTAATAGCGGGAGATCGCCAGCTAGTACCTAGAAGTTGGCAACCCTAATCATAAGATTCTCCCAAATCCTACCTAAGCACTTGCAGAAAAGAGGGATGAGGGCAGGGATCTTAGTTCCTAAGGAGTTAATCTTCCTAAGGATACTGCAAAGTCACCTGGAGGTTGGCAACTCTAGTCGGTACTCATATATAAGGTTGCACCCGATTCCAGCAATTCCCCCCTCAGGACACCAAAAAAGGTGCCAGATCTCTGTACAAGTGAGTACCACCAAACAAAAACAAAAAAAGTCCTGGTTGTGAGTAGTGTAAAATCTGAAGGAAATACTCTTTTGCTCAGAAAGGTACAGGAGTTTTCGTAATCTAGCTGTAGTCACATAAAAGCCTGTGGCAAGGTAAAAATAACAATTTGATGCATTTAGTACACTGAGAAAGTAATATATATGAATTAGACATGTGAAAACGACAGAATGATAGTACAAGAACGGCTGGCTGTGCCCTTCCCTTATGAGTAAGACAAGGAACAGTAAGGTAAGAAATCGGCACAGTGTATTCAATTAGCTTATAAAAAGCCATGTGTAAAATCTACCCGGTACTTCTCAGAAGGCACAATTCTAAAAATAGGTACGCATTAACCAATATATTTCCCCGTTACCTCTAAATAAGAAGCTTCCGATAAGAAGCTTCATCTGTGTTTTATTTACGCTCTCTTTCCCTAGTTTAATTTGTTAGCTAAAGAGTATCTTTCGCACGGTTTTTAAATGAATGCATTGTGTTATTTCTGTCGCTTTTCTTCCTACCAGCATGCAGACACACGGGTGATTGCCTAATTAAACAGTACTGCTACAGGAAGAAAATTAGCAGCAAGCCTCTTTAAGATGAAAATTGCATAAAGAAATCATTAATCCGTTGACACAGTAATAGAAAGCAAAGAAAACAACCTATAAACAGAAATTCATCTCGGTATGAAAATGTCATCTCAGGCTGGCGATGGACGTGAGAGAGGCACAGCCGGGACGGAAGTCAGGAAGCGCAATTGCTTCGTGTGTCTTATCCCCCCTGAAGAGACGTACGAGATCTGAATACAGGAGCGGGGAAAGGGGAGGAATCAAATAAAACGAATCTACATTCTGAAATTAAGCTGTGGTGCCGGTGGCAGACAAACTGCTGTGCATCTAGTCAGGAAGAGTCGCGCACTTGTCAAAGCCATAGCCCGCTGTACAAGTTAATATGGGACCTGCACCAGAGGGACTTGGGTTCAAATCCCAGCCACAAAACTCACCAGTTCACCTTTAGTAAATATAGTAATATATCTTTAGTAAAGACAGTAAATATTACCCACTCAAGGTGTGTTTCTCATTCTTTTATCCAGGACTCCAGAACTGATTCTCCATTCTCTCAGATCCATTCAGGTATTCCTCACAAATAGGTAGGGTTGCCAGGTTCCCCCTCTCCATTGGTGGGAAATTTGGGGGGGAGGGAGGGTCACCAGGTCCCTCTTCACCACCGGTGGGAAGTTTTTGGAACGGGGCCGGAGGAGGGCGGGGTTTGGGGAAAGGAGGGACTTCAATGCCATAGAGTCCAATTGCCAAAGCGTCTATTTTCTCAATTTTCTCTATTGGCTGGAGATAAGTTACAATAGTAGGAGAACTCCAGCTAGTGCCTGGAGGTTGGCAACCCTAGGGGCAGGGCTGGGGCGATCGTTCATGCGCGTCCACACACATGATTAAGTCACTTTTGGATTTATCCCCGGAAGCGACGCATTGCCACGGCCGCTTTAGCACTCAAACCCCCCAAAAGCTGGCATTTAGAATATTTTTAAAATCAAATATAATTGTGATGTCAGCCTGTTCATGGAGAATGTGACATTGAAGTCCCTCCCCTCCCCAAACCCTACCCTCCTCAGGCTCTGCCCCCAAAACCTCCCGCCGGTGGCAAAGAGGGATCTGGCAACTCTACTGATGTTACATTGAGATGCATATACCTTTGCCAGAGGATATTGTTTACTCTGCTACTAGAGTAAACTACGAGAAACCAAGGAAGAGTTAAAATGTTCTACCATTCCCCATTTCCAAGCATCTGAGTGGGAACTTTTCTGCAATTAATATCTGGTGTATAATTCCCAGTAGTGCTGCTTGTGCATTAATTCATGGTATTATTAAAATCAGACAATTTCATATTATTACCGACTGAACCTAACAAAAAAGACAGTGAGGAAAAATCTAATTGAAATCATGATGTGAGTAGATTTCGGTATACGTTTATTAAACAGCAGAGAAGTGATTCAATAAAGGGGAAAAGCAATACTCGTTTGTTTTAATATCTGTGGAAGGTACCCAATAGCACAGCACAAAAAAAGAACCTCAACCCTCTAGGGAAGAAAAAAGAAAACTGAGTTCCCTCAACATCTGCACACTTTTTATTCATTAGAATGAAAACAACCCATGCAAACAACTCAAATTGGCTAAAAACAATGGGCTCCGGAACTTACCCGGAGCCTCCTGTTGCAGCGCCGGGCGGGGGGAAGCGTGGGCGTCTCCCCAAAAGGTCAAGGAGCCGACACGTGCGCACGCAGCAGGTCCCGGAGCTGCACCACGCTCCGAGACAGGTGCTGGTGGCCGGGAGCAGCTCCCCCAATCAGCTTGGCTCTGGCTATTTAAAAGAGCCAATGGGAGCGAGGGGTGTGTGGGCTGCAGCTGGGCGGCCGGGAAGAGAGCTTTTCACTCCGGTCCGCCCAGGCTGCAAATAAGGGAAGCCGGCTCTGGAGGCAGCTCAGACCGCCACGGGACGTTGTTCCCACCCACCACTCCCTGAGGATACATGTTGTTTATTGCTGTTCTTTGTCACAACTTAGGAGAGCATTTGGGCTGGATCTATTTGGGAGAAAGGTGGTCTGCGAACCCCCTATTCTCCGCTTAGGGATCCCAAGAAGGGATTTGGGAAGCGGCATGCTACGGGATAGGCCCAGCTCATGGGTGGTTCCAAATGCCCTTCCCAGGTGGCAGGGGTATCACCAAGTGGCACACGACCCGGAGAATCCTGGGGCTGCCACTCCTAGTCACTCCCAGCGGGCCCACTGGGAGTAGGTTTCACACATCAAGCCACGTCGGGGTTGGCTGATGTCCTCAGATCCAGCCCATATGCCAAGCCAATGTTTCTCCGCTGTTGCAGTTTACAAGAAAGTTGTGGCCAATTACATTCCAATCTTATAATCATATCCGTTTATATTCCAATTATATATTCCAAAAAAATTATATATATATATATATATATATATATATATATATATATATATATATATATATATATATATATATATATATAGGGTAATTTGTGACTAGAGCTTCCCCACATCTTAGCCCTGGATCTGCAATAGTGTACTGCTTATTTGCACCGATTAACTGCTGAGTGTTTTACAGGGTTGCCAGCTCCAGGTTGGTAAATACCAACAGATTTTGGGGGTGGAGCCTGGGGAAGGTGGGTTTGGGGGGAGGGACTGCAATGAGGTATAATGCCTTAAAGTCCACCTTCCAAAGTGGTCATTTTCTTCAGGTTAATTGAGCTCTGTTGCCTGGAGAGTAATTGAAATCCCCGGAGCTCTCCAGCCACAACCTGGAGATTGGCCTACCTAGCGTTTTAAGGCTTATTCCAGAGGAGAAGCTATATTAGACTGCTGGAGCACAAACAAAAAGAGTCTTGTCATGATATAGTAAATACCTAACACATTTTTTCCAGATTATGCTTCCATGGACTAGGTCCCCCTTCATGAGATACATGAAGTGTATCCAGAGTTGGCAGATACGCCATAAAACACATTGGTAAAGGTAAAGGTCCCCTGTGCAAGCACCGGGTCATTCCTGACCCATGGGGTGACATCACATCCCGACATTTACTAGGCAGACTATGTTTACGGGATGGTTTGCCAGTGCCTTCCCCAATCATCTTCTCTTTACCCCCAGCAAGCGGAGTACTCATTTTACCGACATCGGAAGGATGGAAGGCTTGAGCCAGCTATCTGAAACCAACTTCCGTCGGGATCAAACTCAGGTCATGAGCAGAGCTTGGACTGCAGTACTGCAGCTTACCACTCTGCGCCACAGGGCTTCTAAAAACACATAGACATGCAGACAAAAATTATAAACACTGGGGTCAAAGGGCAATTCAACACAAAAAGCACAGAATAGCCTGTGTGTGTGTGTTTGTGTGTCCAGGCAATATGTGCAGAGAAGGGCAGGATCATGCTTGCTGCTAGCTCCAAATCTGCTCACCCCCTACTGATTCACACTTTGCCTAATATCAGCACAGAGCCTACAAATATACAAGCTGTCTGTGCTGGTGCGGGGCTTAAATCACATGGGGGAAGTGTAGCTGGAGGGTATAACACCAATTTTGTTTCAGGTCCCTTGGTTGCCAATATGATTTTAGGCTACATTCAAGATGCCTATGCCTGTGCTGACTCTTTTGGTCTGAGTGTACGATATATGTAAGGTTGCCAACCTCTAGGAACTGAGGAATCAAGCAGCTAGTTGAGATTTGTTACTGAGATCATGTTAATGTTGCTACCATCTTAATACACGGCGACTTGGTAGCAGCTGCTGAATAGACATTATCAGTAACAACCCTGAAGCTACAGAGCAAGTTCTGAAGTATGGTTTGCCATTCTGCAATTTTTTAAAGAAGGCCTTAAATATTTATCTATGCATGCAGACTCTCTGAAGTGAATGTGTCTTTGTTTTATTTTGTTGGCTCATCTCCTTCCATTTATGTTGATGGATTTCTTTGTTTTGCATATTGGGTCAAATCCTATAGATTTGTTCCATTAACAGTGACATTCTTCTGCTAGCCAAAGAGATGTTCTTTGTATCAGGGGAAGGCAGTGCCATTAATGCAATGAATCTATGGGATCCAACCACAGAGCCAGAATGGTGTAGTGCTTAAGAGCGATGGACTCTAAACTGGAGAACCGGGTTTGATTCCCCACTCCTCCACATGAGCGGCGGACTCTAATCTGGTGAACTGAGTTGGTTTCTCTACTCCTACACATGAAGCCAGCTGGGTGACCTTGGGCCACTCACAGTTCTCTCTGAACTCTCTCAGCTCCACCTACCTCACACGGTGCCTGTTGTGGGGAGAGGAAGGAGATTGTAAGCCGGTTTGATTTTCGTTAAAAAGGTAGAGATAGTTGGCATATAAAGACCAACTCTTCTTCTTCTTCAACCCTAAGTGTTTTTATGTTTTGTAGCTGCATGTTTTGAGATCACCTGCACTGAACAACTTAACCAATAAGAAAAAGTAAAGAAAGAGAGACAAGTTCAGACACTGATCAGAAATTCTTGAGCAGTGCCACAGTACGTAGGGTTGCCAGGACCCTCTTTGCCACAGGAAGAAGGTTTTTGGGGTGGAGCCTGAGGAGGGCGTGGTTTGGGGAGGGGAGGGACTTCAATGCCATAGAGTCCAATTGCCAAAGCGGCCATTTTCTCCAGGTGATCTCTATTGACTGGAGATCAGTTGTAATAACAGGAGATCTCCAGCTACTGCCTGGAGGTTGGCAACCCTAACTGAGGCAAATGCTACACAATAAGGTATGGTTGGAGGGCGGGTGGTTAAGAAGCCTTGAAAACACTAATCAGGGAGTTACAGAATATTGTGGGAATGGGAGCTACACATCTCCTTCCATGCATACCTTTCAGATCCTAAGTCAGTGTACACACAACAGCATATTTGGGGAGATATTTAAGGAGCGAAAAGAAGAGAGAGTCCTAATTAACTGATTCAATCTTTACTAGCTTCAACAGTAGAGAGAAAAGGCAAGAAAGAGGGACACATTGAAAAATGCAGTGTAAAGAAATGAAAAGATGCTTTAGACAATTCAAAAAATGCAGTGCAGAGCAATTAAAAAGTTCCTAATGAAAGCAGTTACTTTGTCTAGAGGTATTTATCCACAGATAGTCCATTCAGAGCCTGCCTGTGAGTGTGTATACTGTGTCCTCTAGATAAAACAGAAGGGGGGAAGGGACAGGGATTGTTGCAAAGTGCTGAGGTTAGGGTTGCCAGGTCCTGCTTTGCCCCCAGAAGTAGGTTTTTGGGGCGGAACCTGAGGAGGGCAGGGTTTGGGGAGGGGAGGGATTTCAATGCCACTGAGTCCAATTGCCAAAGTGGACATTTTCTCCAGGTCAACTTCCTGTTGAAAGTTGAATTGAAACTCACCTCTGTGAAAGTATCATATAATTTACAAAAAAACAACTGGTTCTCCATGATTTAACTAACCATCAGTCAGGTGCCATTCCCTGTTTGAAAGATCACATGCCCAAAGCATACAGGGTTTTCACAATAATCCTCTCTTGCAATTTACAGCAAACAAATGAATTATATCTAGCTGAGTTTAGCAAAAGTCTAGGATGAAGAAATGTATGTATCTGCAGCAAAAGATTTCTCCTTGGGTTTTCTCCTATTTACATGTCATCAGTAGGGTTGCCAATGTCCAGGTGGTAGCTGGAGATCTCCTGCTATTACAACTGATCTCCATCCGATAGCCATCAGTTCACCTGGAGAAAATGGCCGCTTTGGCAATTGGACCCTATGGCATTGAAGTCCCTCCCCTCTCCAAACCCCACCCTCCTAAGGCTCCACTCCCAAAATCTCCAGGTATTTCCCAACCCGAAGCTGGCAACCCTAGTCATCAGCTAACCAGGCAACAATATCTTCTTTCTTTTATTAGGATTCCTTCTCATGTCCTTTTTAGGGGATTTTTGCATGTGTGATGCATTGACCCACATGATAAGTAGGGCTGCCAGATCCCTCTTTGCCACCAGCAGGAGGTTTTTGAGGTGGAGCTGAGGAGGGAGGGGTTTGGGGAGGGGAGGGACTTCAATGCCAATTGAAGTCCAATTGCCAATTGCCAATTGAAGTCCAATTGCCAAAGTGGCCATTTTCTCCAGGTGAACTGACCTCTATCGGCTGGAGATCAGCTGTAATAGTAGAAGATCTCTAGCTAGCACGTGGAGGTTGGCAACCCTAATGATAAGATTCTCCCAAATCCTACCTAAGCCAGGAACGCATCGACTTGCTGAGGCCTGACAGGTGGTCCCTTCCAGCTCTATGATTCTGTGATTCTATGACCACAAATTAAAACATATTAAGGAAAAGGAGAGGCATAAAGGACCAATGGGTAACAGGGAGGGGCACAGGAAAAAGAAGGAGAGGGGGTAGAGAATATCAGGGTATAAAAACCAACTCTTCTTCTTCATCCAAGTTATTCACTTTTTCTGCCATTTTCTAAGTTGCTGCCCTTTCTTCCTTGGTGTGTTTTCACCACCAATGATTTATTTATTCACCACTTTCTGTTTATAAACAGGAGCATCAGGCAAGACATTTTGAGGTTTTTCTTTTAAAAAAACTGATATCAAAAGTTTGTTCATGTTATTGTTCTTATAAAATAAATTCTAAATTTAGCAGTCTTTTTAACATGTGTCATTCCAGTGTTGATAAGTGATGAAAGAAAAAGGGTGAGGTAGAGACATTGCTTTTTTTGGAATACAAATATTCCTCTTCCAAGAAAACAGATCATTTTCTAGGTCATGGGGAAAGTTTCATAGTCTGTATCAGATATTTTTATAATAATACTGCCATAAGACATTAAAAATAGCAGCTCAAACAAAACTATGTATACAGTGAACAACTGACACATGTAATTTTGGGTATAATGTTGAAGGAACGTATTATCATATATGCCTTTTTTAATGGACCTTATTTAAAGGTTGGCTATGCAACAGACGTGCTCATGGAAACAAAACTTTACTATTTAAATTTAAATTTCCATCTGAAATGAAGTGGTTTTTTCCTTGGAAGGCATTGTTATGGCTGTATCTGTAGCCATTTCTTCTCATTTGGTTAGATTCAGCTAGCTTTTCCTCCATTGAAAAAAGGAAAGAGGGACTCTCTTTAACCACCTAAAAAGGCTATGTTAAGGATCATGGGACCTGCATAGGTTGGGTTGCCAGGTCCCTCTTCACCAATGGCGGGAGGTTTAGGGGCAGGGGTTTAGGGAGGGACTTCAATGCTATAGAGTCCAATTGCCAAAGTGGCCACTTTATCCAGGTGAACCGATCTCTATCAGCTGGAGATCAGTTGTAATAGCAGGAGATCTCCAGCTACTACCTGGAGGTTGGCAACCCTAAACATTAACAATATGCATTTAGTGAAGGAATTTGCCAGCACTCCTACATCCTATATCGGTCTGTCTGTCTGTCTGTCTGTCTGTCTGTCTCTCTCTGTCTCTCTCTCTCTCTGTCTGTCTGTCTGTCTGTCTGTCTGTCTCTCTCTCTCTCTCTCTATCTATCTATCTATCTATCTATCTATCTATCTATCTATCTATCTAATCTTGTTCCCTCATAAAGCAAACTCAAACCCTGTGTAACAGCTGGATAGAGAAAATAATTATAATGATTTTCACACAGCATTTGCAACTGTGCCTACACAATACTTTTGATTAAGAACTGTTGGGGATTAGACTGATATGTTCCTGAAACAGCACATTTTAAAAATAGGATGGAAAAGTCAAAGTAACCAGACATACAGCAGCAACTGCAGCGAGCATCTCTTTGAGATCTGCCAGCAGTATCCCCAGTGAAACAGTAATTACAAAGCGGACTGGAAAGGGTATCTTGTTCTTGGACTTGCTGGGTACTCAGACAGGCTGTGCCGTGCTAGGTCAGTCCCTGCACCAGATTTCCCATGGGGTAGTGTAGTAGCAAGCGCAAAGCAATGCAGTGTGTGTGTGCTAACATTATGAACCAGGAAAGAACTCTCATAAAGAATTCAAAGAGAAAACTCACGAAAAAAACGAGTCAATAATGACTGAAGATGAGGGGATCTCTTCTATCACTAATATCAAGAGGACTTTAAACATACTTAAACATTTGTACATGATGAGATCAGGACTGGAGCCAGATGTTTCTGGAGTAGGAACATAATTGGCGCATTGTTCTTTCTTTACAAAATATGACGTGGTGGCTTAGCTACAGTTTTATTTGCACATTAACCATTAATTTTACACTGTTTTTTTCTCGTTTTCCTACACTAATGAGTTGAAAGTGTCAGACTGACATGTCAAACTCATATTGCTAATGTACAAATAGCAGCTGATTTGCATACTTGTGATCTGTTCAACATTTAAGTGCTCTGTAACTGATCTATAGGTAAATGCAATAGAATACCCCCAAGCCCTCCTAAAATCATACTGGTAATTATCAGAAGCAAAAAAAGGGGTCTTGTGACGTCTTAAATGACAACATATTTATTGCAGACTTCCATGGGCAGCCTTATCAGATGCATGAAGCCCTTGCAAGGTATAGCCTTGCAAGGTAGAAGGAGTCCTAACAAAGAGAAATTGTCAGTTAAGCAGCCAACTCAGATTACCTTGAAAGTTTATCCTTTCAATGGTTTTGTTCCATTCTGGCATACTTTAGGCCTAACTAAAGCTAACTTGAACCTTTTTCTGAAGTGTTCTTCTAAGTTAGTCAGCCCACCACCATCACTAAATAATTGACTACTGAACAATGAGAATGGGGTTTTGAGGGTACTTTCTTGTAACCTTGTGGATTGGAAGGGTCGTTCTTTGGATTCAGAGAGTGTAGATAGGTTAAGAGAATTCCAGGTGATCCTTCTGCAGGAAAATTTGGAGCAGTATCCTTTTTCTTTTCCTGGATATAAGACAATTACACGCCCAGCTATTGCAAGGATCGGGGGGGGGGGAATGTTCCCAGACTGGGCTGGCATGTTTGGTGGCCACCTCTCTTGATGCCAAGGTTTTATAAATCGATTACCAAATGTCTTTGTCTTTACCAGTTCTTCTAATTATTAGTGGTCTTCTCTTTGTATTTATTTCTATGTATATGCCTCCTGCTGTATCAAAACAAGTTCTCTTTTCTGATTGGGTAGACTTATGAGGGGGCAATGCTTGCCGATGCATTTCTGCCTGCACCCTTATAACGTCTGATCAATCTGGACATTTCGTAAATAGATTGTGACAAGTGGGAACCCACAAGGACTTCCGGGAGGCATCTCATTGCCCCTTCCCCCACTATTTCCTGGAGGTTGACAACCCTAGTTCCCTTTGAGGAAATGCCTGCTTTGCATGATGAGGTCTATGGCATTATACCCTTCTGAGGTCCCTCCCTTCCTCAAACCCCACCCTCCCCAGGCTTCACCCCCCAAATCTCTAGGAATTTCCTAACCTGGAGTTGGCAACCCTATCTCCTTCCCACCCAACAGCCAACCTACCTTTATCTGCATCTCTGTATTAAGCTTCCCTCTCCTCCTCCCCTGGAAGCCCCTACCTAGGAAAATTGTGTCAGGGTTGCCGACCTCCAGATCTCCTGCTATTACAACTTATCTCCAGCCGATAGAGATCAGTTCCCCTGGAGAAAATTGCCACTTTGGCAATTGGACTCTATGGCATTGGAATCCCTCCCCTCCCCAAACCCTGCCCCCTCAGGCTCCACCCCAAAAACCTCCTGGTGGTGGCGAAGTGGTACCTGGCAACCCTAACTATGGCTCAGTTGTGTTCCACCGGCCACTGGGCCAAGCCCACTTGCATGGTAGGGAACTCTCAAGGACTTTTGAGTGGCACTTCAGTGATATAAAGGGTTCCCAACTACATTGAACAAACTTCTGGAATATATGCAAACTAACCATTTAGATATTTAATCATTAAAGAATGGGGGACGGGAATAAATATATCTGTGGAATAAACGGCTGAAACATTTTGAGCTCGTTTGAATGCTGTGTTTGTTTTTAATTCAAGCCTGCAGATCTGGATATGAAATTGACATTCCATAATAGGATGGGGACTTTTTAGGATTATTTGCTATTCATTTGTTCAATAAATCCTATTCACAGAAATCAACAGAACTTGAAGCAGAGAAGCAGCTATAGTTCTCAACGGGACTTGTACATCTAATACTGTCTGAATTGTGATTGTTCATTTTGATACTGTGCAGCATTGTGATTTAAAACCAATTGTTATCTGATTGCATAGAGTATGGCTCTATTGCAACTCAAATGTGTGGGATTAACAGAGAGCACGGTCTATGAAAGCGGTACTCAGTTTTGATCAGGAATACCTGGCCTAACAAAGAAAGGTCATCATTCATAAAAATAAAACTGAAATCAGAGCAAACTAAGGGTCATTGATATGTAGATGTTTATCACATATGTGTCATTTACTTCCCCATTTCCATCCCTTAAAATATTTCCTTATAATATTCTAACACTGATAATCTAGATCCACAAAACATGAGACTGACTGAACAAAGACTGGTATATCCTCGACTCAAATGGTGAATCATATCCAAAGTACAGCCACTAATGGCTTACAAGGATTTGTTTCTGTTTGTTTATTTGTTTTTTGAAAACAACATGAACCTGTGATATTTTTATTATTATTTTATTGGATTTCTGGGCCGCTCTTCCTGACCGGGTCCGGCTCAGAGTCATTTTAAACAATTTAAACAGCCATCCTTTACAATAAAATTACCAACAGTAATAAAATCTAGGCACCTTCAACATAGCAGCAACAATACCCTACCAAACAAGTAATAAACAACAAGGCAGAACAATAGCAGGAAGCACAACAGAGGCGGGGCAGGAAAGGGAGGAGGGGAGGCCAGTCCGATGGAAACCATTGCTGTCCTTAGCCATATGCCTGGCAGAACACCTCAGTTTTACAGGCCCTGTGGAATTGTTTCAAGTCCCACCGGGCCTGAACCTCACTAGGGATAGCATTCCACCAGGTCGGGGCCAGAGCCAAAAAGGCCCTGGCTGTGGTTGAGGACAGCCACATATTTTTCGGGCCAGGGATTACCAACAGATTTTCTCCAGCTGAGTGAAGAGCTCTTCAAGGGTTGTATTGGAAGAGGCAGTCCCACAGGGACAACAGTCTCAGACCGTTTAGGGCTTTAAAGGTCAATATCAAAACTGTAAATCTGACCTGGTGTTCAATCTGGAGCCAGTGCTGCTGGCAGACTACTGGTTGGATATGTGCTCTCCAAGAGGTTCACTGTAAGGGCTCACGCTGTCACATTCTGAACCAGTTGAAGTTTCTGACCCAGCCTTAAGGAAAGACCTGAGTACGGCAAGTCACAGTAGTCAAGTAGTCAGAAAAATCAGCTGATTTTTGCAACTTGGGTAGTTTTTTTAACCCATACAAAGATATCGGGGGGGGGTACAAGTCTCATGAGTTTTTGTCAGAAAACACTGGCCCAGGAAGACATTGCTAAGTACTCTGAAGAGATCGAGCCTCTCCCTTATGACATAGAAAGATGACCTAATAAGATTTCACAGAATTGGTGTGAGTTATGCAAAAATGGGGGGATCTAATACTCATCCCCCCAAAAATTCTTCCACATCTGAAAGTGTTATTAAATCTTTGAATGTTTGAAACAGGCTCTGGAAGCTGTGAAAAACACTGACTTCATTCACCAGAATCAGGGAGGTGGGGGTAGGACATGTTTCTATGCTGGAATTTATGTCACATTTTCCCCACCATTGTCATAGCTATTGCTATAGAAAACGTTTGATGAACAAGCATGTAGAAACTAGCCCTTACCTGTCAGTAACTGTGTTTAGCATCAGAGTTTTGCTTTTCCTTAGGAATGCTGTGGACAGTGGCTTTCTTGCAACACTAGCCCTTAACAACACTTCAACTCAAATGTCTCAGGAAACCATGGTTAGTGTGACCATCTGAAAGCGAGCCAGTCCAGTAGGTATAGTTAGGGAACATTAAATCAGAATTTGAAATCACGGTTTAAAGCTGTCTTATTAAAAACAGTTAGCCTTAACTATGGTTTCACATGACATCTGATGCTTCAAGTGCACTTGTGAACAGTGTATGCCACCTCCTCTGCTCTTTTCCACAGTGCTGCTGGTGGCCATTAAAACCAAGCTTTCAATGGTGGGAAAGTTGGCCAGGCTCCTCCATAGAGAAACATAGTGAAGTTTGCAATAGAGAATCTGACCAATCACGTCACTATTTTTCTCTATGGAGGAGGATGGGGCCACCCAGACCCCATAAAACCGGACCCCTGACCCAATCTTCACCAAACTTGGAGGTTCATGCAAGGAGAGTCCCTTGCAGCTACGTTGCAAATTTGGGGGCTCTACCTCCAAAAATGCCCCCACAGGAGCTTTGAAAAAAATCCCCATAGGAGTGAATGGCTGAAATATTTTCAGGAAACCCGAAAATAAGCCGAATACCTATATTTACTGGTATTGGTATTCGGCTTATTTCGGGTTTCCTGAAAGAATTTGGGCCCAATAAGTCCAAACCTGAAACTTACCCCCCCAAAAAAAAAATTTTGCACAAGCCTACAAGGCTGAAGGCAGCCTCCTCGCAGATAGACTGCAGTCACAGTCATTGAAATAGTGGGGTGAATTCTAGGATGGAGGGCATTTCTCCACAACAACAGAGAAGCTCTGTTTCATAAGTCATGTGATTATATTTACAGGTTGGATTGTTCGTAGGGATGCCAGCCTCCAGGTGTGACCTGGGGATTCCCTAGAATTACACCTCATTTCCAGACTAAAGAGATCGGTTTCCCTGGAGAAAATGGATGCTTGGGAGGTTGAACTCTATGGCATTGTACTCCACTGAGGTTCCTGTCCCCCCAGGCTCCACCCCCAAATCTCCAGGAGTTTCCCAGCCTGGGTCTGGCAACCCTCTCCCCCCCACTTCCAATCCTCAGCTAGGATGTGGTGATGGCTGCAAACTTGGAAGGCTTTAAGAGGGGAATGGACATACTCATGGAAGAGAGAGGTATTCATGGCAACTAGTAAAAATAGGTACTAGTCATGATGCATACCTGTTCTCTCCAGGATCAGAGGAGCATGCCTATTATAGTAGGTGCTGTGGAACACAGGCTGTAATTGTCTTGTTTGTGGGCTTCCTAGAGGCACCTGGTTGGCCACTGTGTGAACAGACTGCTGGACTTGATGGGCCTTGGTCTGATCTAGCATGGCCTTTCTTATGTTCTTAATACGTTAACTCGTTTTATACAACCCTTTTGCAGGCTAACCATGGTATGAACCCCCAATCCAGGAACAACCTGCTTATCCTCATAGACATTTCACTACTTAAAAATGAAGACCACCATATATAAACCAACAAGTATGTCTGTTTGTGGAAAGGGGGAGATTAAAAAAAAAAACATGAATGGAAAATGGAAGACAAAATGCTTGGTCCAGATCCATTCTGTACCATTTGACCTGCTTTACTTGACCAGAAACATACATGGGAGCACCCTGATGCTTTTGTTCCATGGCCATTTTATCTTTTCAGTTCACTACTCTGCACTGTGTCTTTCTTGAACCACTGAGTTGTTCCTGCTTTCACTGCAAAGTACCCTCAATCATTTGTGATCAGTTAGCTTAAAGCATTTCCCAATGAAAGAAACAACAGACTTTCCCAACAAGAAACTTGTCTTACAAACTTGGTACTTGAAGCAAGTTTTCCCCCCAGCATCATGAAATCCTGGATGCTTTCCATGTCTCCAACCATTTTATGATAAATATGCTTTATTATTGAATATAACTAACTGCATGTAATGGATAACTAAAATTCTAAATAAGCATTAGATATATTAAGGAACTAGGAGCTCCGTGGCACAGAGTGGTAAGATGCAGCAGTACTGCAGTCCAAGCTCTGCTCACGACCTGAGTTCGATCCCCACAGAAGTTGGTTTTGGGTAGCTGGCTCAAGGTTGATTCAGCTTTCCATCCTTCTGAGGTCGGTAAAATGAGTACCCAGCTTGCTGGGGGTAAAGGGAAGATGACTGGGGAAGGCACTGGCAAACCACCCCATAAACAAAGTCTGCCTAGTAAACGTCGGGATGTGACATCACCCCATGGGTCAGGAATGATCCGGTGCTTGCACAGGGGACTACCTTTACCTTTATATTAAGGAACAGTTTTTAATGGAAGGAAGTTTTATAATTGATACCGCCAGAGCTAATACTAGTATGGGTTTATGTAATGATTATTAGATGGAATACTATATATTTTAATGTTATATTTTAATGTTAGAGAAACAATAGGGTGCATTGTAACCCAATTTGACTTTTGAGATATATTATGAATGTATTGACTAAACATGGACACAGAAATTTAACTCTTTTCCCCATTTTTCCCTTCCTCATTTCCTTTTTAATTCTGTACCCTAAAAATCCTATTAAAAATGTTTAAAAAAGAAGAAAAGAAACTTGTCTTACAAACTTGGTACTTGAAGCAAGTCCCCTCCCACCCCCCAGCATCATGAAATCCTGGATGCTTTCCATGTCTCCAAGTGGTGCTAAGATCCAGACCTTGCTTGAAGGAAGTACTAATATTATACAAGTCTGCTGCACTGCACCAACCTCACAGAGCACGGTGCACTACTTAAAAAACTGCCATGCTCCCATTACAAACAGCCTGACACTACAAAGAGCTCAGAAATTATTCCTATCTTCAAGCTACTCAGCTGACAGAAAAATGAAACCGTTCACTTATCTTTTTAAAGGATGTAATATGTTACTGTGTTAGTAAATAATTGACACGTGAGGCGTCCTTCCATGGTGCACATAAACGCTAAGAATGGTAAATAATTTATGGGATTTTGGCCCCCCGAGTAAGTTAAATCGTGAGGAAAAAGGCAGCATCGCTGACTTTGCCATCCCTTGTGCTCCCTTGAAGTATTCTAACAAAGGGTACATTAAAAAAAATCTGGATCTATGGAAACCAGAAGATTAATGGGGCAAAAAGAACTGACAAAGTGAGTACCATAAACTGCGGCAACAGGAAAAAGAAAAAGACACTTCTGTGAATTATTCCCAATAAAGAGCTCTCAAATCAGCCTGGGGCTACAACGGGACAGGGAGAAGAGAAAGAGGAAGACAAACTTTTAATAAGGTTAACTTAATAGACCCAATTGGATTTCATGCATTGTTGATGGCCTCAGGTAAAATCGCACTGGCTACAGAGGCACGCAAGTCAGCCATTCTCAGCCTGATACTGCCAAGGGATTGCCTGATTGGGTAGCTATGATTTCTGCTATGACCAGCAGACTCCGCGTGGGTGACCAAATGCATCTCAATCGAGGCAAACTCATCAGAAACATTTCTTCAGTATCCCCTCTGCTTTCTGGGTCATTTCACTAGAGAGCCAGTGTGGTTTTGTGGTTAAGAGCGGTGGACTCTAATCTGGAGAACCGGGTTTGATTCCCTACTCCTCCACATGAGCGGCTAGGGTTGCCAGGTCCTTCTTCACCACAGGAGGATTTTGGGGGTGGAACCTGAGGAGGGCGGGGTTTGGCGAGGAGAGGGACTTCAATGACATAGAGTCTAGTTGCCAAAGCAGCCATTTTCTCCAGGTGAACTGATCTCTATCAGCTGGAGATTAGTTGTAATAGCAGATCTTCAGCTACAAACTGGAGGCTGGCAACCCTATGAGCGGTGGACTCTAATCTGGTGAACTGATTTGATTCTCCACTCCTACACATGAAGCCAACTGGGTGTCTGTGGGCTAATCACAGTTTTCTCCAAACTCTCTGTCCTACCTACCTCATCTGTTGTGGGGAGAGGAAGAGAAGGAGTAAGATGGTTTGACTCACCTTAAAAGGTAGAGAAAGTCAGCATAAAGAAACCTCCTCCTCCTCCTCCTTCTTCTTCAGTGATCAGATTCAAAGGAGATTCCCTGTATCTTCAACAATTGTGTAGAGAAATAACTTTGGTTGATGTGGCTTTTCTCATCGCTGGTACACACCAAAGTTCCTTTATCTATACAGCTAGTAGGTTGTAGCAATGGAGCCCTTGGTCTTTATAGGAGGAACTCCTCTCCCCAATACACTGCTTTCACATATAGCCTAAGAAGGGGGGTGGGGAACCAACCACTTTCTCACACCATAGATCAAGCTGCTGCTTCTTTTCTTTTAATCTTTTTAAAAAAAACACTTCATAATTACTGTAAATGTAGCAGAAACTGTAAATTGCCTTGAGGCAGGCAGTGAAGATCATGTGAGGCTGCTAGAAGTCATGCCCCCTCCCAAACTACAAAGTCCTTCATCTTCAACCTCAAATGCTACAGCAGATGCCTTAGCAGATCGTCTCCCCTTAGGGGCACTGGCGTGCGTGCCAGGGTCAGATAATTGTTTGCCGGAAATAGGATGAGGGGCATGACCTAATTCGAGCACATGGATATTTTTGTTCCTTAAAAGACTTCTGGTAGTATTCCTTGCTGGGCCCATATGTCTTTTTCCTATTCTCATTTCCTCACACACAGAAACACTGATCAGTGTTCACATCTGAGAGCAGTAGCTGTGCTACTTTGTTGTAGCAAAACCAGTTGGCATCCTGAGGTACTTTAACGGTGGTCACACTAGTTGTGACATGAGTATTCAAGGAAATGGCCTTCCTCATCAGTAGGGTTGCCAGGTGCCCAGTGGTGGCGGCCAACCTCCAGCAATTCACCCCTCTGCCCGCCGACCAACTGAGGGTCAGTGGGCAAATGTGCACGCGTGCATACACATCGCGGCACGTCACTTCTGAAAGTGCCACCTCGTGAGGGGCCTTATACCACTCAAACTCCCAGTTTGAGTGGTAAAAGGCCCCTTGCAATGTGTTTACACCCAGAAGTGCCACATCGCAAGCAGCCCTTTACCACTCAAACTGGGAGTTTGAGTGGTATAAGGCCCCTTGTGAGGTGGTACTTCCAGTTGTAAACCGGAAGTGACATGCGTCGGCACACATGCGTGTGCATGCGCAAAGAGATCCTCTCAGCTCTACCCCAAAAGTCTCCCACCGGAGGAGAGAGGGGGCCTGGCAGCCCTACTCACCAGGTGTGTGATATACAAATACTTGCAAGTGGTTCAGAATGCCACTTGGTTATCTCTTAAAGAAGAAGAAGAGTTAGTTTTTATATGCCAACTTTCTCTGCCACTTAAGGCAGAATCAAACCAGCTTACAAACACCTTGCCTTCCCCTCCCCACAACAGACACCCTGTAAGGTAGGTGGGGCTGAGAGAGCTGTGACTAGCCTAAGGTCACCCAGCCATCTTTATGTATAGGAGCGGGGAAACAAATCCAGTTCAACAGATTAACTCCCGCCGCTCACATGGAGGAGTGGGGAATCAAACCCGGTTCTCCAGATCAGAGTCCACCATTCCAAACCACCGCTATTAACCACTACACCACGCTGGCAGTAGCAGTAGCATATAAACAAACATAAAACTTACATCCACTATTACCCTCAATCACCCAACCAATGAAGCAGCCTTGTGCCTACCAAAAACCACAAATATGTTTGCCAGTACATTCATTGAGTATCTCTTCAAAGCAAAGTTTAAATGAAATAGGCACAAAATATCAACATTTATCCACAAATGTCCACAAGTGAGGAAGAGAGCAGCAGCAGACGATAAATCAAATAAGTTAGCCACACGGTGGGACCAAAAAAAGGGGGGGAATAGCTTGCAAAATGTAGAGAGCAACATTTCTATCCAGTAGCCATCCCGTTCCAGCCTCTCTCAGCCACAGGGAAAGAAAAAGAAAAACGCCACAGAATAAAATCAACAGACTGCTTCCCAGCACTGTCTAAACATAATGTCCAGACTCATCCAGCGATAAGGGAGGACAGTGACAAAGAGCAGAAGCAACCCATCAAGTGAGTAAAACAAGATAAAAGTAACTTGCAAAGTGCAGAGAACAGTGTTAGTGACTCCTTGCCATCTTGAATCCACAACCTTAATGGTCGAGTATCTCTAAAAGCTCCTGTGAACTGTCTTTGTCATGCAGCAAACTTCATTCCACACTTGTCAAACTTCATTCCACACATTCTGCATGATATCCAGCATTATGTCCAGGCTATATCTTCTCTCAGTGGTTGGTAAAGTTGAATGAAAGGTAGGTAGTAGCAGGGCAAAGGTGAGGGTTGCCAACTGGGTTGGAAATTTCCTGGCGATTTGGGGGTGAAGCCCAGGGACAGCATGGTTTGGGGAGGGAGTAACGATACCCTTCTGTACCCCCTGTAATATGGACACCCTTGAACTCTCGTGTCTGTACATTGGGACTGTTGCTGAATGGCAGGAAAGGCATGGAGAGAGACAGCACCACACTCCAAGACACAGGAGCACCCCAGACACCCCACAGGAAATCGCTGTATGGAGCCAGCAGGGCCCTGCGAATGGCACACAACACCTGGACCCGGAGAGGGGAAGGGGACCTGAATTCCATCTTGGATCGCTCTCTGTGTGTTGGGAATTAATTGTTTGTGTGTGTGTTTTTTTACCCTATTTGATTACTTTTAATAAAACCCTTAAAATTCATAAAGGCCTCCTCGTTATTGGGTTGCTTTCCATTTTAGCTTGCTCACCTAGGGACAGAATTGGTTTAGAAAGATCCCCAAGCCAGCCTCTTGCAAAGCTCTATTTAGTCTCCAGCTAATTTCCCAAAATAAAAGGAGACCCCCTCTGTGCTTGGCGAAACAAGGGGATGGAACTCAGTGGAGATTAAGGCCTCAGAGTCCATCCAGCCTGGAGATCAGTTGTGATACCTGGAGGATTCCAGACTCTACCTGGAGATTGGCAACCCTAGAAAAAATAGTCTTTACAAATCTTGACTCAATGGGCAGTTCAGATGCAACGCAAAACCATGGATAATTTTGGTGAGTGAAGCCAGGAATAAGCTTGCAGATGATCAGCAAAACCCGCCTTGTCTTGACAAATCTTGGCTTCAGCACAGTAGTATTAATAAAACTTCCTAGTATACTTAACTTTCTTAAACAACTATATTAAAACTGTTGAACTATCCATGTTACTTCTCCCAGCTATCACTCCTGTATTTTATCCTCTAGTATTTATTGTTTAATATGGATTATGTATTCCAGGATTTTTATCTGCCTTTGGCCCTGGGAGGTTTCTCTTTTTAGAACTTATGGTAGCTTAAAAAAAAATGGCTAGGAAAATCAGCATCTAACTGACGAGGCACTAAGAGTACTTCTAGACAAGGACTTTTGGAGCTTAAGGCCCTTATTTCGGTTTACCTGACATTCACAAGGCACTTGGGAACGACGCATTTTCTGAGCATCACCAACACTAAATGAGTTTTGGAGCATGGCGCTGCCAGGATGTGCAACCAATGTTTGGTTCAGTGTACCCAACTAGCTTGCCAATTGAAATGCCTCCGTTCAAGGAGCTCTTACAAGGATGTACCCCAGCCTGTCACTTGAAGTGGCAACCTAGAACATTTACTGACAAGAAGGACTACTTGAGATTTAAAAAAATATGCTTGCCATTCATTCCCCCCCCCCCATTGTGTCCTGTTTTTATTGTTTCTGCATTGATCTTTGCACCTGTGTTCTACAAACATGCAGAGCAGCCCAGGAACAAAGAGTCATAAATCAAGGTACAAAGCAAGGTTAAAAAAGAAGGGAATGTGGTATGAAAACAGCCCTAAAGGTATGTTCATCACTTATCTACTGACTGGCTTGCGAGTTAAAATGGCTGCATGCATATTTGGGTGTGTGTGTGGAATTTTACCAATGGTTTTATTGGTCTCTAGGAAGTTATAAGCCTAATAAAACAGGCTTATTTTCTGCTAAAATATAATTCTGATAAAACATGAAATTGACAGCAATTAATAGGGGTTTGTACTCCACAGCAATGATCTTGCACTGTTAAAACCTACTAGCTGCTGGGCAAAGGAAGGAAGGTTATGGATTGTACGGCCTTTAAACAAAAAAGGGAAATACATATGGGAGAATACTGAAAAGGTGAAGAGAAAAACATGAAAACAAAGATACTTTTTAAAGAAGCCTTGAAGAAAATTGTCATGTACCAACTGAGAGAGAGAGAGAGAGAGAGAGAGAGAGAGAGAGAGAGAGAGAGAGAGAGAGAGAGAGACTGTTTGATGTAATGGTTAAAGTGTTTCATTTTCATTTCATTTCATTAACCTTTATTGGCATACCAAAAGACAGAGATAGAAAAAAAAAACAATATACCTCCAAAGGGCTATACATATAAGTTACAGTCGGGTTAATAAAACTTTTCTTGTTCTTTAAGAACTCCTGTAAGAAATTCCGCCACGGTAGCCGTAATTTTAGGATCATGGTCACTCAAAAGAAATTTGCATTTCACTTCATTACTCCTGTATGTCTTGTACTGGAGCAAAGTAGATAGCAGTTTATCCCGCAGAGTCACATAGAAGGGGCAATCTAAAAGGATGTGGTCAATTGTATCTAACAAGTTTAAACCGCATGTGCATAGGCGTTCATGCCTAGGGATCTGGAGGTATCGGCCTAAGAGCATCCTAGATGGGAATGAATTAACCCTAGCTAATAGAAAAGTGCGGCGTTGAGAAGGTATCTCTAGGTTATCTAGATACTTAGCAATTTTACCCGATCCATTATTAAGGCCTAGGGCTGGTTAAAGTGTTAATTAGGACTGGTAGGGCTGCCAGGTCCCTCTTTGCTACCGGCAGGAGGTTCTGGGGCGAAGCCTGAGGAGGGGGGGTTTGGGGAGGGGAGGGACTTCAATGCCATGGAGTCCAATTGCCAAAGCGGCCATTTTCTCCAGGTGAACTGATCTCTTATCAGCTGTAGATCAGTTGTAATAGCAGGAGATCTCCAGCTATTACCAGGAGTAGAAATTGTAAGAAGAAATATTGCTGTCAGTTTCATAGTATTGTTGAGAGATGGGAATGTAGATATTATTTTATTTTATTATTGTTATAGATTAAGGAATAGATAATCTGAAGAAGCCAGCGAAACAAGATAAAAACCAGGGTCTTGTCATATTATATTTGGCAACGCTCAAGCTGTGCGCAGCAGCGACAGCAAGGCTCAGCTGGGCACAGCAGCGATATCTCTAAGGAACCTTGCCTGATTGGCCAGCAATGATCAGCTGACTACAGGAGCAAGTGCATCTCTTTGGCATTCGCGGCGCGAAGGATCCACGCAGCCGCGTTGAATTTAATGTTTAAAAACCCCTGGCAAACCACATTATTATACAGTGGATTACAATACAGTTAAGATTTTGATCTGCAAACGGCACGGGACTGCAATGCCATGGGATCTTGTTGATCTCAGGGGACTCTGTGCGTATTGTTTACAATCAATACCTGTTTGTTGTATGAGAAATAGCTCACTGCACCATTATTTTGTATGTTGGCATAATTGTTTTTGTATAAGAAAGTACCTCAAGAGTAGTAAAACTAATTAGCATTCTAGTGGCTGCGTACTGATAATTTTTCCTTAGGGATTTTTGCATAATTTCTACTTCAGTACACACCACCAGGAGGTTGGCAACCCTACTGCAGGCCCTGCTGTGGCCCTTACATTGCAACTCTATGCGCCATCAGGAATTGGAATTAGAATTTATTTTAATCTGTTTAGGGCTGTTTTAATGCATTGTTTTATGTGATTTTATTTATTGTTTTATTGTATGCTTGTAGATTGTGTGAACTGTTCCAAGCCCAACTTGCTGGGGTTATAAGATTGATTAAATCAATAAATATATATATAACCACAACTGCAACAGCAAGTGCAACTATCTTTCACCCCAGGCTGTGAACCTATTCAAGGAAATTAGCAGAACTGGCTGCCAGTTTAGCTTAGATGGTTAAAACAGCTAAGAAAGCACGATGTTAGTAAACAATTAGTGAACTGGGAACAGAGTCGGATTAGCATTCAACGACATCGCAAAACCCACTGAACCAGATTTGGCAATCGCTACCGCACAGCCGCATATGTTGACTCCAATGTTCAAAAGCAGAGCGAAGGCGCTTGCATGGCTATTGCACACAGCAGTAACTGCAGCCTCACTCCATTCTGATTGGTGGCTGGGATGTTTGCTTTAATCTCAAACACATAGTTCATGCTGGAGAGTCTGTTAAGAGAGGCCTTTAAATATTTACCTACCTTTCTCCGGCAGGAAGTAGGTCAAGACAGATGTGGCAGGATTGCTTCATTATATTTGTCCTTTTGTTTCTCCTCCCCCCACCCGCCCCCTCCGCCCACTTTTTGGAATCAAAATAATAGAACAAATCTCATCCTTTCTATTTTTGCTGATTGAGTTCCCCCGTTCACAATTAAAATATAGAAAGCCCTGCATCAAAAGTCTCTTCCAAATGGAACTTTCGCCTAAGCTGCTAATATCATTTATTGAGCGCCAATGAAGCAGAGCAGAAACTTGCTCCAAGGACAGAAAAGGAATGTGGGTCTCCAGACAGTGTTCAGACACAACAACAAAAGACTTGGCTATTATCCTGCAGTATTTTCTGCACTTTCCTGAATTGTACGAATAATAGATGTAGCTGCATTGGCTCCCCGTTATATTTTGTATTTCTCTAGTTTAAAACAAAGGTCTAGGACTGAAATTATGTTTCTGGAAATTGGAACTGGAGGGACTCTGTCACTGCAGGACAGCTGATGTCTGGCTATCATTGACCTACAGCAAAGCTATAGCGTAATATTGATGCTAATCTGCCACGTTATCAACATGCATTACAAGTCAAAAGCGCTGTCAACATAGCTGATCGTTTAAGACAGTAATTTTAAGCATTAGTTTCCTAACAGTGTAACTGGCACATGAATCTGTTGGCACCCAAACTGCCCTAAGCGACCTGGTGTGCCACAGAGGCATATAGGACCAGGGTTAACACAAAAAGCAGGGCACTGCTTCACAAAAGGGAACCATACTTTCAGGGGATCCTGGAATCTATCTTTGTGACCTGTGTGATTCTGGGCACCCTTCTCCTCAGTTTTTGCCTTCGCATCCTTGTCTACGAAGGGACAAAGTATGCAATATGTTTCTGGACCTGACTCCAAGTCTGTGTGGGATGGATTTGGCTTGTGACCAGGGTTGCCAACCTCCAGGTACTGTGCTGCTAACTTTTTAAACTAACTTTTTTGGCTGTACCTCCAGGTACTAGCTGGAGATCTCCTGCTATTACAACTGATCTCCAGCTGATAGAAATCAGTTCATCTGGCGAAAATGGCCGCTTTGGCAACTGGACTCTATGACATTGAAGTCCCTCCCCTCTCCAAACCCCGCCCTCCTCAGGCTCCGCCCCAAAAATCTCCAGGTATTTCTAGCAACCCTACTTGTGATCACAGTGTGGGGGAAAGGAGAAGCTTGTGCTGTTTTCATGAAATGGCGGGGTGGGTGGGTTTTTGCCCATTCTGAAGTTGCACAAGTTCTTGAATCCAACTTGTTAAAAAACGTATCATGTACTTTGGTCCTTAGCTGCTTGACCCTTCAGCTTGGATAGAGTACTCTTGGGTTTGCTTGATGATCTTATTCCTCTCAAGTTTCCTTTCTACTCACTGAATGGATTTGACCGCATGGGACATACATGGAACTCCTTTATATAGAGTGAGACTATTTGCTTACCAATGTCGTTATTGCGTACTCTGACCGGCAGCGGCACTCCAGGGTCTCAGGCAGAGACCCTCCACATCACCTACTATCTCATCCTGTGAAAACGGGAAATCCCAGGGATTGATTCTGCATCCAAAGCAGGTGCTCCGCCACTAAGCCACAGCCCCCTTCATCTCAAGAGGGATTTTCTGGCTGAATTGCTAGAAGTTAATTGCAACAAGATACTGCCATTTTTAAATTCCTTTCCCTAGATTTAACAGCCATTGGCTATTCATCTACCATTTCACACTTAAAAAAGGGGGAGAAGTGAAATTTGATTTTCCTTGATGCTATACTGCCAATTTGACCTAGCAAAAACGTATTCCTAGCAAAAACCTGTTCCTCTCCGTTTCCCTTCTGTAGCCATTTCTTCATGATTTCTCATGCTTTCATTTGCCCTACAGTTAGTTGATATATGAACATAAGAAAAGCCATGCTGGATCAGACCAAGGCCCATCAAGTTCAGTGGCCAACCAGGTGCCTCTAGGAAGTCCTCAAACAAGACAACTGCAGCAGCATTGTCCTGCCTGTGTTCCACAGCACCTAAGAACACAATTTAAATATGTGTTGTGTGAAGAAATACTTCCTTTTATCAGTTTTGAATCTCTCACCCTCCAGCTTCAGCAGATGACCCCGTGTTCTAGTATTATGAGAGAGGGAGAAAAGCTTCTCCCTGTCCACTCTCTCCAAACCATGTATAATTTTATAGACCTCTATCATGTCTCCCCTTAACCACCTTCTTTCCAAGCTAAACAGCCCTAAGTGTTCAATTTATCTATCTAAGTGTCATGGGCCCTGCCTTGGGAGCTAAGGACTCGGAGGACTCTGAAGCTGAAGTGGAGGAACAGGTTGCCTCTGGGCCTCCAGTACCTTCATTGCAGTCAGTAGCATAGGAGCCTGAAACAACTCAGCAGGAACCACAGCTAGGCAGAGAGATGGAACAAGGGCAGACAGACGCTACTCTTCCCCCAACCCCTGCAGCAGAAGCTGAGAATGGCAGCCCTCCAAGCTCACCTGAACCTGATAGGCATATCAGGACTCGGCAGCATGTGATTTTGCAGGGTAAAAGGAGAAGTGCTCGCTTGGAGAGGCTAAGCAGACAGAGAACTGGTGCTGAGTCGTTTCAGGATGAAGCCTAGCTTGGAAGTGCACTGACTGATAAGGGCAGTGCAGGCATGCTTTCACTTTGCGGAAGCAACTGTGCAGTTTCTCTGTGTTCCTGCTACCGCTCATGATTGATCTTTCTGGCCGTGGACTCCTGCCTGCTTTGACGACGCCTCTGACTTCTGACCTTGGTAAATAGCATAATCTTTGTTGCCTGCTCCGAAAGGGGCTAGATACCCCCCCGCACGTCTGAGGAATGCGGGCACCGCCCAGCCCTTGACCTACGCCGGCACACTAAGACAGCAGCATGCTAGCCTTTCAAAGGAGAACTGGGCTGCTTTTTGAAGGGAGACACTCTTTTTACAGAATTATTTCTATCTAATAATGGAGCATTTCCCAGCACTCCTGATATTAGGCTCCCATAAGGTCAATGTAAGAGAAAAAGAACTGTCTGGCTGGCTAGTTTTATTTGATCATATAAATCTTATTGGCATTGCAGCGGGGGAGGGGGGGAGAAGTGATGCTTACTTCTTTGGCAGATTGATCTTTCTGTGATGGAATGAGAAGCTGCCAGGATGTCATTTGTTAAAAATTATGACTGGTAAGACATCAGAGTTCAGCACATTCCCAGGGGGTAAAGAAATGCTGCAGAATGTTGCTGCATGTCACCTCGCACCCTCTAAAGATACGTTAGTCACTAATCCCAAAGGATCACCTGGAAGCCCAGAGCATTGTTTGGAAAACCTCACTAACAATCTGTTACAACAACCGCCCATTTCATCACAACTACAGAACTCCCTACTGCTTAGTTCATTAGTGTGGGCTTTGCCACTTGCTTGGAAGTCTTTTCACCAATATCTAATATGCCGATCAAAAAAGCAACATTGCTTAGCAGACATTGAAATTAAAGCTTGCACTGCATTGTCAGAATGAAAAGGACAATTTCAGAAAAGTAATTTGATGCAAAAAACAACAACACCCAATACAATACAGCATATTGAATCTTAGAAAAGTTGAAAGACTGCAAGAATAGAGTTCTGTTCATACAAACTTCAAGCCTGAAAGTTTAACAGTTTTAGAATGTAGCTATGGCAGAATTGCAAGTAACCATCTTCTAACAATTAGATCGGTGTGGCATGGGACTAATGTTGGGTTTGGCTGTGAGAAACTGACGTTCAGAGCCAGCATGGTGTAGTGGTTAGGAGCGGTGGACTCTAATGTGGAGAACAGGGTTTGATTCCCCACTCCTCCACATGAGCAGCAGACATTAATCTGGAGAACCGGGTTGGTTTCCCCACTCCTACACATGAAGCCAACTGGGTGACCTTGGGCTAGTCACAGCTCTTTTCGAGCTCTCTCAGACTCACCTACCTCACAAGGTGTCTGTTCAGGGGAGAGGAAGGGAAGGAGATTGTAAGCCAGTTTGATTCTCCTTTAAAAAGTAGAGAAAATCAGCATATAAAAATCAACTCTTCTTCTTCCTCTCCATCTACGGAGAGCATTAGGTGAACGTGGGAAGGTCATGTTCTCTCTTTCTCTGTCTAAATTATGTCAAAGGGCTAATATAGAAAAGTATTTTACAGCATAAGAGTTGTAAAATTTCTACCTGAATGGGCTGTTTGGTGGGGAAGGGAAAGCATTTTTTTTAACAAAGAAAAGCAAGTTGAAAGTCCCACGGGATTGTGGTTGCAACCTGTTATATCCAGATCCTGACCATTTAACACTCTTGAGAATCCACTGGCATTTGTTCCTATAAGAAACCGTCCGAGTGTTTCCCATTATATAATTTGAATGCTATTAGGGTTGCCAGGTTCCTCTTTGCCACCGGTGGGAGGTTTTTGGGGTGGAGCCTGAGGAGGGCAGGGTTTGGGGAAGGACTTCAATGCTGTAGAGTCCAATTGCCAAAGCAGCCATTTTCTCCAGGTGAACTGATCTCTGTCAGCTGGAGATCTCCACCTAGGACCTGGAGGTTGGCTCCCCTAGATGCTGTACCTGCCAAGACATCGGCAGCCTTGGTCAGACACTAAAATCCTTTAGAGGCTGTTGACTTGCCTTTCCACTGTCTGCTGCCCTTTTATAATGTACCTTTGTGAAAGCTGCCTCAACTGGATTTAATTTTTTTTTCTTTAAAAAAAACCAAACAGAGACTGATGTGGCTGCTGTTCTCCAATGTTTTCCTCAGAGTCGAAACGAAATCAAATTGTATACAGGCAAGATCAGATTAGTGATTGATCTGATTTTCCTCAAGTAGCTGATCTGTTTTTCTCCTCTCCTGAAACCATACAATCATGAAAAGCAGCGGAATTCTTCTGAAACCCACATATCGCACTGCAGTTATCAATGCACAGACTTCAAAGTTATGCTCACAAACCTGAGCAATGTTGGGTTTTTTTTTAGTCTTCAACTTTGCTTTGCAGGAATAACGGCAGTAGTTACTACACTAATACAAATGAGCGTCCTGTTGTTTCTGTCTCATGTTTTTGAGGCTGCGGGCGCCTTGGGAAGGTGGAGAGAGTGTGGCTACTACAGACAAACACAAAACGGCTGTCCCTGGGGGCAGAGCCAAACAGAATACCTCCCTCCTCGCACCTTCTGGGAAGAGGGAAATCCTGAAGGCAGAATGGAACCACACAATAACTAAGGAAAGCCCAGTTGCATCCCAGTTCTCCTCACCCTCCAGTTGTAAACTCTTTCATTTGAATGAGGGACGCTAATAACAAGCCCTGCCTTACAATGGTCCCTGCCACTTTCTGAACATCTTGATAGGCACCGAGAGAAGTACTGGTGGGCGCCATGGTACCCATGGGCACTATATTGGGGAATCCTGCTTTAAGGCAAGATATTACTTAATTTTATACAATGTTTACAGAAAGCACCATGCAGCCACCTAAGGAGAGAACACAAAATCGAGTGGAGCTTCTAAACTAATCATCTTTCAGTCAAAACCATATATACCTTACCAGTTATACCAGCAAAGTGTGAGGGTGTATCTACACTATATATCTATACATGTCTATATCTATATGAAAAATCTGTCTGACATTTTCATCTACAGAATTAAAATTCTCAGGTGTATCAGAAGAAGAATCAACCAAAATGAGTTGGATTAAATCTGCAGTGAAAGACATCCTATCTAACTGTTTTTGGAATCTTATAAGTAATCATGTCATTTTCTGCCTCCTGAAAAACATGTTCACAGAGAAAGCAAATTAGAGCATATGGGCTTTAAAAGCTGTGACTTAACAGACCAGCCTCCAATATAATTTCTGTCTGTGGATCTATGTTTAATGCCAGCCTGCATTACAATAAGAGCTGGCCTGTCACTGACTTAACCTTAAATTGACATATACAAAAGTTGACTTGAAGTCAGAAACACAAGTCTGATAAGAATCTAGGCCGTCAAAACCCAGGAATTTTGAAAATTTAGGATGTTACATTTTCCCCAAGTGGATTTTACTAATATGACCCAAATGTGTATTTCATTATCAAAGATACCACAGGCTGAAATCTCTGTCCTGGGACAGTGTCTCGTAGCTGTGGTCAATGAAGTTGAACAAACTGAAGCTGACACCTGACAAGATGGAGGTGGTATTAGGTGGCTTCTTGAGTGTGTTTTGCTTCCTACATTTAAAGGCTCAGTTTCGAGACCACAGAATGGGCCTGTTTGCACTTTCTCTGGCTCCACATGACTTGGGATCATATAACTAGTAACAAGTGGAAAGAAAGCAGCAAACAGCTCACCAAATGGCACAGGAGAGAAGCTCCCCTCCCACATAGTACTCCAGAACCCAACGGAGCAATGAATAGGGTTGCCAGGTCCCTCTTTGCCACCAGCGGGAAGTTTCTGGGGTGGAGCCTGAAGAGGGCAAGGTTTGGGAAGGGGAGGGACTTTCTATGGCATAGAGTCCAATTGCCAAAGCAGCCATTTTCTCCAGGTGAACTGATCTCTATCGGCGGGAGGTAAGTTGTAATAGCTGGAGATCTCCAGCTAGTACCTGGAGGTTGCAACTAACAATAACAGCACAAGGCTCACTCTATATATCACATTACATTTACTGACTGAATTAATGGCGATGAGTTATAACAGAAATTATTACAAAAATTATAATATGACTACAGAAGTGTATACAGAAATGTATATAAACAATTCCCAACAGGGTAATGTTACCGAAGTCCAAGGTGCTAAGTCCGGAAAATGGAGGGTACTTCACCTCGCAAGTCCAAATCCAAATCAAAAAGGGTAGAGTCACCCCACTATGGTAAGTCCAAAGAAAAAATGGGTTGCTTCACCCCAAACGAAAAATAAAGTTGTATGGCACTGACGGAATCGACTCAGTCCTGGAGACAAAAGGAGTGGTAAGTCCAAGAAGAAAAAGGGTTGTTTCACCCCAAACGAAAAATCAAAAATGAAATTGTGTAGCACTGGCGAAAATGCCTAACTCAGCCAGAGAGATGGAGAAAGGAGACGAACCCTCTAGATCGGAAGTCATTTTGTGAAAAAGATCTTTTTGTGAAAAATAAAGTTAACACTGTTCCAACTTCTAGGATTTATTCTTCTTTAGAATTTAATCATTTAACTGAGGACATCAAGAAAATCATTAAACGACATTGGCACATACTCCAGGATGTGCCCGGCTGCCAACAGCTACCGCTCTTTGGCCTTAAAAAAACCACGTATCTCAGCAATTATCTGGTTAAAACTGATCACCCTCAAAGGAAACCTGTTATTTCAACTACAGGCCACCATAGATGTGGCGCATGCTCCGTCTGCAAACTTAGCTTGCCTGTTAAGGAAATCAGCTCTACAGCTTTCAATTTTAAATATCAGCTTAAATTCTTTAGCAATTGTTTATCTTCTAATGTTGTTTATGCTATTTCTTGTCCATGCTCTTTAATTTACATTGGGTCAACATCTAGACAATTAAAATTGAGGATAGGGGAGCATAGGCCGGGCGTCCTCGCAAAAATAATGGATGCCCCTTTAACTGGGCACTTTCTGGAAAAGGGACATTCTGCTGATGACATTAGATTCTTTGTTTTGTGGAAATACAAACACCAACCACTCAAAGTACAGGACATTAACAAAATACTTCACAGACAGGAAATGAAAATGATATTTTTATTTAAAACATTGGCCCCTGCTGGCCTGAATAATAAGTTTGATCTGGCGTGTTTTCTGTGACTTTAAGACCACGAACAACTCGGCACAGCTGGTCCACCGTTTGCACTTGCATTTAATCAGTGACTATGCGGCAAGCCAATAACCTCTCTGTAGGATTGAGAACCTGTGTGGGTCGTGAGAACTCATGTAGTGGTAAGATATAACATTTTTGGAAATTTTTTTCATTATAAATATTTATTTCAGTAAGAATTGTATATATATGTGTGTGTATGTTATTGCAGAGGCTTACATGCCCAATAATACATGCATTGAGAAGACTGACTGAAGAAGCAACGTTTTGCGAAACTACTTTCGATCTAGAGGGGTTGTCTCCTTTCTCCGTCTCTCTGGCTGAGTTAGGCGTTTTCGCCAGTGCCACGCAACTTCATTTTTGATTTTTCGTTTGGGGTGAAGCAACCCTTTTTCTCCTTGGACTTACCACTCCTTTTGTCTCCCGGACTGAGTCGATTCCGTCAGTGCCATACAACTTTATTTTTCGTTTGGGGTGAAGCAACCCGTTTTTTCTTTGGACTTACCATAGTGAGGTGACTCTACCCTTTTTGATTTGGACTTGGACTTGCGAGGTGAAGTACCCTCCATTTTCCGGACTTAGCACCTTGGACTTGGGTAACATTACCCTGTTGGGAATTGTTTATATACACTTCTGTAGTCATATTATAATTTTTGTAATAATTTCTGTTATAACTCATTGCCATTAATTCAGTCAGTAAATGTAACGTGATATATAGAGTGAGCCTCGTGCTGTTATTGTTAATTGCAATTACTTAGTATCCAGCATAGGTCTGTTGTTTCTCCAGATTATCTATAGCTATGGCTCAGTACCTGGAGGTTGGCAACCCTAGCAATGAAGCACTTCTGAGGTGAGTTGCCCAGTTCATACCCATAACTGTGAGTTGGGCCAGGCAGCCCCAACATGGCTGGTGTCATACATAACATCTACTTTGGCCCAGAGGAACAAAAGGTGCCTGTCATTTTGAATGTAGCCTTGGTCCGACAGTATCAAATGTGCAAATGAATTCCAATTTCCAACTCAGCTTCTCATTGGAGGCTCTTCTGATGAAGTACTGCAACTTTTAAATCTATCTGTGAATACCTAGAGGTTGAAATACTCCCACCCACCCCCCAAGTTTCGGAGTACTTCCATTTCTCAGGATTTCAATTTCTAATGTCTGATATGCGTCCATTTATTTTCTTGCACAGAGAGATAAAATATACTTGATGCTGTGCTAATTTAATTTGTGCTTGGGTTTGCATAGCAAAGTACAAAAATTAGCATCTATTGTAACAAGATACTAGACATTTCATTTTTTACTTGATATTTTACTGATACGCATTTAATGGTCTGTTGTGAGCCACACAGAGCAATTTATATAGAAAAAGAGCAGGTTTTAAAAAGGATTCTAAATAGATAAATAGTAAGTTAGAGGACTGAATGTTTTGGTCCTCTTCTTATAATAATTTTGTACTCTAGTATACATGACAAAGCACAGAATAAACAGGCATTATATCAACTATATTTTATGAATCTATGTATCAATCTTTCTATGATTGCATCATGTATACACTTCTGTCTCCAGAAAAAAAACCTTGGAAGGCATTCCAAAGGAAGGAGGTAGTTTAAAAATAAACTTGGAAAAATATTTGTATTCTCTACCACTTAGTAGACATGTTTCTGATGGTGTATATGGTTACTGGTATGCTACATATAAATGTGAGGTTCCAGATTTTCACATTTTTATACAGGTGGTTCTTGTCTAGTGCCAAATATCAATTATTGTCTTCTACAAAACATGTTAGGATTATTTACTGCAGAATGAGAAATGTTACAACCATAAGCTACATTTTAATGCATACGCTTGGTTTCAGATACTATAAGAGAGAAGAAGCTGACTGAAGCAAAACACACAGTTCTTTCACATTAAATTATTACACAAGAGAACAAGTGTGGTGTAGTGGTTAACAGCGCATTCCTGAGAAGCGCTGGCGGCACTTACCAAAGCCCTTAGGAGGCCGACAAAGGCCTCCGCTGGCGCAAGGGCCCACAGCGCCAGTGCCTGGAAGGCACACAGCAGCGTTAGTGGCCCCAATGCCGGTGTGCAGGCCCGGCCGCCGATCCCCGGCCACCGCCATGGCAGCACTGGGCCCGGACGCTGCTAGAGCCTCTTGCCGGCATCTGGCTGCCAGCACAGGCTGCAGCAGCGTCCTGGAGGTGTTCCAGCACCCCAGGAGGTGTTCCTGGGTTGTTCTGGTGCCGGCTGGGGGGCAGGCCCACCATTAGGCGGCCTCCTGAGCCATTTCAGCTCGGGAACGCCCTCTTTTTATTTTTCGTGAGATAGGCCACCTTTTAGGTGGTGTATCTCCCGTGCAACTCTATGAGGGTTGCACTTTTTTTTTTTTTTTGCGCCAGGCGGAAAGTGGTAGAAAAAGTCAGCATATAAAAACCAACTCTTCTTGTTGTAAAGGATGGAAAGATACAATGTATACTGTAATCACCTTGATTAGAGCAGAGGGGAAATGCTTGAAGGCAGAAAATTAGTGGCCAACCAGTTTCAGAGTATAAGCTTTCGAGAGTCAAAGCTCTCTTCGTCAGACACAGCAGTCCCCTAGCAAAGAAATTTCAAAGGGAAATTACAGCGTGAGATTGCTGAACACGAGTTAATTCACAAGCTCAGAACAATGGAAATCCCCCACCCCCCGCTGAATGGGGACATAGGATTTTTATCTCACTACAGATGCTAATTTTCTGCCCCCAAGCATTTCCCGTCTGCTCTAATCAAGGTGATTACAATATACATAGTATCTTTCCATCCTTCACAAGCATTCTTTACAACACCCCTCCCACCTTCTGACTGCGATAAAAGGAATAGGATCTCTACTTCTATTCTACTGTGTCTGAATAAAGGAGCTCTGACTCTAGAAAGATTACAGTCTTTTATGCATGGCTGTTTCCCTTGCCGTCACCCCTCCGACGACTTCGGGGTTTTTTGTTGATTATGCATGCCGTTTCCAACCTTCAGAGGTCGCCTCGCTCTCCCCCTGCTCTTTCCCCGTGTTTTGTCCGCGTTTTCAAATTTGAGATAAAACAGGTCTCTAAAAACACGGGCAAAACACAGGGAAAGGCAGGGGAGAGCGAGGCGACCTCTGACAGTCGGAAACGGCACACATAATCCAAACAAAGACCCAAAGCTGTCGGAGAGATGACGGCGAGTGAAACAGACCTACAGCCTGAAACTCTTATTGCTATCTAAGGTGCTACTGGACTCAAATCTCACTGGAAAATACACGAATCCCACCTTCACCCTAGGTAGGAATGCATTTGTATTTTGATATAAGTTGTCCATTTTTGTATGCATATTCCAACCTATGGAGCTGAATGTGATGGCCCTTTCCTGCTTACAGGAAGGGTGATTCCACCCTGATGCTGCAGCTATAGTCACAGTTCAATCCTATGCAGAATTACTCTAGTCTAAGCCCACCGAAAAAACACTAATCTCCATTTTGGACAACAAAAGTTGTTCACCATCCCCCCCCCTTTATTTACTAGCACTTTTACGTCAAATAGTTCTTTTGGCACACCTGATCGATGCACGCAACGTCAACAACTGATTCGGAGGTTTTTCCTTCTTAATCATCTATGTGCGCTGGATTCGTTCTGGCTTTTTTAATAGGACAAATTTTAGCCAGCGAGTTATGAAGCTCTGCAATCGCGTTCCACTGAGACAACGGAGGGTTGTGATTCCCCCCACACACACAGCTGTCCCCTTCATGTTCATCCATCCTTTGTGGGCAGGAGGAACAACTTTGGTACAAAAGCCTAGAAAACAAGCTTCTTCTGTGGTCCCACCTGGAAAAGGTTTCTCTAAGGCAGGCCGAGTTGAATCACCGGCTAGAAAGCTCGTGCATGATGTATCGTTTTTGGTTACTCTGGCGAAGCCCCTGCGGGGGAGAGTGATCTCCAGAGGCCCAATGGGTTTTCTTTTCCTGTTTGGGGATAAATGCTGTTTATGCTGTCATGTATATAAGATATAATGCTCTATGCACTCTGCTAGGTAAATTGAGATGATACTTGCCAAATAAAATTTTACTAACGTTAAAAAAGGGGGGAAGGGCTTAGACCGGAGTAACTGTGCACAGGACCACACTGTCAGTGTCTGAACTTTGGTCATTCAAGCCAATCGCTAGGATCGGCGACAGCAGCCATCATCCATATTATTAACCTAGTAGCGGCATCCTTGCTCTTTGCTCTCTCACTTTTGCCATAGAACATAACACAGGAGCAAAATTCGTCCATCATCGAATACAATGTCTTCTCCGTATTAATAAATTATCCTGTGGTTATGACTTACAAAACGTTCCTCTCTCTCTATTTGCACCAAAACGAATCGAGTCGTTAGTAACCATCCCTAATGAAGATTTTCTTCCTCAAAACTTCCACCTCGAGGAACAATCAAACCATTGGTCATTCTCCACACCATCCTTCTGAAAAGAACTCTAGAACTAAAGCTTTGTCTACTTTGGAAATGAATACTCTAGTTGCAGAAGACACTTTAATTCCCATTTCCACTCTCCCATCCATGGACCAGACAGAACTTTCTGAAGGACCTGAGTATGAAAACATAAAATGTTGGGAATCACTGCTACCTTCTAAAACTGAAAACAGCTCTCCTAATCTTTCAACTGATATTTCTCTCCCAGTTCAAATGGGCAATTTTGTCCATTTGTGTGAATCTAGCTTCCGGGAACAAGACGGGATCCCCCAAAGCGTTGTGGATCATTCTACCCTAAGCTCTGCGAAACATGCAACATCTGGTTGCTCTTTTAAAAATGGAAGCATATTCTTAGATACTAGAGGAGATCTTGATATTACATGCTCCTTGCTCTCTCACTTTTGCCATAGAACAAAACACAGGAACAAAATTCATCAGTTATCAAATACAATGTCTTCTCCGTATTAATAAATTATCCTGTGGTTATGACTTACAAAACGTTCCTCTCTCTGTTCGCACCAAATGTATCAAGCCATTAGGATGAACAGCATCCTGCAAAATGATCTGAACTGTCAGGAGGCAACCAGGGAAGACAAAGATACAGGGATTCTCACAGCCCTTTGTTTCTGCAGCTAAAATTGTGGCCAATTAAAAGAAGCTAGTCAGCAGCGTGATGTTGCCCCGGGCAATAAATCAGGGTTTGCTCTTCGTAGGAAAGCAATAACATTCATATGTATCAAGCTGAACAATTGCACAGGTCAAAGAGACAACCCTGGCCCAAAAAACATTCAGGTTGGGCTTTTCAAAATTAGATTAGCCTTTGAAACACACCTCAAATTGTGTTGGTTTTTGTTGTTGTTGTTTTTTTTTTGGTTTTCATTTAAGAATGAGGTTCACAGAAAAGAGGTATATATTGTAGCATATCAATCAACAAACTAAAAGTTACTATTAGGATCCAGGATACAGTTTGTATTGCAAATGCAGCTTCTGAACATTAACATATGAACCTGTTACAGCACATATTGGAGTCAAACCGGATTGCTGCTTCATGCATTACATGCAGTTACTATTTACATCAGTGGTTCCCAAAGTTGGCGGTATCACCCCCTAGGGAGCAGTGGGATTACCTAGGGGGGCACTAAGAGGGAAGGGGGCAGCAGGGGGTGCTCGAGGTGGGCCCCTTCAACTGTGTTGTTCACTACTTTACAATAGATCAAGCTACTGTGTTGATCTATTTACAATAGATCAAGCTACGGCACCATGCTGGGAAATTTGGTGGAAACTATCAGCATTTTTTTCCAGACTTTAAAGAGCTGGTACGACTGGATCAAGTCCATCAGTTCTGTTGAATAAATTTCAAATAAAAAGTTTTAATTTGATTTTGAATAGATGTGCAATTAATTGTTACTGTTTTGAAATTTTATTGTTATTATCTTCTTTAGTGCGTCATGCAACCCCCTATTTTGAATAATGCTTTTTATAGAATAGGGTTGGGTGGCGCTGGGGTTGAGTTTGTGGAGCCAAGAGGGCGGTGGCCCAGAAACGTTTGGGAACCACTAATTTACGTAAAGGTTTAGAAAGTAAAAAATGTATCTGGAATAACCTATTATAAAGCATCACCCATATCACACAAAAAAGGGTGTGAAACAGCTCTTGGACTACACACCATGTTGATGGCCAAGTGGAGGGGAGTATAGATCAAATTTTCCTTCTGTACATACAGTATGTCTGGTACCCTCTCTGCTGGTGCTCAGAGGTCCCTTATAGCCCTCCTGCCGCACCACTGCAGAGGCTGCTTCACAAATCATTTTGTTTAGATGTTCACCTAGAAATGTAAGTAACTATTTTAAAGTATGTAACAAACTCTTGTTTTAAAACACATCTACAGGTTACAGGTACAATCAAAGGAGGGTGCCAACTCCGGGTTAGGAAATACCTGGAGATTTCTGGGGCAGAGCCTGAGGAGGGTGGGGTTTGGGGAGGGGGGACTTCAATGCCATAGAGCCCAATGGCCTAAGTGGCCATTTTCTCCAGGTGAACGGATCTCTATTGGCTGGTTATCTGTTGTAATAGCAGGAGATCTCCAGCTAGTACCTGGAGGTTGGCAACCCTAAGTCAAAGGATTTTTTTGTTGAATGTGTGGTCAGTCACATCTAGGGTTGCCAGGTCTTTGCCACCGGCAGGAGGTTCTGGGGCGGAGCCTGAGGTGGGCGGGGTTTGGGGAGGGGAAGGACTTCAGTGCCATAAAATCCAATTGCCAGAGCTGCCATTTTCTTCAGGTGAACTGATCTCTATCGGCTGGAGATCAGTTGTAATAGCAGGAGATCTCCAGCTTGTACCTGGAGGTTGGCAACCCTAGGCAAATCCCAGTATGTTGCTATGTAATGCATGAATTGCTTCCGAGAAACATGCTTAATGCCCAGATGGTGCTTTCTTTTTCCATCTTTTAAAAAAATATCTTGCCACTCCTCGGTCTCTGTTTTATTAGAACTGCATGCTGGACTCTAGCCAGATCCTGGTGAATGGTTAGAGATATGATCCTTAAAAAAAAGCCTGAAGACTTTTATATATGATTCTTAAGATGTGGCTTTGTGGTGATATATGATTTTCAAAGTGCTGCAGAGCGAGCCAGTTGTACGCTGCCACCTCTAGAAACCTTTTCATTCATTAAAGAAACACCCGGCCAAGTAATCTGAAAAGTCGCAGCTTTTTTCCTCCACTGCAATAATGTCAAACAATTTCGTCTTGCGCTGAGTCAGCTCTCTTTAAGCTGAAGCACAAGGAGCTTTTGTGAGGCTGCGGCAATTAAATTCCTATCAAATAAACAACCCAGGGGCCTGGGCGTTAGGGTGCTTTTCTTCCGACACAGTGAAACTGGATTGCAAATTGCGGCCACAGAAATCAGACCAAATCAAACTAGTGTTCCTCTTGCAATATTGACTCCTAGAACCAGTTTAAATGCTGGTCATAACCAGCAACTTTAAAGGAGGGTGCAAGAAGTCTTGCCAAACCAGCACCTGCCCTGCAGCAACTGAGAAAGGAATAGATCCTGGTGTCATCAATGTGTGTCATATTTTAACATGTTCTAATAAATATACATAGAGCCCTGCGGTGCAGAGTGGTACGCCGTAGTACTGCAGTTAGGGTTGCCAACCTCCAGGTAGCTGATCAAAAGTTAACCCAGTTTGGCAAAAATGCAACTGACCATCTATATTGTGTCTCACAATTCAATTCTTATAATAGCCTAACATAAATGATGCATGGCACACAAGAAATACTCTCAATGCAACATCAGAGAGTCCATAAGTGATCCTCATGGGTATTGCAAAAGTCCAAAAATAATTCTCTAAGGCATTAGACCAATATCTTCTTCTCTATTTAGCAGGAGAGTGCGCACGTCACCAGGAAGACGATGACTATTCTTTTGGCCCTGAACAAATAAATAAATAAATAAACAAAAAGGTAAGAATCGTTTTTCCCCAGGTTAGCCAGTTTCCTGGAAGCTGATCTCGGTTAGTATTATGCATACAAAATGTCAGAGCAAACAGATTGCACTGTTGTAAATGATCTAAATTCATCTTCAGGATCCAATCAGAAAGTGGCTGGAGCAAAGGGCTGTTATGTTAAAATCCTGCAATGTTGCTTTTGAAAGAAATGAGATAGATAGATGAATGATGGGATTCATTTAGCTTAAAAAGCAATCAGAATTACATGTACTAAGGGCTTATATACACATGCAAATACTGCCAGCACTAGTAAGTACCAGTATCATTTTCCTGAACAAACCTTCTAAAGTGAAATGAAGTGTATATAGAGATGTACTCATATTTCCCCCTCTTACATTGTCTCTTCACTTGCTCCATTGCTTTCCCTCAGATCTCTTCCACATTGTCTAAATTTAGACTGTAAGCTCCACGATGCAAACATGTTATAAATATAAATTGCCTTTTATTAATTCTGGAGTTTAATCATTTTTCATTTACTTCCACTTTGTCAAATTTTGGGGCGAGCAAATTCTATAAATTAGTGTCTATCTTTTAAGCGGTTTTAATGCTCTGGTTGGATTTCTAGTGCTTTCAAAAATGTTTTTAAAGTATTAAAGAAGGTTTATGGTTTTATATTTTATTTTGTAAGCCATCTCATGCAAAGAAATTTTCTAAATAAATGAATAAATAATAATTGATTAAATTTTTAGGCCGCTCTATTCTGACAAGTCAGGCTCAGAGCAGCTTACAACACTGTTATACAATTAAAACCCAATACAGTACATAAGTTAAGCTAAAACATCAGTTAAAATCAACCGTACCCTTCATTTATATTAATCCAGCAATAGAAGAAAAGGGGGAAAGAAGAGGAGGGGGCCAGCAGGATAGAAACCACTGCTGTCCTCAACCATACGAGGAACAACTCCATTTTGCAGGCCTTGCGGAATTGATTTAAGTCCCTCAGGGCCTGGATCTCACTTGAGAGACTGTTCTACCAGGTTGGGGCCAGAGCCGAAAAGGCCCTGGGCCAAGGGCAGCCAGACATCCTTCGGTCCACGGACCACCAGCAGATTTTCTCCAGCAGAGCGATGTGCTCTTTGGGGGATATAACAGGAGAGGTGGTCCCACAGATAATGACAGCCCCAGACCATTAAGGGCTTTAAAAGTCAGTACAGTCTTCAATCTGAAGCCAGTGCAACTGGCGGAGCCCTGGTTGAATATATGCTTTCCAAGGGGTCCCCATAAGGACCTGCGCCGCTGCATTCCGGACCAGTTGAAGTTTCCAATGCAGTCTTAAGGGCAGCCCTGCAGAGCTCGAGTTACAATAGTATAGTCTGGAGGTGACTGTTGCATGGATCACTGTAAGTAGGTGTGGGCGAGAGTGGTAGGGCACCAGTTGCTTTGCCTGGCAAAGATGATAAAACACCACTCTGGCTACTGCCATGACCTGTGCCTCCATCGTAAGGAAGGCATCTAAGGCCACGCCCAAGCTCTTGACAGAAGATGCAGGTGTTAATTGCACCCCATCAAGAGCAGGGAGCTGGCCCCCCAGCCCCATATCTCCGCGGCCCAGCCACAGGACTTCCATCTTCCATGGATTCAATTTCAGACGACTCTGTTTCAGCCATCCCGCTATGGCCTCCAAACAACTGGCCAATATATTTGGGGTGGTATCCGGATGGCCGCCCATCAACAGATACAGCTGGGTGTCATCAGCGTAGTGATGACAGCCCAGCTCGAAACTCCGGACCAGCTGGGTGAGGGGACGCATGTAGATGTTAAATATTGGGGAGAGGATTGCCCCCTGAGGGACCCCACATACTGGCATTTTCCAACTGCACTGAAACCTACTTGATATAACTTAAGCTGGCAGGCTTTCTCAGTGGAAACAGTCCAATGGTATGTATTCAGCCTTGATGCCTTGACAGGGATCTCTTGAGATATACTTGTTTCGGCTAATAATGAGGCCTGATGTAATGGCCTACTTAATGATGATAGAATTTTCAAAATACAGTACCTTAAACTGCATGGATGACAGGAGAACCTGTGCTTTATCTTCATACCAGGTTTGGTCTGAATTCTGAATGTCAAGGAGAAGATAAACCACCAGATCATAAATGCCTTCTACCAGCATTTCTCAAACTTTCTGAAGTAGTACTCATTTCTAAATCAACGGTGGCTTTCAGGACTCACAAAGTAACTCCACTGCTACTCTTCCCTTCCCCAACACAAAACGCATGAATCTCATATCTGTGAACAATGAACAAATTATATGTTACTTTTCATGTTTAGTGTTTAAAAATATATAGCATGCATCAGCAACAGACTATATTTCATGGTCATTAATTCGCACGTAATGCAGAAGCAAACCCATATTTGCCATTGATCCTCCCAGGGTTCCTCTCCTAGTTCACCCTTTTCCTCCCTCCTGGCCTCTTGGCCCAGCTAAGAGAGAGATGAGACCCACCATGTGAGAACTACTGCCTAATATGATAAAAGTAACAACCCCTCTTTGGGGTTCCTACAATCCTACATCGGCATACAAATTATATTAAAGTTAATATTCAGTAGCACAGAGCTTGGAATCAAGCAGGTAAAACTTTATGAACTTTGTACTTGAGAATAATTTATTAGGTCTACAGTTCCCAAATGACAGAGGTTTGGGGCAAGATCCCAAAGTATGACTGGAAGGCTCCTGATACAGCAACTGTCCTCATCCTAAGCAGGTCTGGATTGGTCAGTGTCTAGATGAGGGAAGAAAGTCAGGAGATAAATGCAATTTTAAGAAAAGATGAGTATATAGAACAGTTATTCTTTAGGCTCCAGACAATTCAAAAGGGCTATTCACACCTTCAGATGGAGGAATGCAGGGTCATCACTTACAGTCTCTGGAGTCCATGGACTTCAGAGACTGTAGGAGGCCAGGATTTGACTCTGAATGCACCCCCCCTCCAAAATTTACATGCACTTCCGCACATGCTGAGTAATGCACTTTCAATCCGGTTTCAATGCAGTTTGAAGCTGGATTTTACTGTGCGGAACGGCAAAATCAACTTGCAAACTGTTGTTAAAGTGCATTGAAAGTGGATTGAAACTGGATTATTCAGCATGTGCAGAAGTGCACTTTGGCGAGGGCGGGGCGTTTTGAGTCAGATCCCGGTTGACTGCAGTCTCTGACATCTGTGCAGGTAGGAGACAGAACCAGCAGATAAGTTAGGGGGGAAGGAGGAAAGAAGGGAGGCGGAAAAATAGCAGCAGGGCCAAAGCGGCCCCTAATAATACAAAAAAATTCAGCATTATTTAGGACCTGCTTTTTCAGCTCCCCTTTATTGCCACCATTTTTTTAATGGACACCCCCGCCCTGAAAAATACCAAAAAGGTATTTTGGGTCCGCCCCCACCCCCTGGTTCGAGTTTACCGAATGCACACCCATACATGTAAGCTCTTTTCAGGTATTGAAGGCAAGGTCTTGAAGGCAAAGTCTCGGGGGGTTATTCAGTATACACTTGATTGTTGCACGAACAGATGTAAAGTAAATAAGATGACAACGAATAAAACAAATCTTTCTGAGCTTAAAAAAAATCTTACTTGTAATAATTCATTAAAAAACCTTTTCTACTTATCCTTAAGCTTTCTCACATGTGGATTTGGTAGGTGAAACACAGTGTCAGAAATATTTTCATCTTAACATCATTTGAATAGATCATCCTTAAGCCATGGTTAATACAAAAGTACTTAAGAAATTAACAACAAAACAACCTTTGAGTACAATCAAAACAGCTGCAATCTGTGCCAATTGTCACCACCCAACGAAGTACCAGGTGCTGAGAATCTTGAATGAAACTCCTTGTAGACAGGAAGCTAGAGCTTTACTCCCAGAGCCACCAGTGTCTGTATCATACCTGATATTTCCTTTCATGGGTATGATATTTCATTCTGCACCATACGGTCTTATCTGTCCACCGCATTTTTATCCAGTCCTCTTCCTCCAGAAAGGTCAGGGAGGCCACATGTTTCCCCTCTGGGCATTTTATCTTCACGACAACTCTGACAGTTAGATTTGGAAGAGGGAGAATGGCAGGGCAATCCAGTGAACTTCCTGGCAGAGTGAGGAGTTGAATTCAGGAGGTCTTTCCAGCTGTAGGCCAGCACTTCAGCTACTAGACCAACCTGGTTCTCTCAACTGGTTATCTGTTTCCAGCACTTCAGCTACTAGACCAACCTGGTTCTCTCAACTGGTTATCTGTTTCCTCCTTCACTGAAGTGGCTGAGCAACTCATCTTCCAGATGTAGCAAGCTGCAGTACTGCAATCAAAAGCTCTGCTCACGAACTGAGTTCGATCCCAACGGAAGTTGGTTTCAGGTAGCCGGCTCAAGGTCGACTCAGCCTTCCAGCCTTCCGAGGTCGGTAAAATGAGTACCCAGCTGGCTGGGGGTAAAGGGAAGATGACTGGGGAAGGCACTGGCAAACCACCCCGCAAACAAAGTCTGCCTAGAAAACGTCAGGATGGGATGTCACCCCATGGGTCAGGAATGACCTGGTGCTAGCACAGGGGACCTTTACCTTTTTTACCATTCCCTACCTACACCTACCAGCATGGTATAGTTGTTAAGAGCAGTGGTTTGGAGCAGTGGACTCTAATCTGGAGAACCGGGTTTGATTCCTCACTCCTCCACATGAGCAGCAGATGCTAATCTGGTGAACCGGGTTGGTTTACCCACACCTACAGATGAAGCCAGCTGGGTGACCTTGGGCTAGTCACTGCTCTATTAGAGCTCTCTCAGCCCCACCTACCTCACTGGGTATCTGTTGTGGGGAGGTGAAGGGAAGGTGATTGTAAACTGATTTGATTCTTCCTTAAGTGGTAGAGAAAGTTGGCATATAAAAACCAACTCTTTCTTCTTCATTTAAGAGACCACTGCTTGTTCTTTTTCTTCTTCAGCAACTCAAAGTCATCTGTTTTCTCTCCTAGGCTATTTCTCGTTCCCTTGTACATTTTGAGATCCCGCCACTGACCCAAATTGATTCACAGTTCTCAGGAGGGACTCTGAAGCATGTGCACTCGATACCATAGTGCAATCGATACTCCAAAAACAGCACAACCAATAGAGATCTGCCTTTGAAACTGAAGTAGGGATGTGCAGTTCTCCATAGTTCACTGCTAAATTATTTTCAGCCAAATTATCTCCATTAGAATTAAAAAGAAAGGATTCACTCACACATGAAAACTAGCAAATGATAAACTTGAATATGTAAACTGGCCCATAGTCAACAACTAACAAATCAAAACTTTAAGAAGAAGAGTTGGTTTTTATATGCCAACTTTCTCTACCACTTAAGGGAGAATCAAATCCCCTCCCTCTGAATTTCCCACCCCAGGAATATCCAGAAAGCAAGCTCTTTAGTATTTTCAGGGGGAAATCTTAATCCCGACAGTCTTTTTACACTGAGGATCCATGGGAATCTTATTGACTAAAAGATGCAGCTACCTATACATATTGCTGGTGAAGTGGTTTCAGACTAGGACTTAGGCACCCCGGGCTCCTTGGATAAAGGACAGGTTTAAAATTCAACAGATATGTTGAGTGATTATGCTTACAGTTTAATTATTAGTTTTATTGTATTTTATTATTGTTTTTAATTGTTTTATGTACTTGCATGTTCTGAAACTATGACACTCCATGTGAGCAGCAACACGGGATAGAAAGGAGAAGAATAAACAAAAAGTCTACAGCATTTTCTCCACATTCTGTATGGGAAATTTGCTGTTCCGTTCAGAGAAACCTGCAACCAGTTTACACTACCCCAAATTACAGAAAGATAACGCCTCTTGGAAATGTCTGTTCTGCATCAAAGAACACCCTCTGCTGTTAACAAACCGCTTTATTTCATGCCATCCATTCAGTTAGCACAATGTCCCTTCCTTTTGCCGATATGAATTACACTTCTACTTACTCAGCGTTTACTGGAGATTATTTTTAGAACTTACAGCGAAAAATGACTTTACTAGCAGTCAAGAAGATGGGGGGGGGAAAGGAAAGCAGAAAATAGATGAACTCTTTGAGAAAAGCTGGGCGGGGGAGAGATAGAACTGTGCACATTATCCAACTGTTATCATTTGTTTGGCTCAACTGCAGACCTGATTCCAAACATCAGACAAACTTTTCCACAAACTTGTCTTTGGATAGGTTTCACATTACATTTTAAAGATCTTAACGATATCTGAGCTTTAGATAGGCACTTAGGCAGAAGTCTATCACTCAGCACATAACATCTCCCTCACCAGTTCTTCAAAATTAGGATTGTGATTATAATGGAATGAATTACATTACACAGCAAGCTGCCTTATATTGAGTCAGACCATGGGTCTATCCAGGACGGGATTTTTTACTCTGGCAGAAGCCCTCCAGGGTCTGAGGCAGAGGTGTTTATTTCACTACTCGATCCTTTAAACTGGGGATTGAACATGGCACCAGACTAGCCTGGGCCACCCAGGTCAGGGGTTAGACAGCCTCATTAAAAAGGGCTCCTATCTGTTCAAGACCTGTGAGTCGAAAAAGCAAGATCAGTAGGGTTGCCAACTGCCAGGTAGTAGCAGGAGATCTCCTGCTAATTCAACTGATCTCCAGCCGACAGAGATCAGATCACCTGGAGAAAAATGGCTGCTTTGGCAATTGGACTCTAGGGCATTGAAGTCCCTTCCCTCCCCAAACCATGCCCTCCTCAGACTCCGCTCCAGAAACCTCCCGCCGGTGGTGAAGAGGGACCTGGCAACCCTAGTTATGATAGTTTATTAGGCTAGGGCCTACCTTCAGACATGCCCTGGAGTCTCTGGACACAATTCACATGTCCCTCAACAAACCGCAGGAGATAAACCACTGTTAACCTCTTCTTTCCCTCGCTTCTGGAACAGAACTTCTTTTCATTAATCTTCTGAATGCTTCAAATGTCAAAGACCTCTGTGGCTCTTCAAATGCTGCAATCTCTTGCCAACAGAAATTTGCCCAATAAATGGTGTCAGTGTTCTTGTCACAGAAATAAACACATGGTGCCGAGCAGCTTTGACATATTTAAAACAGCTTGTTGCAATAATGGCCTCTGATCAATTCTCTTTTCAGACAGCTGTGTCTTTGATGCCATTTTGAATTAGTGGTCACAGTGTAGTAAGCACCACACAATTGATTTGTTGCCATGTTTATTTACCCTTCTACTGAAACTATTCCTGTGCTTTAACTCAAATGTACAGTAAAGATTATGTACAAACAAAACTCCAGTCACCTAACAGGAGCTGCCTTAGGCATTCTTTCAGCATCTCTCAAACATCCCTAGCTTTTATAAGCCTTAGGCAGAGGTATGGATGACGGGACATTTGTACAGCTATACCAGATTTGGAGGGATCTGGTATTTTTCCATGCTGAAATTAGATTACCTGTAGCACTTAAATCACTTTCATACCTTGTGTTTATTCCTGGAAAAGACAGTTTAAGGGGCACTGAATTATTTCACTGTGATACTTTCTTATTTTCTATTACCTATATTATTATGTGGGGAGGGAAGGCAGCATGGTATAGCCCGATCTTGTCAGATTTCACAAGCTAAGCAGGGTTGGTACTTGGAAGAGAGACCTCCAAGAAAGACTCTACAGAGGAATGCAATGGCAAACCACCTCTGCTTCTCACTTGGCTTGAAAGCCCCTTGCTGGAATCGCCATAAGTCAGCTGTGACTTGACAGCAATTTACACAAAGATATTATTCTATAGAACAGCACCCCCTGAGGGAACAAATGGTCAGGTCTCAGTGTTAAGTGTTAGGGAGTCTACAGTCTGGCAAGAGATTGCCCAGAAAGTATCACTTTCAGATTATCATAGGCAGCTAGTGTGGTGTACTGGTTAGGGTGTTGAAGACAGACCTGGGAAACCTGAGCACCAATTTACTTGCTGCAGTCTTTGACGTCTCCTTTTTTGGGAATTGGAATGTAAACTGACCATTTCCATTCTTCAGGCCACTGTTTTGTTTTCCATATTTGTTGGCATATTCTTAGTTAGATTTTCTGTGTCTTGGAATAGCTCTATTGATATCTTATCTGCTTCTGATTTGTTTTTCCCAATTGCTCTCAGTGCAGCTTTCTGTCCACTTTCTAAAACTGTAGGTTCTTCTTCAAAGATCTGTCATCCTATCATCTGGTCTGAACAGTTCTTCAGTGTATTGTTCCCACTTTTTCTTTATTTTCTCCTGTTTAGTCAATGTATTTCAATGATCTTTCAGCATGCCTAACCACACTTCAAATTTCCCTTTCATCTCTTGGAGCTTGTGGAACCGATTTCTTTCTTTCTTTTTCTTTTTTAAAAATTTATATAAAGGGGATACAGAAAAGAGAAAAAAGGGAAAGGGGGAATAAAGTACGAATTTCATCTTCTGAGCCTTAACATGGTTTAGATAAAAAAAAAAAAGGTAAAGAAGAATATTGCCGTAGATTCTAACATTTGACCTAAACAATACAACATCTTAAATTAACTAAGAAGAAAGAAAAAATAAAAAGTAAAAGTAAGTGTTTTACCACCTGGGCGTAACTTCTATCAGTTACTTCAAGCATTTAAACATCTTGTATATCACTTCAAATTATCATCTAATAAAACGTTAGTTTCTTAATTCAGTAAAGTCTTTGTTTGTCACCAGATTTCTTGTTCTTTTTGTTGTTGTTTGCTTCTATTTCTTTACACTGGTTATTATAAATAGTTCTCTTTGTCTTTACATACTAGTCGCTGGAATGCTTCATTTAGACTGATTCTGTTTCTGCCGCCTTTTACTTTCGCTTGTTATCTATCTTCAGCAATTTTAAGAGTTTCATGGGTCATCCATCGAGGCTTTTCATTTCTTTTGATTACAGGAATAGTCTTTGTGCACTCTTCCTTGATAATATCTCTGGTTTCAACCTACAGTTCTTCTGGTTTACATTCACTTGAACTTAGTAATGCAAATCTGTTCTTTACATGGTCTTCAAACTCTTCAGGAATGTAGCTTAGATTGTACTTTGGCACTATGAAAGTTCTGGTGTTTTTCTTTGGCTTTATTCTAATTTTTGATATTAACAATTCATGGTCTGTACCACAGTTGGCTCCTCGTCCATTTCTTCTGTTTTTGTCATTCCCTGAGTAAAACACTTTGTAATTTTCTGACTAAAAACGTCCTAATGCAGTCCACTTTAGTTCACTCACTCCCAGGATTAAAACGTTTAAACATTCAATTTTTCGTGTTACAGTTTCAAGCTTACCTTGATTCATGCTTCTCACGTTTCATGTTCCTATTATATGCATTGAACACAGCTTTGGACTTTCCTTTTACATCCATTCACGTCAAAAACTGAACATCTTCTCGGCTTTAGTCCAGTCACATCATTAAGAATTAAAACCTAATTTTAGGCTATTCAAAACTATCAAAAACCATCCAGTGTAGTTTAAAGCCTAATATTAGGGTTGCCAACTCTGTGATGGAAAATTCCTGGAGATTTGGGGGTGAAGCCTTGGAGAGGGCAGGGTTTGAGGAGGGAGTTCAGTAGGATATAATGCCACAGACTCTACCCTCTGCAGCAGCCATTTTCTCCATGGGAACTGATCTATGTAGTCTGGAGACCAGTTGTAATTCTGGGAGATGTCCAGGCCCTACCTGGAGGCTGCCAATCCTAGACTATACAAATCCAATAAATTATTTTACCACAGACTTACATAACCTGTCACAACCCAACAAGCAGAACACAGTCCACCATCCTATGCATTGTGGCCAAGCAGGACCTAAATAAACCAGGACTGCACAAGCATGAAAGTTGTCAGGGGAGGGGCTGTGGCTCAGTGGTAGAGCATCTGCTTGTAGGGCTGCCAACCTCCAGGTGGTGGCTGGAGATCCCCTGCTATTACAACTGATCTCCGGCCGATAGAGATCAATTCGCCTGGAGAAAATGGCCGCTTTGGCCAGTGGACTCTATGGCATTGAAGTCCCACCCCTCCCCAACCCCTGCCCTCCTCAAGCTCCACCTCAAAAATCTGCAGGTATTTCTTCACCCAGAGCTGGTGGCAACCCTATCTGCTTGGCATGCAGAAGGTCCCAGGTTCAACCCCCTGCATCTCCAGTTAAAGGGACCAGGCGAGCAGGTGATGTGAAAGACCTCTGCCTTAAGACCCTGGAGAGCCGCTGCTGGTCAGAGTAGGCAATACTGACTTTGATGGACTGATGGTCTGATTCAGTATAAGGCAGCATCATATATCATCCAAGAATGGTGGGCTCCATTTAGCTTGCTTGCTCGTAGGCCTGTTTTTCGAGTATCTTGGAGATTAAATATTGGCACTCTCGATTTCTATGTGGAATAAGCTAGGAGACCAAACAGAGCAAAGCTGAACATCAAAAAACTGTGCCAGTGATTCAGACTGGAAGTACTAAATCTGACAACTATCTTTTCCACATACTGGCTGGCAACGCACATGGCTGGAACCATTCCCAAAACACAGCCAGCTATCTGAGAGAGGTGATGCCACAAATGTCACAATTTGGCCTTTTGCTGTATACTCAATGTGCAGACATAGAATCATAGAATCATAGAGTTGGAAGGGACCACCAGGGCCATCAAGTCCAACCCCCTGCACAATGCAGGAAATTCACAACTACCTCCCCCCCCCACCCCTACTCCATGCCCAGAAGATGGCCAAGATGCCCTCCCTCTCATCATCTGCCTAAGGTCACAGAATCAGCATTGCTGACAGATGGCCATCTAACCTCTTCTTAAAAACCTCCAGGGAAGGACAGCTCACCACCTCCCGAGGAAGTCTGTTACACTGAGGAACTGCTCTAACTGTTAGAAAATTCTTCCTGATGTCTAGACGGAAACTCTTTTGATTTAATTTCAACCCGTTGGTTCTGGTCTGACCTTCTGGGGCAACAGAAAACAACTCGGCACCCTCCTCTATATGACAGCCCTTCAAGTACTTGAACATGGTTATCATATCCCCTCTCAGTCGTCTCCTCTTCAGGCTAAACATACCCAGCTCCTTCAACCCTTCCTCATAGGACTTGGTCTCCAGACCCCTCACCATCTTTGTTGCCCTTCTCTGGACACGTTCCAGCTTGTCTACATCTTTCTTAAATTGTGGTGCCCAAAACTGAACACAGTTCTCTAGTTTCCCACAGATAAGGCACATTTAGGATAGAGCCCTAGTCTTATTTTTGAGGCTTCTCAGGAGCAAACACTCTTCTCAGTTACAGGCCATCATGTCTCCCTGAAGGGAATGTTTTTGCAACTGCATAATTGCTGGTCATTTTCTCAACAGCAAGCGCTGACTCATCCACGGCAACAGAGCTGAACTCTTATTTTCTGATCGGCACAGGAACCCAATCAGAAAGTGAGCCAGAAAGTCAGGTTTCCCTTCCCCCCCCCCCAAAAGACAAAGATTGAAAGATTAGCACAAAAGTTTGGACATGCAAAAGGAAAAAGGAGGTTGAAATCTGCATGATTACTAAATATTGGCAGGAAAGCTATTTATAGTGTACAGGCGTGAGCACAAATCAGAACACCCTGTGGCAACGTTTAGATTTAAATAAAATGACACCGGTAAAAGGGGAGAACAGTGCAAACAGCAACAGCAGGCTAAAAGTTGCAAGGCTTTTTCCAACCATCTCCCTAGCGTGAGTTCAATTCAGAAGTCAAAATGAAAGCAATTTCTTTTCAAAACATGCCAAGAACTTTGTATTGCATTGAAGGTTCACGTTATTACTTTAAATAATATTGGCACGTCGCAAAGCTGAGAGCTCAGCTTCTTATGAATAAAAAGGGCACTGGGGACAGGAACATTTAAAAACTCACTAAAAGGCATTGTACCGAATAGGGAAGGAAGGAAGGAAGGAAGGAAGGAAGGAAGGAAGGAAGGAAGGAAGGAAGGAAGGAAGGAAGGAAGGAAGGAAGGAAGGAAGGAAGGAAGGAAGGAAGGAAGGAAGGAAGGAAGGAAGGGAGGGAGGGAGGGAGGGAGGGAGGGAGGGAGGGAGGGAGTTGGTTTTTATACCCGCTTTTCTCTACCTTTAAGGAGTCTCAAAGAGGCCTACAATCATCTTCCTTTCCCCTCCCCACAGCTGACACCTTGTGAGGTGGGTTCTACGCTTTACCACTGTATTCAATGCAATATGCTAGGACGTTTTGGATTGCTTCAAGTAACTGGTGGAGACAGTCAATTCTTAAATGTTAGTTAAATGAATGTAATTTCTTTGTATATTTTATGCCCATCTTTAAACCTTCTGCCAGCATTGAAACAATATTTCTAACCAATACGAGGCCCTGAAAAACCAGTACATTCCAGACTCTGTAACACAACTTGACTCTTCATCCTCTAGTCTTACTCCCATTGAACGTGTGCAATCTAAGTTCCTTAGAGTGCCCTGCAATTGCCAAGATGTGTTCCAAATGCTCTGATACGTTTAGAAACTGGCATAATGAAGGTGGAGGCAAGGATTGTCCTGTCCTCGATCTCTCTCTGGCTGAAAATTAACTTCAACCCTAATGGTCTTCTCCCACTGATCCTATGTGACTCCTTTAGATCCAGATGGGTGACAGCCATAGATGTCAAATTACACAACTTGGGTTTTACACCCCTAGCTTTCCTTCAGTTAGGGTGGGAACAAGCTAAGTTAATTATATCCCAAAGGATCGAAGACATCGAGAGACAAACAGATCTAGCAAGGGCGCCTCTATTCACTGCACCCCTCTGTACTAAATACATCCTAGCACCAGCAGCCTATCTCCACTATTTAGAGATAAACAATTATAGAAGGGCTTTTACCCTGGCCAGATGTGCAGCCTTACCATCTGCTTTGCTTGAGGGGAAATATAAGAAGACACCCTGCAAATCAGGGGACTTAGAAACTGTTGAGCATGCCCTCCTGAACTGCAATTTCTATACATTACCCAGTTCGAAGTTTATTGAGCCCCTCTTATTGAGACTGAGACCTGACAGGGCAGGTGAAAGGTTTGAGATGCTCCTACAAGGGGGTAATCCTTCAACCACTCTTCAGGTTGCGAAATTTTGTTTAGCAGCAATGAAAATTCGTCGCCTTAGAACAGCACAATTGACAGATGTGTCCCAGCTGTAATTCCTTTTTAAATGTTTTAAAAATGTTTTAAGACTCGGACTGTAATTCTATGATTGTAAGAATCTATTAGTCCATGCTTTCCGTTTTATCATGTTTTGACTGGCTAAGTGCCGCAAATAAATTATCTAATTCTAAATCTTCCAGACTCTGTCATTAGGGTTGCCTGGTCCCTCTTTGCCACTAGCGGGAGGTTTTGGGACAAAGCCTTAGGAGGGCGGGGTTTGGGGAGGGGAGGGACTTCAATGCCATAGAGCCCAATTGCCAAAGTGGCCATTTTCTCCAGGGGAACTGATCTCTCAGTTGTAATAGCAGGAGATCTCCAGCTAGTACCTGGAGGTTGGCAACCCTACCAATCACAGGGCTGAGAGAGTGTGACTAGCGCAAGGTAACCCAGCTGGCTTCATGTGTATTACTTACTCACAAGTGTCTGGTGTTTAGCAACACTCTAGTTCAATAATGAACATTATATTTGAAGGAAACAATTGAGATAAACTGTCAAAGTAAGGCAGGCTTAGAGTCCAGTCTTGTCCAGCTGCCATGGCATCCTAACTTGGAGGGTCTGTTTGACTCTGTCTTCTCTTTAAGAAAACAATTGCAAGGATATTATCACTGTACTGCTTTGACTATAGCATGCATGAATATGGACTACAGGTAAATATAGAATTCGACTACTGCATGTACAGCTGAAATTCTGTACTAGCAGAACTGATATATGGGTAGAGAATATAGCCCTGAGCCAAGAAAACACATAGCAAATCAACGCAGAGAAGCATGCCAGAGCTATTTGCCAGATCATCTGGGAGGCTCTACGGTTCTGTGATAGAGCATCTGCTTTGCACACAAAAGGTCCCAGATTCAGACCTTTCCAGTTAACAGGACCAAATAGCAGGGTAAGATGTCTGTCTGAGACCCTGGAGAGTTAAGACTTGCCATTCCCGAGAAAATGGCAGCTTCATCTCTGCCATGCTCCTGCCCTCTCCAAATTCCACCCTTCCCAGGTTCCACCCCCAAATCTTCAAGAATTTCCCAACTCGGAATTGACAACCCTAGTCAGAGTACTGACTGTTGATATTAATGTGTGTGTGTGTTAAGTGCGGTCAAGTCGCTTCCGACTCAGGGTGACCCTATGAATCAATGTCTTCCAAAATATCCTATCTTTAACAGCCTTGCTCAGATCTTGCAAATTGAGGGCAGTGGCTTCCTTTATTGAGTCAATCCATCTCTTTTTGGGTCTTCCTCTTTCCTGCTGCCTTCAACTTTTCCTAGCATGATTGTCTTTTCCAGTGCCCAAAGTATAATAGCCTCAGTTTAGTCATTTTAGCTTCTAGGGTCAGTTCAGGCTTGATTTGATCTATAACCCACTGCTTCTTCTTTTTTTTTCTTTTTTTGGCAGTCCACGATATCCGTAACACTCTCCTCCAACACACATTACAAAGGAATCTACTTTCTTCCTATCAGCTTTCTTCATTGTCCCACTTTCACACCCATACATAGTAATAGGGAATGCGACGGCATGAATTAACTTGACCTTGGTGGCCAGTGACACATCCTTACACTAAAGAATCTAGATATTAATAGTCTGTAATAAAAGAAGGCAGCTTTGTGTGTTTGTGTGTGAATCTATTCAAATATTCAGCTTTGAAAAGAAAGTTACCACTTCTAGAGAACAATGTAGCTTGTTTGCTTGAGATATCTACAGGCACTTATCCCTGGTTTCTGTTCTGTCAATCCTACAATGTGATCTGAGTCATGCAAATTGTAGAGTAGGGAACAGGTAGGTGGGTTATTCTTTTTTTCAAGCAGAAGCTTTGACTAAGCGATCTGGAAACTTTCCAACTTTATGATCTATGAAGCATGTATGGACTACACATGTTTTTTTTTTTTAATCATTTGGGTACATGCTGAAGTATTTTTCCAGGACCTACATATTCATGTGCTGGATATAAGCCTCATGGTTTAATTATTTTATAAAGACTTAGGATTCAACACACCAGAAGAAATTAAAAAATAATGATATGTAGAGTTCTCTGTCTGCAATTTTCCCCTTCTATAAACAAGGCATAGACAAGGCAATTTCATTCTTCTGGGGATCGTGACATTTATAAATTACTCTCATAAAAATAAGATTAGGGTCACAAAAAGGGCCATGAGGGCACATTTTATTTCAGAATGAGATCCATAATTCACTATCTTGATTTGGCATGAAGATGCCAATGGAGGATGGTTTGTTTTTGAAATGGCAGCAGATTTCCAATATCGCCCCCATCGTGCCATGTTTCCCCTTGTACATTTAGTCACAGAAATTTATCTTGTCAGTATGTGCAGAAGCAGATTTCACAGAACACAGAAGCAATGCTCAGAAATCTCAGTGGCATTGTTCTTCTCTCTCAAGCAGCGTATATGGCTTCTGGTCACAACTTATCTCACAGTTATTACATCTTCACTGTTGAAAGCGAAAGAAAGAGATGAGATACATTCTTGTGTTTTAAAAGGTAGCATCCTCAATTTTTTTTTCATTAGTTATTTTCCAGGGGCACCGTTCTTCTCTCTCAAGCAGCCTATATGGCTTCTGGTCACAACTTAAAGGTAAAGGTCCCCTGTGCAAGCACTGGGTCATTCCTGACCCATGGGGTGATGTCACATCCCGACATTTCCTAGGCAGACTTTGTTTATGGGGTGGTTTGCCAGTGCCTTCCCCAGTCATCTTCCCTTTACCCCCAGCAAGCTGGGTACTCATTTGACAGATCTCTGAACGATGGAAGGCTGAGTCAATCTTGAGCCGAATACCTGAAACCAATTTCCGTCAGGATTGAACTCAGGTCGTGAGCAGAGCTTGGACTGCAGTCCTGCAGCTTACCACTCTGCGCCACGGTGCTGCTGGTCACAACTGACCTCACAGTTATTACATCTTCGCTGTTGAATGTGAAAGAAAGAGATGAGATACATTCTTGTGTTTTAAAAGGTAGCATCCTCAATTCCCCCCCCCAGTAGTTATTTTCCAACTTTATAATCTTCAAAGTGGCTTTGGGGATTTAAAAATTTACATTACCACTTTCGTTTGAGTGGAGTCCAGAAATCCAGAATTAATAGCACTTAGTACCGGTCTGGAATCAATGATCATTGTGATAGTACCACAGGTGTGTAGCCTCAAACTATGTACACATCTCCGCAAAGTTAACTGCTTGAGTGAAGTAGTTACGCCAAGTTTTACCCATTACTCCAGTTGACAGAATCAGTGCAGAAACATCAGGGGCAAAAGTAGGGAAGAACCTGGCAAACACAATACATATACATAAAGCGGCCATATACTGAATCAGGCCACCAGTTTACCATGGTGAATTCTGACTGGCAGCAGCTCTCCAGGGTCTCAGGTGGAGGTCTTTCACATCACCTACTAGAATGTGATGGCAGTCTGGCTGCAACATCTGTCACCCCATTCATCGCCAGGGTTGATTCGGTTGATCTGGCTGGCTAGGCGGGTGTCCCCTACCTCCCTTACCGCTCCATGTGCATCCCTCCCAAAGCTGACCGCTAGTTGGAAGAGGACATCACCTACTAACTGATCCTTTTAACTGCAGGTGCTAGAGATGGAACCTGGAACCTCAAATATTGTGCCACTGAGCTGCAGCCCCTCCCCTAGAAGATCAATAGCAGAACTGGAACAAAATCGGATAGGTCAATAGCTAATCTATGACAGATAGGGTTGCTAACCTCCGGGGGTAGCAGGAGATCTCCTGCTATTACAACTGATCTCCAGCTGATAGAGATCGGTTCACCTGGAGAAAATGGCCGCTTTGGCAATTGGGCTCTATGGTATTGAAGTCCCTCCCCTCCCCAAACCCTGCCCTCCTCAGGCTCCGCTCCAAAAACCTCCCACCGGTGGCAAAGAGGGACCTGGCAACCCTAATGACAGAGTCTGGAATGTACTGGTTTTTCAGGGCCTCGTATTGGTTAGAAATATTGTTTCAATGCTAGTAAAAGGCTTAAAGATGGGCATAAGATATACAAAGAAATTACATTCATTTAACTAACATTTAAGAATTGACTGTCTCCACCAGTTGCTTGAAGCAATCCAAAACGTCCTAGCATATTGCACTGAATACAGTGGCAAAACGTAGAATCCTTCTGCCCATAGGAGCATGTCTTTCAAAGGCAGACATACATGATGTTCATCAAAGTCTTTAGCACTGTATTCTATTTGAGAAAACAGCAACCTATCACAGAAAAAGCTTTTAGTTTAAAACTACATTCACTTCTGTTAAAACAGCAGGTATGCATGCTCAGGTACATAAAATTTAATAGAAAGCGTGCATGGTTCTTGTTCAGCCTCACCAGCCACAAATAGCAAATCTGAAAACCTTCCTATTTACCACACCATTCGACATAGCAAACATAATCAAGTATATTTGGAGTAATTACTTCCTTTAGAACTTAAGGGTATATAAGGAGCTTTCTTTCCAGTTTTTGAAGTAGTTCCCCCACATACACACTTCTTTCATGCAGCTTTTCTTGTAGCTTTGAGCACTGGTACACATTTGGGCTGGCCTAAATCGAGGATGCATTGGTGCAAACTCTCAGGATCATTACATAAACAACATGGCAGCAAACCGAGGTTTGTCACCAGGTGTGTTCTGAGGTCAATCTTAGGTCTTAAATGAGTCTACTGGTATAAAACATATTACCTGTGTTGGTCTCGTTCATATTTTATATATCTGGGTGTATATCTGAGAATATAATGTATGAAATGGCCTTCAATCTCCATTGACGGAAGAAATTTTCACCAGCAGACTCACAGAAACTGTATGGGTGTGTGTGTATATGTCGTCAAATCATGGCTGATTTATAGCGACCCCGTAGGGTTTGTGAGGCAAGAGACATTCAGAGGTGGTTTTCCATTGCCTGCCACTCCATAGGCTGAGAGAGTTCTGAGAGAACTGTGACTGGCCCAAGGTCATCCCAGCAGGCTTCATGTGGAAGAGTTGGGAATCGAACCCAGTTCTCCAGATTAGAGTCCGTAGCTCTTAACCACTACACCATGCTGGCTCTCAAAAGCTGGATGCAATTTGGATCCTTTTTTTTGCCATCAAGTCACAGTTGATTTATAGTGACCCCATAGGGTTTTCAAGGCAACAGAAATTCAGAGGTGGTTTGCCATCGCCTGTCTCCACATCATGACCCTGGTTATTCCTTGGAGATCGCCCATCCAAACACTAACCAGGGCTGACCTTGCTTAGCTTCTGAGATCTGACAAGATCAGCGTAGCCTGGGGCTATCCAAGTCTGTTTGGGAGAAGGGTGGTCAAATTAACCTACTAAAGCCCCTGAGAGTTTATGCAATAATGGGAATATTATCAATATGGGAAAGAAACTGTTTTTCCCTCCCTCAGTTCCTCACAGGCCACCAACTCGTACTATTAATTCTGAAATCCTGGGAAAAGAACATTTTGTAATGTTGGAAGATAGTAACCTATTAATCTCGAGATGTGTGGCTGAACATTGTGCCGCTATATATAAGGCACGGAAAGAAGTCAGTCATAAATAGTAAATGCTATTAGATAAACCTTTTAGAAGTTAGAATATGGTCAATTTCATAAATGGGATTTTATTGGGATCATGTCGGTAATCTTTATCTATGGATTTGTTGAGCAATTAATATTATTTTATGGTGATCGTATGTTATTTTGATTTGGTCAAATGACTGTAAATTAAAGATTGATTGATTGAACATATTGTAGAGTGAGAGAATGAGCACAGGAACACTAAAGTAGATATAAAAGAGATACACAAAATATAAGGTGCAGCAACAAGACATGGTACTGAACAGATAACCCATGTACACTAGTCAGCACTGTTAGATTGGACAGCGGCAGTTGGGAAGCAGCAGAGAGAATCTATATTCCCCCTTTGTTACTTCAGCAATAAATGATCACTTCCAGGTATAATCAAAAGAAAGAAAAGAAAAACAGTTGAATACTTGGGCCTACCAGTATGGGAGTTCTCTTGCATGGAAGCTGGGGCAAAATCACGCACACAAATGAATGAAAACTCTGACAGGTTTCTTGTAAATGAAAAGCACTTCACAGGAGGCTGAAATTTAGCACACAGCAGAGTTCATATTTCACTGTCCCCACTGAGAAACTCCCACACATGTACAGAGTTCCAGTTGTGTGTTTTACCATCGTCAGCATCTGAGTGTAACATGTCGTTGGACCCCCGCACTTGTGAAGTCTCCCGTTTATTCTGTTATTTTATTCACTTAATCACTGTTCCACAGGCCTGAAAATGTGGTGACTTTTCAGACAGTAGACAGCAATCTTTTGGTCACGTCATGAGACGACAAGAGTCACTGGAAAAGACAGTCATGCTAGGAAAAGTTGAGGGCAGCAGGAAAAGAGGAAGACCCAACAAGAGATGGATTGACTCTATAAAGGAAGCCACAGCCTTCAATTTGCAAGATCTGAGCAAGGCTGTCAAAGTTAGGACATTTTGGAGGACTTTCATTCATAGGGTCGCCATGAGTCGGAAGCGACTTGACGGCACTTAACACACACACACACAGAGAGACAGCAATCTAGACAAATACGCTGTCTGCTCTGTAGAGATTGTTTTTTTCTAATGCAACCAATACCCACTTGTGCTAAATTAGCTACTAAATTCAGAAAGAGGCCTGAGGAAGCCATCTTGGATTTTGTTACTTCAGGGTTTTTACCATTAATTTTTAGATTCTGATTTTGGGGCTCCTTGATACATTATTAGAAGAGGTAAAAAGAAGATGTACTCTTTGCAGTATGCAAAGTGGCCTTTATTTATTTACTTAATTTATACTCCATCTCTCTCCCCAATGGACACTGAAATCAGCTTACATCATTCTCCTCCTCTCCATTTTATCCTCATAACAACAGTCCTGTCAGGTATGTCAGGCTGAGAATGTATGACTGGACCAAGGTCGCCCAGTGAGCTTCCACCGCAGAGTGAGGAATGGGATCTGGGTCTTCCAGACCCTAATCTGAAACTCTAACCACTACTCCACTCTGGTTTTCATGTTGAGCAGTAGCAAGCAGCCAGGCCTAACTGAGTCATGCAAATTATGCGGAAGCAAGTCGCCTAGTGGTTGCTGGCGGGCCTGGCCTTGACAAGTCCTCCTTCAAATGCCGAAACAGTTTTGGAAAGGGCCTTGGCCACCGCCTGCCTTTTATTTACAGAAAGCAAGGCTTAAAGGCTGCCTATACTGTTGTGGTTGCATAGCAACCGCCTCTGAGCAGCCACTGAGAGGGTATTTGTTTCTCAAAAGGTACACTAGCTGCTTCCAGTGTATTCTTTTTAGATTTCAGAATGTCCTGCAAACCTGGGGCTTTTCTCAGGTTCGTAAAAAGATATGGTTTGACCCTAGAAGCTAAAATGACTAAACTGAGGCTGTCGTATTTTGGTCACGTCATGAGACGACAAGAGTCACTGGAAAAGACAGTCATGCTAGGAAAAGTTGAGGGCAGCAGGAAAAGAGGAAGACACAACAAGAGATGGATTGACTCAATAAAGGAAGCCACGGCCTTCAGTTTGCAGGATCTGAGCAGGGCTGTCAAAGATAGGACATATTGGAGGACTTTGATTCATAGGGTCGCCATGAGTCGGAAGCGACTTGACGGCACTTCACACACACACACACACATGGTTTGTTCATGGCTCTCGTCTCCAAATTTAAGTATCTTCAGATGGGATGACATTGAGAATGAGACATATTGATGGCTACCTCCTTGCAATTAGTAGTTTGTTTTATCGCTTGTTTGTTTACTCAGGAATTGCTAGCTGCCTAAACAGCTTTGTTGCCTATTTTGAAAGGCTTATGCATTTCATGCTTGAAACATACATTAACATGTTTATAGCATTCTGAAATGAATTTTTTTTTTAAGGAAAAAATCTTGTGACATGCCTTTTCTACCAGCTGAGGGGACCCACACAGCCTCTTATTGTTTGGGGGGACCACATTTATTTTAAACTGTAAACCTTCCCTCAGTTACAAAATGTTCTTAGGGTACGAAGTGAACAGGCCTTATTATAGTTAACTGACCTCCTTCAGCATGCTCTATATCACTGGTAGCTGGCAGCAGAGGCAGAAAAACTCAGTGTGATTCTTCCAAATAGGGTTGCCAGGTCCCTCTTTGATACCGGCAGGAGGTTTTTGGGGAGGAGCCTGAGGAGGGCAGGGTTTGGGGAAGGGAGGGACGTCAATGCCATAGAGTCCAGTTGCCAAAGTGGCCATTTTCTCCAGGTGAACTGATCTCTATCAGCTGGAGATCAGTTGTAATAGCAGGAGATCTCCAGCTAGTAAATCATAAGGTGAGGCCTGTAAAAACATTATAAAAGTACTGGAAACTCACCACTGGGATGTGTAAATCCTAAGGCAAATGCAATCCATCTCTACATATGGATCATTTGCATTGCAAAAAAGGCATATTTATTTGTGAGTGCCCCATTGAACTCAATGACACTTTCTCCTGAGAAAGTTTGTTTAGGATCATGCTGTTTAGTGGTCAATTTTTCATTCTCAGATCTGGCAAGGGAGAGATTTCTGTTGTGAATGCTGATAATAATGGTCATTTGGCCCCCTCAAAACTCATATTATAAGCCATGATGGCTAAATGAAACCTCCAGGTTCAGAGACAGTATACCACTGATGGCCAGCTGCTGGGGGGGGGGTTGCGCAGTTGTTCTGGAGGCTGTGGGTCTTGTGCCCCCACTGTGAGCCTTCTGGGGCATCTTGCCAGGCTGGTGAATCATGGTCTTATTCTGCAGAGCTTTTCTTACATTCTTATAGCTGAATTAGTTACTGCAAATGGGATACGCATCCTCATCCATTAGCTTCTTCTCGTCTGTACCGTGTGGGAACAGAGTGGAGGCAGTGGGATACTACTCCGTTCTCCATTTGTTTGTTTTGCAAATAAGACGGCAACAGATTTCTTTTCTGCTTTGTGGTTGTGTAATGCCTCATTTGTTAACATACTCACTGTTCTGATCCTGACCAGCCAACATATTGCAATCCATATATAACTCATGATACAATGATTGCTAAGACTGTTTTTCATATTCAATATTCACAAGTCACGATTACAGCTAATTTGATGGGGCCCATGAATCATGATTTTTTTTATCTCTTGACTGAATCAATATACCTCATCATCATGTCTAATGCAAATAGGCTTTGCTCAAATATCTCTTTAAAATCAAAGCATGAAAAGCATATAATCAGCATGCAGTTTTTATCATTTAAACTATAAATATATTTCCCCCTATAGTTTCGCCAAATGCTGTCCCCTATAGATGGAGCCAAAGGATTTACAGAGCGGATTTACAAAGCGTCTAGAGGAATCTTAAAAGCACCCACACACACAATACCCACTATGTATACCCCATAATAGCTTTTCTCCCTACCCTTCCTTTCCTCTTTACATATGAGAAACATGAAAATCTACAGGCAACATTTAAAGCAGTTTAGGTCATCCAACTGCACTAAAGCACTGTACCTACTGTAGGGTTGCCAGGTCCTACCTCTCCTTTGGCGGGAGACTTTTAAGGCACATCTCGGGATCGCGCAGCAACGCATGGACGCGTCAACGCACATGAGCATCCCTTCCTGTTTACAACCGGAAGTCCCGCCTTGTGAGACTTATGTCTTATGTGGCCTTATGCCACTCAAACGTTTGAGTGGCATAAGGCCCCTCGCGAGGCAGGACTTCCGGTTGTAAACCGGAAATGACCTGCAGCGGTGTGTATGCGCGTGCACATTTGCCAGCCGACCGTCAGTTGGTCGGTGGGCAAAGGGGCAAATTGCCGGGCGTTTGCCCACCACCACCGGGCTCCTGGCAACCCTAACCTACCTGCTAAAACCATAGGAATCCCTGAAGAACAAAACTGTGTTACTGAACTGTAGAATATCTCACACGAAAGCAATTTGACAAGGTGTTTGAAGATATCCTGGGTAAACCACTGGTCCAAGAAACCCTTGAGTTTTTTCAGACACATCACTAGAAATGGAGTAAAACAGAACTAAATGCCTTGTTCCAACTCCATGATTCTATGAACCAAGAGTACTGAAAGTATGTCAAAGTAGGCTCTCCAGCAGAGTGATGAAAAGGTAACATACACTTCCACCTTGGGCTTCATCAGAATAATGCCATAAAGAAGAATTAAAAAATCATTTAAGATGGAGGGAGTAAATTAGCCAGATTTTTAAAAAAAGAAACCTTGAATGAGAAAAGCTCAGTAGTCCATTTCTCTCTCTAATAAATTTTACTTCCCAACACGATAGGTGACTTCATAGTCTGAGGATATATCATCTGTAACTCTAGACTCAGGTCTTCATTGTACAAGTGAAAATTTTGGATTTATCAGATTATATATCCCTTTGACCTAGGGTTGCCAACCTCCAGGTACTAGCTGGAGATCTCCTGCTACTACAACTGATCTCCAGCCGATACAGATCAGTTCACCTGGAGAAAATGGCCGCTTTGGCAACTGGACTCTATGGCATTGAAGTTCCTCCTCTCCCCAATCCCCGCCCTCCTCAGGCTCTGCCCCAAAAACCTCTTGCCAGTGGTGAAGAGGGACCTGGCAACCCTACTTTGACCACTATAGTTGTCAGGCAGCCATCTGTTGGCTACCCCACCACTTTGCATGGCCTGCCAGAGCCAGGGCCGAGAGCTTTATGTTCTGCAAATAACAATCTCGTGGTGGACCCCGGTCTGAGGAGTGCATGGCTGTCCTCAACAGGGCCAGGCTCTTTTCGGCCCTGGCTACAGCCTGGCGGAACTCCCTTTCCACCGAAACTAGGGCCCTTCCTAGTTTTGCAGGGCCTACAAGATGGAGTTATTCCACCAGGCCTGTGGTTGGGGACAGCTATGGTTTTCTATTAGTATATGCTTTGAGCCACCCTGAGCCGAGGGTGGGATACAAACCTAAATAATAAATAAATAAATAGTCATCTCTTGAACTAGAGGGAAATTCTTTACAATCATAAAATGAAGACCTACAACACTTTCACAATATACAACTCTCATCTATTCAATATCACTCAATGTGGCTGATGGCTGATCCATACATATAAGCCACCACTTACAGTACACAGTACACAGCCCGCAGTGGCCAGCAAATTCTATGATCATGTGGTATTTTTCCAAATTACTGAATTTATGGAACCGACCATTGTTCATTAAAAACTATCCATGTACAGTCCAACTCTCAGTGAAATTTCTCCACACAAATTTCTCCTTACCAGGGGGATGTTGCCTCAGGTAAATGGTTAGCCATTGTAGAACATATTAAACTATTTCTGTTTTATTATTATAAAAGCCTAAGGAAAAATGTAAGGGCCTAAGATAATGAAATTAAAGATTCATACAGGCTGATGTGGCAGTGAGGCTCTGGAAAGATGAATCATCTTTATTGAAACTTTAAAATCCCCTATTAGAAACTTCACCCACACAAGAGTTTGCTAACAGGTCAGTCAGGCTCACAGCTGCAGCTGATGTAATCATCTCAAAGGAGTAGAAAATAATATTTAGTGGGAAGCTAAGATTAATTTCTGATAGAATCATCAGTTCAAGACCAAGGTATGGTTGAGAACTTTTCTCCTTTTGATACTATTAAGTTAATGAATGATCTCATGTACCTTGACTAGGACTATTCCAAAAACATTCCTGGGTTTATCATATAAGAATAAAAACTCTAATCAGGTACACATGAACCTGCCTTATAATGAGTCAGACTATTGCCCCACCAAAATCAGTATTGTCTACTCAGACTGGCAGCAGCTCCCCAGGTCTCAGGTAGATAACTTTTACATCATCTACAACCCAATACTTTTAACTGGAGCTGCCACGGATTAAACCCAGGACTTTCTACATGCCAAACAAATGCTCTACCACTAAGCCATGCCCCCTCCTCAACTCTAAGAAGTGGCTCTTTGGGTTGTATATGTTGGATTAAATCAGGGGTGGGGAACCTCGGGCCCGGGGCCATATGCGGCCCCCGAGGACATTTTTTGTGGCCCTCGGGAGCTCCGGGGCCCTGCTGCAGAGGCGGGGCGCAGGGGGGCCCTCCCAGAGAGTGTTGCTGGCGCCATGGCTTACAGCGGTGCTGCGGCGCCCTTTGGACCTCCTCTCGCCGACTGGCAGCTGTTGAGCAGCGAGAGGGAGGGGGAAAGAGGCTGGTGGCTCCCGGCGGCAGAGCATGCATGCAGATCCTGGCACACACGTGAATCTAGAAAGGAGAAAGGTGTTCTGGGTTCAAGATTCTGTGGTCAGCAAGCAGCAGGGACCACACAGAGAAAATAAGCAACTAATTAATGAGCATGAACCAGTCCTGATCATTCTGAGGAAAGATAGAATAGCCCTATGTAAAAACTTAGAGATCAAATTCTCTCCTGCCCTCAGTAAGTATCTACCTAATGAAGTACTATAGATTGAGGCTTCTTTCTTTCTTTAGCAGAATGGTTGAAACCCCACCCCCACCCCGTACAATCATATCCAATCACCGCAGCAGTTCGCAATACAATTTAAAAACATAAAACCAGAAAACTTCATATGCCTCTTCTACAAACATGTCTAAATCAGTTTTCGATTTTGTCACCTTCTTTCATCAGTACTTTTTGTGGCTGTTCTTGAGAGGCGGTCCCTTATCCTTACTCTTTGAATATCAGACTCTAACTTGTTTATGATTTTCTGTTTACCAAATAGGACGTAGATGCTTGGCAAGAGCCTCATGACTGAACTGCAATACCATTAACATAACATAACATGATTCTTTTGGTACCAATGATTAAAAAAAAATATTCTGGCTGGCCCATAAAAGGTTAATAAAAGAAATCCTGCGGAAAAGGATAAGAGTGCTTTGCTGAGCATTACTATGATTTGTCACCTATACTCATAATAAAATTGCGGTATCTTCATTTCAATTTTAAAAAAATCATTGCATCTCTTTACATGGGCAAAATAGAATGGTGCATTGGTCAAAAATACGGTATATACAAAGCCCTTGAGTGGCGCACAGTATATGTGCATGCTACCCTGTGATTATAGCCAACCAGTGGTTTTTGATATAAAGGGTAAAGTGAGACGCTGCAGTTAAAATCAATATGTAAAAGCTTTCACACCAAGGGAATAATATACCAAGTGACAAATCTCACCTTTTCAGTTAATAGCATGTGGAGAACATTTCTAGTAAAATTTAAACAACTAAGGAGCCTAGGATGACTTCAATAGAATTGTTGCGCTTTGCTAGAGAAAGTGCAACTTGAGCAGACCTGTATGTCGCAAATAGTAGAACATCTGATAGGGAAGGGCATGTAGAGTAACCCTATTATTATGGCAGAACAAAAAAAACGTAGCAAATATAGAACATTTTTATTGAGATAAGGAACTGGGAACTGGCAGTAAGCTGCCCTCATTTTAGTCAGCTGAAAATAAATACACCATGATTTAGAAAAATGTCTCTCCCAGCATTTCTTTCTTACTTTGATTGTCAGCTTACAGTAACCAATTGATAATATTTCTTAGAAATGGATGACAACTTCCAAAATTGGTAGCATACACACTACCATTTTAGTTTTCAGCATACTTGAACTTCTCTTTGCAGAAAATATTTCTCTGCAGAAATATTTCTTTCCAATTACAGAATCTTTTTTTGGGGGGGAGGGGGGTTTGCATGTGTGAAGGGAAAACAATAACACTAGCTTTTCCAATGAGCTTTCCCAAATATCAGCTTTCCCAATTCTCTATTGAGAAAGATTAACGGTTGGCAATTGCTAGTTCCATTCGCTCTAAGTCTTGGTACAATTCATCTTACGGAGTTCTAGCCATGTTTTGCTGTTTGCATTGATTTTGTTATTTAACTTCTGTTTTTTTCTCTCTCTTTTTTATTGTAAGCTGCTTTGGGGACCAATTTTTGACTGGGAAGCAGTACATAAATGTAAACAAACCCCTTAAACATGTATTTAGGCTCTCACCAACCTGTGGCTGTTAGGTAGACACTCATTTGGAAGACACCAGAGGTCTTCTTCCCTCCCTCTTTTTCCCCATAGCAGCATGTTCTTTATTGCAGGATGAGCTGCACTGGATTGTGGGCGAGTCTGAGATGTGTTATACTCTGGCAGAGTTTTAAAAAGCTTTTGCTAAACGAGCACATTCTAACAGAAAGGCAAAAGGTCTAAAAGGTGTTACTTTGCAGGGAAGAAAGCCGTTCAAAAATGATGGAAAGCTCGCATAAGAAGTCAGTGCAAAGTAAGGGAGGAAAGCTTTACGAAAGGCTGCAAAGTGTCTGCCCCTTGAGCAGGACTGGGATTTATTTTCTCACGGAGGGTCGGCAAGGATCAATTCTGAGAGGTTTTTTACCATAGGATGGTGCTAGTGAGAAAAGAAGGGTTAACACCTCCCCTCAAGAGAGAGAATAGTTCTCTGTTAAGCACAAGTGTTTGCGGAAGCTATCCTCCCTGAATCTGTCTAATCCCTTTCAAGCACGGATGGCTTTAAAAGGCAGTTCAACACATTTGTGCAGGATAATTTCTTCAGTGGCTACTAATCATGGTGACTAAAGGGAACCTCTATATTCAGAGGCAGTAGAGTCGCCAACCTCCAGGTACTAGCTGGAGATCTCCTGCTATTACAACTGATCTCCAGCTGATAGAGATCAGTTCACCTGGAGAAAATGGCCGCTTTGGCAATTGGACAATATGGCATTGAAGTCCCTCCCCTCCCCAAACCCCACCCTTTTCAGGCTCTGCCCCAAAAACCTCCTGCCAGTGGCAAAGGGGGACCTGGCAAACCTAAGAGGCAGTGCTAAAAACAGTGCTGGGAGACAACATCAGGCCTCCACGCCCAGTTCGTTGGCCAAAGTAACTGGTTGGCCATTGTGTAAAACAGGTTGCTGGACCACTAGTCTGATCCAGCAGGGTTTATGTTCTTATGATTCAGAATGGTACTTGGAGTAGGAGAAGTCAGCCATAGAGTCTCTTGGGCAGTGGAGTGCCCTGGGACCCTCTCATACCCCCTACCTCCTTCCACCTACTCCGTTTCATCCCTGCATTGGTGGAGGTTTTGTAGATCACTGCCCCCATCTACAGTATTTTGGGAGAATTGAGGAACTATTACACTTAGAGAAGCCAAAGGTCTTCTTCCCCCTCCCCTTTAATTCCCTCAAACACTTGTCCTTTCATGGGGACAGAGCAAGCAGGATAGCAGGGAAGTCTGAGACGTACAAAATTCTCAGTAGACTTGTATAGGAGGTTTATGGATTTTCCAGCACCCTACCCTTTTTTGCAAAACTTGGGCTCACTTGGTCACCTGGGTGGGCAAGGAGCCAAATCTCTGGCTTGACAAAACTATTTGGGGAACCCAAGATATTAGGAAACTAAATGGATATGCCTCCTAGGCCATGTCCGCACTTACCATTTGCGGCGCCGACTTCCACGGGCTTTCCTTGCACGTTCCCACTGCAACTCACCCGAAGGATTCCGAGGATGTCTCCAGAGCGCAATTTCGCTGCGTTAAGCGCATCCGCTTATACGGCGAATTAAAAAAATAAAACGTCCTCCACACCCGGTGCCTTACAGTGGGAACATGCAAACTGTGTTCGATCCATTTCCTGCTGCCAGCCAACCCCCGCACTCCCCCCGCCTCCCTTACTCACGCTGGACCAAACGCCATCCTTGCTTGGAGAAGCCGACTGGGCATGCGTGGGAGCGTGCCGGTCTGGGCTTATCAAAAGCAGCGGACAAAGGCGGCGCGGTGGGAGCAGAAATTTAAACTCGTCTTGGATGCTTTCGTACTGGACGCGTGTAAATAGCGAGGTAAGTTGCTGATGCGTTCATGGGCCTACAGAACATTCCAGTATGAACTTCTTCTTGCTTCCTTGGCTTTGTGACCATTTAAAGAATATCTGTGAGCCGACTTAATATGTCTGCATGAGGATTCATGTTTACTGATCAGAACTGATTGGTTTTGCATTCCTTCTTGATACGGAGTTGACAGTCTCAACTGCCCGTGTTTTGAAATTTCTATTTGGAACAAAGAGATTTGCCCAAAAGTACATAAATCTGTTTTTCTTCTATTCAAATAGGGAGGGGGGAATTGAGTTTGGAGGACAGAGAGATTTTATACTTTTAACCATGCCTAACTATGCTTGATTATGGCTGTATGTTTTTCTATCATCCTTAACCTTTATAAAACGTAGAAAGACACGGTTGCCTAAGGACCCAATTTTTCCCTTTGGAGCAAATATTCTAGATGAATATTCTCCCCTTTGTAGTAGATCAAAGGCTTACAGTATGCTTAGGTAACTGGGCCTTCAGCTAACAACTGGGTGCCCTTAGTTGTGATTATTTCTTCATTTCTTTATTTAAATTTCTATCCCACCCTCCCCAAGCAAGGCCAGGCTCAGGGAGGGTAACTACAATAAAATCATAGATATAAAACCATAATATATACATTAAAAACAATACACATCCAATGTCATTAAAACAAGATAAAACAATCTTACCCTACAATATCAACATAATAGATGGTGCTCAGTTGGAACATAATAGCTGCTGAGCACTTGCCAGCCAGACAGACCCCCCGCCCTGAGGTATATAACCAGACAGAATCGAAAAGGGGGGGGGATAGGAAGGCCAACACAGATGGCACCCACGGCTGCCCTCAATTAGAGGCCTGGTGGAATAGCTCCATATTACAGGCCCTGCAGAACTCTTTAAGGTCCCACAGTGTCCTGATGTTCTGGCTCTCGGCGAGGACAGCTGCACACTTCTAAGGCCAGGGAACACCAACAAGTTGTTATCTGCAGAATGTAATGTCCTTTGGGCGATGTACCAGGAGAGGCAGTCCCGAAGGTATGAAGGACCCAGACAACTAGGTAAAGGTAATCTCTTGTGCAAGCACTGGGTCATTACTGACCCATGGGTGACGTCTCATCACGATGTTTACTAGGCAGACTATGTTTACAGGATAATGTGACAATACATTTAAATGGAAAACATTTTAAACCGCTAACTTTTTTTTGCAGTGGGGGATAATTTTCTACCCCCAGAACATCTTTTTGTGTGGTCGGTAGGGCTGCTAAGGCGCCAGTGGAGGCGGATGATTCCCCCAACCCTCAGCTACTGCTCTGGAGACTGGAGAAAAATAAACCAAAAAAGGTCGTCAACACAACTGTGTGACATCACTTCTAGGGAAAACCTGGAAGTGATGTCAGTCCTCTCTAGAAATCCAGGTAAAACCACAGAGTTTGTGGTAATTCCTAGAGAGACCTGATGTCACCAATGATGGCCCTCCATGTCCCCAACCCTCGTCTCTCGCTGGTGTTGGTGGTGATGTCACTGTTCTCCAGCATAAGCCTATTCTTTTAACCAACCCACTGACAACGGTAACACTTCAATGGTTCCCTGGGTTAGCTTTCCTTTGAAGAATATCATGGGACATTGTTTACTCCAATGGAAACATCAATAGATTTCTGGAGTTGTTATATACCCCAGTGCCTTTTGTTTCACAAAGAAAACTGTATGCAGTAACTGGCTATACTTTGGAGACGCTGCTTACTAATATGCAGGTGAAATTGTTTAATTAATTAATATAGTTCTGCGGACATAATACAGTGCAGTGTACAGATGGGATGCGTACCATTTTCTGCATAGAAGTGACATCTCAATCCGAGTAGCAAATGTGTGTTGTTGTGCATTGCAACTCCAATTAAAAATCAGTAGGAGACCTGCAATTTTAGCTACAGTGAAACGGAAGCTGGGGCTTTAGTTTCTTTATGCTTTTGTTCAAAGGTTTTGCCATCAGAGGAACTCTGGGCAATTAAAAACATACTACAGTAACTTCCTTTATGTTCTTACAGCTTTCAGGGTCTCCTCCCACACACACTACTTTGTGTTTGTTCATGTAAAATAATTGTATCCTGCCTTTCCACACATTTAGGGCCTTCAAGGCAGCAGACAGTTAAAAAGACATTAAAATCCACTTAAGGTAGGGTTGCCAACCTCCAGGCAGTCTAATGGAAAAAGCAGCACGTGGCTCATTTATACAAAATGAAAAAGCAGAATTAGCTATTGGAGTAAAATTTTTATTTTCTTAGGTAATTAATATATGCAACTCCAAAGGGAAACCAATTATATGAACTGGCGTGTTGCTGGACACACCCACCAAAGAACAAAACTGCCACGCAGGGCTTAAAGCAATGAAAATTAATATGAAATATTTAACTGATACCCGCTTTGGCAATTGGATTCTATGGCATTGAAGTCTCTCCCCTCCCCAAACCCGCCCTCCTCAGGCTCCACCCCAAAAATATCCAGGTATTTTCCAACCTGGAGCTGGCAACCCTAACTTATAGGGTTGCCTGGTCCCTCTTCACCACTGGTGGGAGGTTTTTGGGGTGGAGCCTGAGGAGGGCGGGGTTTGGGGAAGGGAGGGGCTTCAATGCCATAGAGTACAATTGCCAAAGTGGCCATTTTCTCCAGGTGAACTGATCTCTGTTGGCTGGAGATCAGTTGTAATAGTGGGAGATCTCCAGCTACTACCTGGAGGTTGGCAACCCTAATGTTAGGGAGGCAGGAAACACTCTTTATGAGCCATTGTGTGAAATGACACTTGTCCTGCAGAAATTCTGCCATGAACTTGTGACAAAGAAAAGATCTGCTATTACAACTAATCTCCAGAAGACAGAAATCAGTTTCCCGGGAGAAAATGGCCGCTTTGGCAATTGGACTCTATGGCATTGAAATCCATCCCCTCGCCAAGCCCCAGCCTCCTCAGGCTCCACTCCCAAAATCTCCGGGTATTTCCCAACCCGGACCTGGCAACCCCACTAATGCTAGTATGAAGTCCTTTCTACCTTAACAGTGTAAATTTCCATAATTACTAAAAGCCTGTTCACAGATTCTTCTTTAAAAAAATATCAGCTCCTGTGGTATTAATAGCTATTTTATTCACACCCATTGGGTGTTGCTAATAACAGGTTTGCAGTTTTCTTCTTTTTCCCCTTCCAGCTCTAAATGATGCGGTCACTCCAACTCATAAAACATACATTGCATGATTCACAGAGTCTCTCTCTCTCAGCTAATACAGCCGCTGCCACGGTGCAGTAGGAAAGAGAGAAGCAAGGTTTGCTATATTACTGGAGTGGCACAAAAACATCCTCTTTTCATTATCCATTACTATTCATAATGCTTTCTTTAAATTCAGAGGCCAGCTTCACTCTTGGGTTACTTCCTGTATCCTTGTTTACTAAGTAATTATACAGCACTTTTAATGTAATCTCAGTAAATATTACAGAAGCCAGTATTATCATCCCTGTATTGCAGAGGAAGTGGGTTGAGATTGGATCTGGGGAGATCCAAATTCATGGTTATGTCAAGGGCTAATTGCCCTCTTATCCTCAAACAGTATGACACGCAGGGTTGCAACTAGGCACTAGCTGGAGATCTCCTGCTACTACAACTGATCTCCAGCCGATAGAGATCAGTTGCCCTGGGAGAAATGGCTGCTCTGGAGGCTACACTCTATGGCATTATACCTCACTGAAGACCCTCCCCTAATTCCAACCTTCTCAGACTCCACCCCCAAATCTTCAGGCCTTTCCCAACCCAGAGTTGGCCACCCTGATGACACAGCGTCAAACCATGAGCAAGGGAAGCCATCCACCAAAGAAGCCAGGCACAACATAACTGGGCTCCAAGTTCACTGCATGTTTACTCTAGCTGCTTCAGCCTAGGGCTGCCAAGTGTGGCTTGGGCAATTCCTGGATATTTGGGGGTGGAGTCTGGGGGGTGGGTGGAGTTTGGGGAGAGGGGGGGCTCAGCAGGGTATAATTCCATACAGCCCACCCTTGGAAGCTACCATTTTCTCCAGGGGAACTGATCTCTGTAGTCTGGAGATCAATTGTAATTTGGGGAGACTGCCAAGCCTCACCTGGCGATTAGCAACCCTAGCCTAATTACTAGAGAACTCCAGAATGCACCAGCTCACCTCACCTAATTGGTACTGACCTCATTACTTCAGGATGTCCGCAATGTTATTGTAGTTAGGACCACACCAGCATGTAAGTTCTCAAGGTTCATGTTTCTTGTATAACTAGGGTGGCCAACCACCAGGTACTAGCTGGAGATCTCCTGCTATTACAAGTGATCTCCAGCCGATAGAGATCAGTTCCCCGGGAGAAAATGGCCGCTTCGGCAATTGGACTCTATGGCATTGAAGTCTCTCCCCTCCCCAAACCCCACCCTCCTCAGGCTTCGCCCCAAAAACCTCCTGCCGGTGGCAAAGAGGGACCTGGCAATCCTATGTATAACAGAGCATTATCTATCCCTCAATGGTGCGAGTGAGTAGTCCAGTTTTAAAATTAGCACACACCAGATAATTGTGGTATTTAATCAAAAGCCTCTGGGGCCATCCGCATGCATTTTTAGTGCTGCATTTGAATCTTAAATGGAGACATTATGGAAACAATTCAGAAGAACTGCAGAGAAAGCCTAAAATGGAGCATTATCCCTTGCGTGTGCAGTTGACTTTAGGTCGGTAACTGGCTGCTGGGGTGTAAGGATAGGAAGTAATGACCATCTGAGATCCTAATGGCACTCTTCTATTGAGTAATGACATTATGCCCAAGATTATTTTGGGCATTTTAAAAAAGTGCAGGAGAAATATCCAGGGAGACGACGTTCCGACTTGGTTTCAAAAGTGAAGCTAGGTTTGCCGAAAAATTTAGTGTCGCCCCTTCCGTAATTTCTCCAGCATTTCGGTGACCTCTTTATTTAATGGAAGGGAACACTCTGTGCATACCAAACACAAAGGAGAGTTTCCTATGTTTCTCTGGAACATTGTGTCAAATGGCTAACAACCAGAGCTATACAGAGAGTAGATAGTTACTCAGGGCCAAGGCTATTAGCAGTAAACAGTGAGCCAGGATTATTCTTAAACGGAGAAGGCATACCTCCACAAATCTGTTATTCTGAACAACTGAATCCAAAAGTTAAAATGGAAAAGGTTTTAGCCCTAGTTCATGACTCTAACTTTGGAATCAGGCAGCAGAACAAAACAGGATATTTTCATATTTTGTTTTAAGTATTTCAGAAACAAGAATATCAAGAAGGTCTCTTGCATAAACCCCATGTCGTCTGCACAGTTCTTCAGTGTACGGCTCCCATCTCTTCTGTATCTTGTCCTATTCAGTTAATGTATTTCTGTGTTGATCTTTCAGTACGCCTAACCTTTTAAAAAATTTCACTTTGATTCCTTGGATCTTGTGGTACAGATCTCCTGTTCTTCCTTTTTTGTCGCTCGCTTCTATTTCTTTGCACTGGTTATTATAAAAGTTCTCTTTGTCTCTACATGCCAGTCACTGGAAGGCTAAATTTAGACTTCTGATTCTATTTCTGTTACCTTTTACTTATTATCTATCTTTAGCAATTTTAAGAGTTTCATTTGTCATCCATTGAGACTTTTCATTTCTTTTGGTTACTGGAATAGTCTGTGTATTTTTTCCTTGAGAACATCCCTCGTTTCAACCCATAGTTCTTCTGGTTTGTGTTCACTTGAACTTAATAATGCAAATGTATTCTTTATATGGTCTTTAAAGTCTTCAGAAATGTTGTTTAGATTGTATTTTGGCACTATGAATATTATGGTGTTTTTCTTCACCTTTATTCTAATTTTCAATATTAACAACTCATGGTCTGTCCCACAATCAGCTCCTAGTCTTGTTTTAGCAGAGAGAATAGAGCTTTTGTATCTTCTGCTTCCGATTATGTAACCTATTTGATTTCTGTATTGGCCATATGGCGATGTCCACATACACAAGCTGATCCATGATTCTGTAACCTCATGGCTGGATTACTGCAGCACATTCTACGTGGGGCTGCCCTTGAAGACAATTAGGAAACTACAAGTGCTCCAGTATGCAGCAGGCTGACTGCTATCAGGGGCTAGCGCCCAGGAACTTATGTTGTCTATTATGAAACAGCTTCATCGGCTGCCAGTCTGTTTCTGAGTTCAATTCAAGGCACTGGTTATGACCTTTAAAGCCCTTCATGACCTAGGACGCACATATTTGAAGGGCTGTCTCTTTCCATGTGTCCTTGTGCACCAACTATGGTAATCAGGCAGCCATCTGTTAGTTATCCCACCACATTGCGTGGCCTATCTGGCATCAACCATCATGGCTCCAGCTCTGTGGAATGCATTTCCTGAAGAGGTGAGAGGGGCCCTCTCCTTGGAGATATTCAGAAGGTGCCACAAGGCCTGCCTGTTTCCTGGGCAGCTGAGGGGGTTTGAACAAAAGTCACCTTTTAAGGGGGGAGGGGGAAAAATTTGTGCCTGTTATTTTTATCTTTGGCTTTAGCTGGGGAAGAAGAAGGAGGAGGAGGAGTTGGTTCTTCTATGCCAACTTTCTCCACCACTTAAGGAAGAATCAAACCGGCTTACAATCACCTTCCCTTCCCCTCCCATTTTCTCAAGGGGAACTGATCTCTGTCCTCTGGAGATCAGTGGTAATTCCAGGAAAATCTCCAGGTAGGGTTGCCAACCTCCAGGTAGTAGCTGGATATCTCCTGCTATTGCAACTAATCTCCAGCCAATAGAGATCAGTTCACCTGGAGAAAATGGCCGCTTTGGCAGTTGGCCCCACCTTAGGGTTAACAGGTCCCACTTCGCCACTGGCAAGAGGTTTTTGGGGCGGAGCCTGAGGAGGGCGGGGTTTGGGGAGGGGAGGGACTTCAAGGCCATAGAGTCAAATTGCCAAAGCGGCCATTTTCTCCAGGTGAATTGATCTCTATTGGCTGGAGATCAGTTGTAATAGCAGGAGATCTCCAGCTACTACCTGACAGTTGACCACCCTACCCCACCTAGAAGTTGGCAACAGTAAGAGATAGTGTGCCTTCCTGCTAGCAAAAAGCAACCCAATTTTTTGATCTCCTTGTTGCAGAAGTTTAGAGCAACCTCTTTCTTTTAGCTTTGAAGTTTAGTATAGAACTACACAATTCACCTTAGTCTTATACTTTAAATGCTTTCCCCCACCCCCTCCCACGGTACCAAAATTGTGTTTATTAATGAGATCATCGCCTATGGCTGATGGTCACATAAACAGAGACTAAAGCATTAGTATCCCTAGTATGAAAAATATGGTCAAGCACTGCAAGTTAAGGCCTGAGCAGACACAACACTCCCGTGCAATAGAAGGAAGAATGCAGCAGCTACAGAAGAACTGGAAAGGCATGCAGGCTTTGAGTCACGCAGAGCTTCTTGCACAGAGCCCCCATGTGTGCATCAGAGAGTCAATGGATCAAGATGCGTGCGTTTAAAGCCACAGAATAATTGGCTCAGGAGCCAGAGAAAGAGCTACGGAAAACCTTTTTAAAAAGTACTCAGCATGAACCTTCTGTACTGGGGAATCAGTTAAATGCGCTAAAAATAGCCCGTTATCTAAAACTCTTGAGATATAATAACAGAAACAGCTGAAACCTGCAGGAGATGACAAACACAATATATTCTTATTCCGATTCCTAAAAGAGATCCGGAGAGGGGCATGTAGTTATTTCCCCATATACTGTGTTACTTTTGGAAAGGAATTTTTGCTCCCTGTATGAAATCAACTTCCCTTCCATTATTATTTTTCTTTATGTCTTTATTTTCAAAACCTATATCCCACACTTTCTACCTGGAGGGGACTCAATGGAGTTCTCAAGGCAACTCACAGTGTGTGTGTGTGTGTGTGTGTGTGTGTGTGAAGTGCCATCAAGTCACAGCAGAGTTATGGAGACCCCAGCGAGGGGCTTTCCAGAGGTGGTTTGCCATTGCCTTCCTCTGCAGAGTCTTCCTTGGAGGTCTCCCTTCCAAGTACCGGCCCTGCTTAACTTCTGTGATCTGAAGAGATCGGGCTATACCATGCTGCCTTCAACTCACAATAGTCCAGAAATATAAAACAATAAAATATCAACAGGCTCCACACAATCAAAAACAAAGACACTTATGCCCATCATAAAGGTAAAGGTCCCCTGTGCAAGCATTCCTGACCCATGGGGTGACGTCACATCCCGACGTTTACTAGGCAGACTTTGTTTTATGGGGTGGTTTGCCAATGCCTTCCCCAGTCGTCTTCCCTTTATCCCCAGGAGCAAGCTGGGTACTCATTTTACCAACCTCGGAAGGATGGAAGGCTGAGTCAACCTTGAGCCAGCTACCTGAAACCAACTTCCATCCTTAAAAACCTTCTAAAAATTAACATGGAGCAAGACCTGCAGGCTTCCTGCTGGAGTGACTAGGCAGAAAACCCACGACTGGCTGAATCATAGCTTGCATGAGAATACTTCTAGCAAATGGTGTTTGGGCAGTGCATAGCTATTGTATGAGTAGAAAATGATGATATGTCAAGAATATAGAACCTAGGCCATTACTGGCTGTAAAGGTAAACACTAGCACCATAAAGTGAACTTAGTAACAGAATGAGAGCCAATAACATTGTTCCCAAATAGGTGTCCTGTGTTCAAATCAGATGGATGGATGGATGGATGGATGGATGGATGGATGGATGGATGGATGGATGGATGGATGGATGGATGGATGGATGGATGGATGGATGGATGGATGGATAGATAGATAGATAGATAGATAGATAGATAGATAGATAGATAGATAGATAGATAGATAGATAGATAGATAGATAGATAATTTATTTGCGGCACTTAGCCAGTCAAAACATAATAAAACGGAAAGCATGGACTAATAGATTCTTACAATCAAAGAATAACACTCCAAGTCTTAAAACATTTAAAAAGAATTACAGCTGGGACACATCTGTCAATTGCGCTGTTCTAAGGTGACGAATTTTCATTGCTGCTAAACAAAATTTCGCAACCTGAAGAGTGGTTGAAGGATTACCCCCTTGTAGGAGCATCTCAAACCTTTCACCTGCCCTGTCAGGTCTCAGTCTCGATAAGAGGGGCTCAATAAACTTCGAACGGGGTAATGTATAGAAATTGCAGTTCAGGAGGGCATGCTCAATAGTTTCTAAGTCCCCTGATTTGCAGGGGAAGAATCTCTCTTCCCAGGGTGTGCAAATCAGTTAGCTTCTGTCAGAAACTGAAGAAGAAGAAGAAGAAGAAGAAGAAGAAGAAGAAGAAGAAGAAGAAGAAGAAGAAGAAGAAGAAGAAGAAGAGGAGGAGGAGGAGGAGGAGGAGGAGGAGGAGGAGGAGGAGTTGGTTTTTATATGCCGACTTTCTCTACCACTTAAGGGAGACTCAAACAGGCTTACAATCACCTTCTCTTCCCCTCCCCACAACAGACACCCGGTGAGGTGGGTGGGGCTGAGAGAGTGCGACTGGCCCAAGGTCACCCAGCTGGCTTCGTGTGTAGGAGTTTGGAAACAAATCCAGTTCACCAGATTAGCCTCCGCCGCTCATGTGGAGGAGCGGGGAATCAAACCCGGTTCTCCAGATCAGAATCCACCGCTCCAAACTACTGATCTTAACCACTACACCACGCTTGCTCTCCTGGGCAACCTTGAGATGACAGTAGCATGGATCAGTGTGGCCAGGTCAACTGAGTTTAGACGGTAGCGCAGTTTCCACACCAGATGTAATTGAAAAGAGGAACTCTGGGAACTCTTGCTATTCTGGATTAAGAAATACTCCTGAACTCCTAAAATCAGGCTCGCCTCATCCAAAAGAGGCAATGCAAACCCTTATGGGACATCCGTGTCTCCTGCCAGAATCACCTCCATCTTATCTGTTTTAGCTTGTTCTCCCTAAGCTGCTTGATTACAGCACCCAGGCATCGACCCAGGATGCAGATGGCAGCTTCTGAAGGCTTATTCAAAGAAATATATAAAGAAATAAATTCAGAAATAGAGACCGATGACACACAACTCCAACGCTTCAACTGATCTAAAAAGCATTAAGAAGCACTGAGAAAACATAGATATTAAAACACATCAGGAATAATACTGATCCTAGTGGGATCCCACAAGATAAGTCCCAAATAAGAGATTTGGTATAAGTAACAACCATCTTCTGCTTACATTCAGCTAGATAAGATCAATACCATTCGAGTGTTGCTCCTTGCGCATGAACACACGAAGCTGCCTTATACTGAATGAGACCCCTTGGTTCATCAAGGTCAGTATTGTCTACTCAGACTGGCAGCGGCTGTCCAGGGTCTCAGGCAGAGGTCTTTCACATCACCTACTTGCCTGGTTCCTTTAACTGGAGATGCCAGGGATTGAACCAGGGAACTTCTTCATGCCAAGCAGATGCTCTACCACTGAGCCACGGCCCCTCCCCAGATCCATCTCAGTTTCTAAGAGAGCAATCCTGAATCTCAGAGGCTTCCCGGCCACTGCAGAGCCTAAAAAAGCAGGGTTTTTTTTTAAAAAAAGAAAAAAATGGGGGAAATGCCCAATTAAAAACAGTAAGACTGTGCCACCAAAAAAGGTAGTGTGGTGCTGCCGCCACTTAAGGGAGCATTCCTGGGGCGAAAGGGCTGGGGAAGCTGCCCAAAGGCAGCTCCACCACTGGGAACGCTCCAGGAATGCCCCCCCCAACACATTGGCATGGGCTTTCCCTTCCAGACGCTGGCATGTTTGCCCCAGCAGAAACACAGGTGCCACCTTATTCCGTAAACATCCCACTCCCAGCCTGGTTTTGCACAAAGTAAGAATAGCATAAAGGCTAGTAGCTCAGAGGACCTGTGACTCTGATGGGTATATAGGCTTGCCAATCTCCAGGTGGTGGCTGGAGATCTCCCGCTATTAAACTGAGGTCAGTTCTCCTGGAGAAAATGGCCGCTTTGGCAATTGGATTCTATGGCATTGAAGTCCCTCCCTTCTCTAAACCCTGCCCTCCTCAGGCTCTACCACCAAAATCTTTAGGTATTTCCCAGCATGGAGCTGGCAACCCTATGGGTATATCTCATTGATTCAATTACGTTTCAAGCAATTAAATAACAATGCTTCTCCCTCCCATCCCATTCTGCGGTATTAAACCTAGCCAACTATATATACCGGATCTAATATACAATTAAGGCCACAATCTACATCGATCCCTGTATAGGGCTGCCAACCTCCAGGTACTAGCTGGAGATCTCCTGCAATTACAACTGATCTCCAGCCAATAGAGATCAGTTCCTGTGGAGAAAATGGCCACTTTGGCAATTGGACTCTATTGCACTGAAGTCCTGCCCCTCCCCAAAGCCCGCCCTCCTCAGACTCCACCCCAAAAACCTCCTGCCAGTGGTGAAGAGGGACCTGCAACCCTATCCTTGTAGCAGGGTTGCCAACCTCCAGGTGGTGTCTGGAGATCTCCTGCTATTACAACTGATCTCCAGCCAATAGAGTCCAGTTGCCAAAGGCGGCCATTTTCTCCAGGGGAACTGATCTCTTATCGGCTGGAGATCAGTTGTAATAGCAGGAGCTCTCCAGCTACTACCTGGAGGTTGGCAACCCTAAGTGCTGAGCTGCACCCATCTAAGACCACTGAGGCCGGCGGGCTTTAGAAAGCTGTAACTCTATTTGTGTGTGTTAAGTGCCGTCAAGTCGCTTCCCACTCATGGCGACCCTATGAATGAAAGTCCTCCAAAATGTCCTATCTTTGACAGCCTTGCTCAGATCTTGCAAATTGAAGGCTGTGGCTTCCTTTATTGAGTCAATCCATCTCTTGTTGGGTCTTCCTCTTTTCCTGCTGCCCTCAATTTTTCCTAGCATGACTGTTTAGGATGACACAATTATTCATTATTTTTTTGAGTCCTTTATTTGTTTTTGGCCGTTATCTAATTTGCATTATTAAACAACTAATTAAAGACCACACCCCATTCCAAAATAATATTCTGATATAAGATTTAAAAAAAACCCGAATCAAAGCCTTTTGGAAATTCTTAACATAGCTGACCTTTTTGTTTCTATCTCAGCTAAGAGTCCTGATTTAGCAGAGAAGCCAAGGAGAACCAGGAAGCAAAAGAGAACAGATCTCTGTAAATGTGTCCTATATAAGCAAAGAGCAATGTACAGAATGGGATAATTAAGTTAGCCTTTTTCTCTAAACTAGAGAAGACATTTGCATGGGTTCTTCTAATAATGAACATTGCCTTTCCTTTTTTTTCCTAAAGGCTTGCTGATATTGCTATGTTTGATTTACAGCAAAAGAGAGAATTCATTACAGCCACAGTAGAAAGCAGTATTAGAAAAGGCCCAGTTTACCTCGGTGTTCTACACAATTTTTTCTAAATTTCATTAGCAGCAAAGTACAACAAGGGACGCTCCTTGTGGCATTTGTACCCTAGACATGGAAGAAATAGCAAAAAACAAAAACAAACAAACAAAACCCACTTGATTTTCCAGGAACAAAATAAAACTGATTAGTATTTTCTTTGAGAAAAGGCAAGGAGGAGCTGTAATCGGAAAATATAAATCACCAAAGCGTAGCCAGAAAGGTAAACACAAATCCAAGAGGGAGCTGTGAACATAATTGCATCCAGTAATGTTACTGCAGTCCTTAAAAGTGGCAGGATGAGGAGGGACGAGAATGCCCCTAGAATACCCTCCAAATTACAAAGCCTCCTTAACATCATTATTCCAATCTTGTGTGAGGCTTGATTTAAATGGCCTCAACTCATATCAGTTCCAGCATATAAAGCTAAGTAAATGCAGAATATTTTTCCCATGTATGAAAAAAATGCACCCAGACCCCTACCCTGTAAGAAATTTTAACACCTATTTGCTGTGATGACATATGTTCAGAAGGCTTTGAACATTGGGCGAAAACGCATGGTCGGTTTAGCCTCCTTTATTCCCTGTTTCAGCCAAGATTCAGCTAGGATCAAATGCATGTGTTTCGCCCGAACGTGCGTTCGATCCTGGCTAAATCCTGGCTGAAACAGGGAACAAAGGAGGCTAAACCGACCATGTGTTTTCGCCCATTGTGACTTCCAAATATAACTGATCAGGACAAAATTGACCCATGGGAATGTATATAGATGAACTTATAATGTGAGAGCCAGCGTGGTGTAGTGGTTAAGAGCGGTGGTTTGGGGCGGTGGACTCTGATCTGGAGAACCGGGTTTGATTCCCCACTCCTCCACACGAGCGGCGGACGCTAATCTGATGAACCGGGTTGGTTTCCCCACTCCTACACATGAAGCCAGCTGGGTGACTTTGGCCTAGTCACAGCTCTCTCCGAACTCTCCCAGTCCCACCAACCTCACAGGGTGTCTGTTGTGGGGAGGGGAAGGGCAGGTGATTGTCAGCTGGTTCGATTCTTCCATAAGTGGTGGAGAAAGTCGGCATAGAAGAACCAACTCCTCCTCCTCCTCCTGAATTCATTAGTCACAAGCTGTGTAAGCCTCTTTGGTAATGGTAGATGTCTCTCACCCATTTTCCATAGCCTATTTTTAAGTGAGAACTGGGCTCCATCTGGCTCAGAACCATGCTGTTCCTAGAGACTGTCTGCCTTCTGAAGCCACAGACTCATCTATGAGCATTGATGTCCACATAAGATCTTAAGGGACCTGCTTCACAGAGTGAGAACACCCAGGTAGACAAGGAATTTCGTAGATCCAATGTCACTTCCAAGTCAATGTGGCATCCATTAAGTTCTGCCAGTAGCTGGAGCTCTGATTGCCTGGCAACAGTATGCCTGGCTTGACAAGGTACATGTGGGAAAAATCACAACAAAGCTGAGTCAGATGCACGATCAGAATTCATCCAGATGACTTACTTAAGGAACGTGAAATTCTGCTTTTTTCATTCCTGATCTCCACAGAGCAGATATGCAGAATTCTTCAGATTACAATAGTGTCAATTGCTGTATGGTTGATGTGTGGCTCAGGCGCTATTATTCCTACAACAGGAACATTAGGTAGGAAAAGATGCTAGCTGGTACCTAATACACAACCCATAGTCCAACTGCATGTGTAGTTAGGGTTGCCAGCCTCCAGGTACTGGAAAAGATCCAAACAGCACTACAAAATAATTTTAACCAGAAATAAGTTTATCTAAGTGCAGAAGTGCAAAAAAGTGAAACTATATACAAAGGAAACACAAACAGCAATATCTATACAGTATGCAAAACAGTCCAGCAAAATATGCAATATGACAGAAAAAAATGTTCAATGAGTCACTTAGGAACAATGTCACTGTCCATGTCCATGGATCTTTTCCATTATCTATACAGCACTGAGCCTTTATTCTCTCCAGCCTCCAGGTACTAGCTGGAGATCTCCTGCTATTACAACTGATCTCCAGCCGATAGCGATCAGTTCACCTGGAGAAAACGGCCGCTTTGGCAATTGGACTCGATGGCATTGACGTCCGTCCCCCAAACCCCGCCCTCCTTGGGCTCCGCCCCAGAAATCTCCAGGTTTTTCCCAACCTGGAGCTGGCAACCCTATATGTAGTACACCATTAGTCTAGGAGCAAAGGATGCCACTAAATGGATTACAATGTTGTTTCAATATTGATCATAAATTAACCTGGTATCAGCTTCATAATAAAGCAATGTCAACTATCTAAAATTTAACTGTTCATTGCTAGAGCAGAAGCTTTTAATACCCTTTTTAAACATCGGGAGCAGGTAATGTGTATTATTATTCATTTATGAGTAATTATCCAAAGGAAGCCATTCTGTTTTGGTGTTCCTTTTTCTCTATTTCCTCAAAATATTTGTTGTTGAGAAAGTGAGATCTCTTTTCCCTTACAGCTAGCATGTCTACTGTGGCTATTTATACAGTTTGCATTGATTTAGAAAGTATCCTGGCTATCTACTGGCTCACATCTGTGAAATCTGTAGCCTGTTTTTATTTATTTATTTGCTTTGTTTTTAGTCTTATGCCAGCACCATTATGGGACCTTTTATATGTTTTATATCTTCCTTTGGCTTTAGAAGGCAAGAACTGCCCCCAAAGCACAAAAATAATCTCATGAGTTCTTTATAAAAAAATTAAAAAGTGGAGAATGCTGACAAGGCTACCCCTCTTCCTGCAAGAATGCTCTTCTATTGAATACTTTATTTCCTTTAAAAAAAAATGATGCTCTGGCCCTTCTGCACAGATATGCACGTTCCCTCCCCACTGGAAAATCAGTGGAGAAAATTATCCTCTGGCTGCAAGACTATCCTCATCAGCGTGGTGAGGTGGTTAAGAGCAGCAGACTCTAATGTGGAAAACCGGGTTTGATTCCCCACTCCTCCACATGAGCAGCAGACTCTAATCTTGTGAACCGGGTTGGTTTCTCCACTCCTACACATGAAGCCAGCTGGGTGACCTTGGGCTAGTCACAGTTCTCTCTGAACTCTCTCAGCCTCACCGATAGGATTGCCAACCTCCAAGTACTAGCTGGAGATCTCCTGCTATTATCTCCAGCCGATAGAGATCAGTTCACCTGGAGAAAATGGCCACCTTGGCAATTGGGCTCTATGGCATTGAAGCCCCTCCCCAAACCCCGCCCTCCTCAGGCTCCGCCCCCAAAACCTCCCACCAGTGGCGAAAAGAGACCTGGTTACTCTACTCACCTACCTCACAAGGTGTCTGTTGTGGGGGGAGGAAGGGAAGGCAATTTTAGGCCGGTTTGAGTCTCCTTAAAAGGTAAAGAAAGTTGGCATATAAAACCAACTTCTTCTTCTGCTTCTCCAAGAATCACAATTGACTGTACTAAAATATCAGGTGGCCCACTCAGGCCTTCCTCTCAGTTTATCCTCCTTCTCTCAGCTACCATCATCACTTGCTCACCCTCTCCTTCACCTTAGGGCAGCAGCGCCTGCTGTTGTTATCTTCTGTTCCTCCAAGCCACCCAGAAGAATAGGAGCTCCAGTTGGCTGATGGGAGGTCCTGGCCAAAAACTAAGCCAGAGTGTAAAGCGTAATATAAAGTGTTTAAAAGAGTCACATAAAACAGCTCAGAGTAAAACAATTTGAAAGATCGACCCCCCTAATTAAACGCAGAGGCAAAAAGCAAAAAAAATGTAGTTTGCTGCCTCAACGATAATGCAGTTGACACCCGCTGAGCCTCAAGGGGAAGGGCATGTCACAGATGAGGGGCCACCACTGAAAAAGCCCTGTCTCTGGTCACCAGCCACCTCAACTCTTCAGGCAGGGGCACAAAAATTTGGCCTTGTGAGGAGGATTTTAACTGGCAGTCTGGACAATACAGGAGGAGATTATCCTTCAAGGACCTTGGTCCCAGGGGCCCAATTTAGGGCATTACAGGTAAGAAACTTGAATTGTACCCGAAAACAAATGCAGGGAAGCAATATTTCACTACTGGTGTTGGACTGGGGGCTAATACTAGTGCAGTACTAAAATATTAAAAATGTGTATAATTCATTCTCTCCATCCACTCCTGGGAACAACAGGACCTGAGAAATCACTAACACCATCTCTAACCATCTCCCCCTTTCTTGATTATTTGAACACTCTCACCAAACTACAGTTTCCACAATTCCTTAGGGGAAGGTGCTACTAGTTCTATGAATCTAAACCTACATAGTTTTGTAGCACAGAAATGCATTTTTGCAGTTGTCCGGGAAGATAAAACTCAGTGAGCATGAACAGTCAAAGAAGGAAGGGGCCACACCAAGGGTGGGGGGAACCACTAGTCAAACCTTTGGAGAATTCTCCTTAGCAAGACCTGGTGAAATGAATGTACAAGAGCTCTACTGTATTTCTGAGTTTCAGTACACTCCTGATCAGTTTCCAATCATTTCAGCAAGGCTTGCAAGACAGGCTTCCCAATGAATTATGATCATAGTTTCCACGTTGATGAGAGCAAGTTCCCAAGCGCTCTTTCCCATACTGCACAGTTGAAATAACACAGCTAATAATAGGATATGCTTCTACCTTGAAACTCCATCTTCCTGGAATCTCTTTCAAACAAAAGCTTTCTCAAAGCATAGCATCTCACCTGTGTGTCCAATCTAATAATAACAAAAGGCAATTTCAACAAGGTTGAAGTGTTTAACCTTGGAACTACTTTAACGTCAAGAGGGACCTCTTTAATTTTAACTTCACAAACTGATTAAGTCAAATCATTTCCAAGAGACTGCTTTTCATATGCAAATGTTAACCTAGCGCAATGCAAATCCCTCACACCCTTCCCCCAAATTAAAATATTTGAAAGGGGGAATAAATTCAAACATACATGTAGGTGGTTACAGTTTCTAATTCCAGTTTCTGTCACTACATTTTTGGTCCCATAAGCAGTGTTTCATTCCATTCTTTTTTAAAAATCTATTGTATCCAACAATCTGTCCCTGACATTTTAGAATACTGTATTAGATTAAACTTCTATGCTGATTCCACAATACCAGTTTTTGAAAGGTAGTGTTTAGACCATCAACGTTTTAAAGGCAGTAAACGTAACAGTAAATATGGGTCATGACCCAAAGGGAAGCACTTGAAAGCCCCATTGATTTCAGTGGTAGCATTTAAAAACTGAAATAGGAAGTACATAACTATGGCTGGATTGTGCCCATTACTTCAAAGTTATTATTTCAAAGCACTTTTTATAAAATGGATGCCTTTTAAGGATGAGTTCCATTTTAGAGAGTGCTCCAGTTCTAATTAATGGTTGTGCCATTCTTTATCATATACTTTTTTCTTCTGCCATTGTATTTCTATGAGATCAGTGAAGAGATACATCCCTTCTTTTCAGTTAGTTAAGCTTGTACAAAGAATAGGTCCAATGAAATTTTTAAACATTCACTGCAAGTTGCTCATTAATACCCAATAAATGGAGGATGGACACAACCTAACAGAATTTAAGGTGCTTAATCCTATTCTTTTCCGTGGGTTTAACTTCATGTTGGACTGTGGCCAATTCCTATAAACTTCCCAGCCCTGTGGCACTACACGTTTTCAGATAAAAATAATTTACCTCCCTCTCACTCTGTCATTTTTAACACCTTCATATGACCTAACCATCACATTGCAAATCTTGTGACGAGCAAGTTCTCTCTGTAATAAATAATGGCTCAGTAATTGTATGAGTTGCAACAAAACACGAAAACCACATGTTGTATACAAGGAGACTTTCTAACACACTTCAGCAGGACTACCTCTACGAAGCTAAACATCTATTTAAACGTTGCACTAAATCAGTTCTGGAAACAGTAGTTATCATGTCAAACTTTAAAAGGTAAGAAGTTCTGTAGAAACACCAGTGCTTTTTATAGACAGAAGTGGAAAGGAACAATCTGAAACAAGGGGGTATATATTGGGAGCATGAGGCCTTGACATTCAGGACCATGACTCGAATCCTACGATAAGAAACAGGTAGTATTTCTAACAATGGACTTGGTAACTAGGGAATTCTATACAGTATTTTCACATCTGCTTAATATACTCAAGGATAAATCTGAACATTACCCACTGCCTGGACCTTAGCAACAGTAATTGAAAGGCCTCATATAGTGAAATGTATTCTTTATTTAAAAAAAAACAAAAAACATTACAGGGAATCTAGGCTAATCCTGCATTGAGCAGGGGGTTGGACTAGATGGCCTGTATGGCCCCTTCCAACTCTACGATTCTATGAATCACCTAGTTCACTGATACTGCCTTAGAATTCTACAGATATCATTATCAGTGAATACATTAAAAGATGCCCTAGTGAATAAAACTTTAACTTTAAATATATAGATGTCCTTAGGATTAATGGAGCTTCAGATTTGGGGCCCTTGGTCTCTTGGTGGACTTTGTGGGTACCCCCCTTTGCTTCTTCCTTGGCTCTCACAGTACTGTTTCTTTTCTCGTATAGGTTTGCCTGGTGATTGCCGCACCTCCACCAGTTCTATCCTTCTCAGCTGCTGTGCCTTTCTCCAGACAGATGCCTTACCACAAGGTAAACACAACCTCCAAAGTTGTTGCCTCTGAAGGTCCTCTGCCAACGTTGCCTCTGAAGGTCCTCTGCCAAGTTCTGTTGAGCTCCTGACATCCCCTCGCCACCTTCTTTTGAGCGGTGAGCTGCAGAGTAGGGTTGCCAACCTCCAGGTAGTAGCTGGAGATCTCCTGCTATTACAACTGATCTCCATCTGATAGAGATCAGTTCACATGGAGAAAATAGCTGCCTTTGGCAAATGGACTCTATGGCATTGAAGTCCCTCCCCTCCCAAACCCTGCCTTCTTCAGGCTTCACCCCAAAAATCTCCCGCCGGTGGCAAAGAGGGACCTGGCAACCCTACCACAGAGACAGGCACCACCTATCCACTGTGGTATTGCACGATTTGCAGCCAGCTGTGTTTATATTCGGCTAGACCAGTTGGAGCGCTCAGCCGTCACCTGGGACTCACTCCCCCCAACTCACAAAAGGGTACGGTACTGCCAAAGTTAATAAAAAAAATACAGTCCAAGAGGAATCATGGAGGGAGACAATTTGGAAATCCTGTGCTTCACAAACTGCCAACTCCAGGATTTACAGGGTCTGTGTGGCTTGAACTGGTCGATTTCTCTCCTCCACTCTTTTTCCATCTTTTGTTTCTTCTCAACCATTTCCAGTCTCATCAGATTAACTTTTAATGTTTGTTTCTTTTTGGCTAATTTACAGTAACCTCTTTCTGCATGCATACCTGCGGAGTTCCATAAGCAGGTATCAACCCCTTGCTTTTCTGTGGGTGGCGTTGTGCTTTTTTTGTCATTCGCACAGGGGCCAACTAGTTTATTGGTAGATATACTGATGTCTCTTTGTATACAAATATATTATTCCGTCCTTTCACAGAGTACTTAGTACTTCTAGATTAGGTAGCACCATCGGTATCTCAAAACGTCATTGTTAATTTCATTCCCTGGCCTGTCATAATATCCCATTCAATCTTCACATTAGTGATCAAACAGATCCTGGTACCTTGCTGTGATCAGATTCTCAGATCCATTTGCATTTGTTTAATCTCAGAAATACCATATGCATGGTGAAGCAGCAGGTAAATGTGCACGCTGGCATATAATGAATAATATGAGAAGGGGTGGACGCATTGATATGGGAGCTTGCTGGGTAACCTTGGCCCGTTCACACACTGTCAGCCTAACTTTCCTCACAGGGTTGCTGTGAGGAAAAATGGAGAGAATGGGGAAAATGTTATAAGCCACTTAGGGTACCCATTGGGGACAAAAGTAGGGTATAAATTAAGCCAATAAATAAATAAATAACCATCAAAATATGTATACACCCAAATGCTTGTAAATTCTTCCATCCTTTTGTGAGGTCAAATCTTGGTTGGAATTGAGCATATACCCTGCATTGCCTGTTACATGATGACAGTGGGTGAGTAGGCCTGTTTCCCTCATTTCTGGGACAATATTTCAAGAAATGAGCATGTGTGAACAAACTATGTTATGAGCTGACAGTATGTATAATTGCTACACCATCATTAATTAAGTTACCAGGATAAGTACAAGAGAATTTTCCTTTCTCTTGTCTCCCCACTCCCTCCCCACTATTCAAATACAGAATTCTTTCAATGACCAGTTTCCAGCGTTCGGTTATCCTCATATTTCACTCACTTTTGAGATCATGAAGCAGTCAAATTCTGCTAGAAGCAATTTATGTGAAGGATCCTGTGCTACTTAATTTGCAGGAAAGGATTAACTACAAAGTCCATGACATCTTGGATACCCTTCGGACAGCCACATTCCTCACAGTTTCTACACTAGTGGCAAAACTCACCACTGGAACCATTTTCTTAATGACAGATGCCATATTCCACATTTTAAAAATTCCCAGTCACATCTACAATTAGAAGTTCAGCCACTGGGGTCGTAGGCACCAGCTAGCTATCTATGCACCTCCAACTAATATCTCAATGAATAACATTCTTCCCATGAGCCCACAAATGTAAGCACCATAAGCAAGCAGGTAGGCCTCTCCCACTGATAGCTAACTATCTGTAGGGTTGCCAGGTCCCTTTTTGCCACCAGCAGGAGGTTTGTGGGGCGGAGCCTGAGGAGGGCAGGGACGTCAATGCCATAGAGTCCAATTGCCAAAGTGGCCATTTTCTCCAGGTGAACTGGAGATCAGTTGTAGTAGCAGGAGAGCTCCAGCTAGTACCTGGAAGTTGGCAACCCTAACTATCTGCCAATTACTGAAACTTGAAATATACTATAAAAAGCTATCTAAAACTTCCCTGGTTTGTTGTTGTGAGAAAAAATTGGAGGATGTGAGAATGATGTTGTAAGCCACTTTGGGTTTCCACTGGAGAGAAAAGCAGAATATAAATATCTCAATAAATAAATAAAACTGGATTTACCTGTGCATGCATTCCAGAAATTCTGGGTGAAGGGATTAATTTATTCCTCAGCTTTTTTCAGTCATGGCAAAATGTCAACCCATCAGCCCAATTAATCCCGGCCTGCCATAATAATACAGCAACATTGCACATTATGCAACATGCTAGTTATGTAATATATATGGACAATTATGGCCACATTAGCTTTAAGAACTTTCTCAGGTCAGCATTACTGCACATATTGTTGTGCTCCAATAAACCCTCGTGCATATCCAGTCTTCGAGGGATTTTGCCTGCACTGCAATCAGAATCCATTTGTTTTATGACAGAGAGGGCAATCAGGAGTGTAATTTAAAATTCCTAATTTAAAAGTAGTAATCTGCACAGGTTCAAATGCATGATTTGTAGAGTTAAGTGGGTTGTAAAGATAGACATAGATAACTTGCATATCACCTCAAACACAATGTTGCTTGTTGGAATCAGTTCCCACATTCAAGTCACATTCCTCAAATGCACAAAAGGAAGCATAGAGATAGCCAATGGTGTTCATGCATGTATGAATGAGACCTCTGTGGTGCTGAAATGAAATCAAGTCAAGCCTGTAGTACAAATGAGACCAACACAGTCCTCCAAGATTTTTTCTTCTTGGTTCATTTTATTGTTTTTTTTTTCCTTTGGTGGGGGGGGGACACCTTTTTTGCAAGTTCATGCATTTAGAAATGTAATCAGTTTCTTTCTGTTTTCAGGCATTAGGTCGATGTTCTGGTTTTTCTACACTTCAAATTAATGATTTATTGGCTTTGAACAATTTCCCCCCAGTCGGCTGATTTTTTTAAAAACAAAAATTAAATTGTCACAATTAAACATGCATGTTACTTATGCCCCACCAATGCCAATCGTTTTCTGAAAAGTATTAATTCATTTGTACATGTTCAAAAAATCAGCTAACACTGAGATGGGTATAAGCGCATGTATCAAACAGAAAAAGTCATGAGCAGGAAAGCATTTCTTCTATTAGCAAAGGCAGATCCTTTTCAATATGATCAAGGAAAAAATTAATTTGTATAAATTCGGAAAATACATTCTGTGGGGGACAAGTATTTCAGTAGGTGAGATATAATTTCTATTGGAGTTCTTTAAGGAGTGTGCCAATGCCTGGCATGTGTTTGCTACATAAGCGATAGACAAACTGCGCATGTATATTCATGTATAATTTCTGCATAGGTATTTTGGGGCTGTTACAGACTCTTGCATGAAAGTCAATCACAGTCTGTTGTGCTTTGATGGGAATGTATCTTGCCTGTATAACAACTAGGCCCAGATCCTGGGGAGTTTCCTATATCCTTGAATGGAAGAAAGACTTATGCCGAGCACAGCTTTTCCCAATGTTGAAGGAATGAATGGAACCACATCTACTGAAATCTCTCTTTCCTAAACTGCTCGAAAATGTAATCCAGAGGTTAGAAGGAAGGGCAAGTTCAAGGTCCAGAGTCTCCTTTCTTAAAGCCTTCCCTTTCAACTCACACACCTTGGTTTAAGCAAAATAGCTGTATTTATTGTAAGGGAGGTAATTGCAATTTGCATTATTGGATGTGATAGTCCCCACTCCCCAAACTCCTTTTACTCCCCAAACCAAAGGTCCAGAGTCTGAAGTGAAGTAAGGGTGTTGAACACATGTTCATGAATACATGTTCACATGAACACAAGAGAAGGGGCTGTGAAAGAGCCTCTGCTTTGCATGCAGAAGGTCCCAGGTTCAATCTCCGGCCTCTCCAGTTAAAAGGACCAGGCAGAACGTGGTGTGAATCTGCCTGAGATTCTGGAAAGCCACTGCCAGTCTGAGTAGAGAATACAGATTTTGATGGACCAAGGGTCTGATTCATGTGTTCAAGGGTGTTAGGATATTATGGTTAGGGTTGCCAACCTCCAGGTGGTGGCTGGCAAACTCCCACTATTACAATTGATCTCCAGGCGATAGAAATCAGCGTCCCAGGAGAAAATGGCCGCTTTGGCCATTGGACTCTATGACATTGAAGTCCCTCCCCTCCCCTCTCCCAACCCCGCCCTCCTCAGACTCCACCCCCAAAATCTCCAGGTATTTCCCAACCCAGAGCTGGCAACCCTAGTTATGGTTGCTTAAGAGTGCAGCTCTGGCAAAGCACCTCTGTTAGTTTCTTGCCATGAAAACCCCCCAAAAAGGTGTCGCCATAAGTCGGCTGCGACTTGACGGCACTTTACACACACACAAGTGTGCAGCTCTGAGCTAGTATCATTGGTTTTTAAAGTGGCGTCATGTGGGAAATTTGGTTTGGTAGATAGTAGGTGCAGTCATGTAGGTAATGTCCTGGAAGCTGAGAACTAGGTCTTATATGTGAAAAGCAGTTCTGAATTGTGAAAAGCAGTCTCTTCCCGTGGAGCTGATTGACTATTGCTTCCTAAGCTGAGACCTTTCCGCAATAAGGCAGTCACAGCAAACGCGGGCTCCTAAAAGCTTTACCATTTCCCCTCTCAATTCAGGAATGACCCAGCCCTAATGCTACACAACACACCCAGTAGTTGCATTGCTCCACCCAATGGCCTACATTCCTACTTATAACCACAGCGAAGAGAGAATGCAAAGAAAGAGAATGTGTGCCTAAAGGCAGCTCACCAGACCCCTAGAATCTATCTATATCTATGTATGTGTGTGCATGACTGCCATAAATGTGATGAGTACCCATCACAGCGTTTCATGTCAGGCAAACAGAGGATTCAGTCCTCTATCCTACAGTGCTTGTCAATGCGGTCCTACAATGCTGTCAGTTTCAACCCAACAGTAAAAGCTTACTGGAATACACATTGTGCAAAACTTTGTGTCAGCCAAGCTTGCTGCAAGGTTTGCAGAGTGGCACACTGGGAGACTCGTCCCCAGTACCGTTCCCATTATCTCTTCATTCCCATTTATTTTCAGCATGTAGGCAACAGCTACGCTGGGCCCTGCTACCTGGTAAAAGCCAGCTATTACCAGCCCAATAGCATAGACTCCCACAGCAGCACCAGTGTAGCATGGCAAGTCAGTTCGCAGTACTCATGCAGTGATTAAAATCGTGAGATTGCTATGCCACAGTGGCTATCGCACCTCATGCAGATAGGGTTGCCATAGGTACTAGTTGGAAATCTCCAGCCGATAGAGATCAGTTCACCTGGAGAAAATGGTCGCTTTGGCAATTGGACTGTATGGCATTGAAGCCCCTCCCCTCCCCAAACCCCGCCCTCCTCAGGCTCCGCCACCAAAACTTCCCACCGGTGGTGAAGAGGGACCTGGGAACTCTGATTTATTAAAACCAAGGCTTGTAAGGGTGATGATATCACGATCCGTATGTACGGAGCGAGAGAGAGACTGCTTTCCAAAATGTTTGACTGGAGTTTTAATTTTTCTCCTTAGTCCCTTTACTTATTTTACCTCAGTAGAAATGAGACACCAGAGGATTTTTTTAAGTTAACAACCAAGTAACAGAGATTTATTAAACACTGTACAAGGGATGGACTTGGAGGGGAAATGGTATGTAGGAAAGGCATAGTACCAGAGCTAGTTTATAAGTTTTACTACAGAGAAGGCATAGATCTTGGATGGCTTAGTTAGTACAGAATTACAATTCTTAAATAAGTTCCCAAATTCAGTTCACAGAACTTCCTACAGATTTTCCTATTCAGACTCTGCTGCCTAGCTAACAGGGAAGTATGGAGATTATACAATCTCTCTCCCCACAGAGAACAAAGAAGTATGGAGATTGTTCCTCAAATCTCTCTTCCAATTCTCTATAGATCTACCCCACTTTTTTGGCAGTAATCCCTTAACAAAACCCCGTTATCTGGAATATCTCCTTCCCAGAGCCTATTCCCTTTCAGTGACCTGAGAAAGGGTCCCTTTCCTCCCAATCTCTGCCTGTCACTCCACAGGAGTTGTTTCACAACCACTTAGGCAAATGTGAACCCTCAGGTTCCCAGAGTCAAAAACAGCTGCTGATCATGCAGGTTACCAAAAACAGACTCCCTCCCTGTTTTCAGAAAAGAGAGAGTGAGCTCCCTAACTCTGCCCATTCCCTGCTGGGTTTTTTTCTGAGCTTTCATTCGTTACAGATGACATAAGCAAAATTAAGATTTCACTGAAGTTTTTAATATTTATTACTTCCTTGGCACTCAATGTGGTATATACAAGGGTCTCCAGGTGATCTCACGTTCAGGTATTGGTAAGGTTACTGCATCATATGCTGTCAAACCCATATCCAAGATTAATTTCTAAGTACAGTCAGAGAAATGTTGCAAGATCCAATGAACGTTTTTTCCTTTCTCCAACAAAGATAATAGCCAGATGTGAAGGTTCTGCATGCATCTTGTTGTCTATCCTTTTTACTAACATAGAGCACCAGAAGGTCATGGAAGCTACTGTAAGATGATGATGAATGCTTCGTAATAAAGACACCCGACTGTTTGAAAAAGGACTGGAATCACTTCTATATTTGCCCCATATATCTCACTCTGTAAGTGATCTCACACATATGTATATAACTAAAACTATCCCACATTTTCTGGCTGGATAACCCCAGTTATGGTTGCCAATAATCTTGAACTAGATCTGAACCAAAAATCATGGAATAGAACACTGTTTCATTGCCAGTTGGCCGAACCAACTCATACTTTTTTTACTATTTACCTGATGACACATTATTGCTGATACCAGCATAAAATCCTACATATCATTAAGTCTGCAGTTAGCTGTAGAGAAATGACATACATATAATCTCATTAATACAGTGGTCTATAGAAAACATAGAAATTGAGGTACCAGGATATCTGGATATGTTGGAAATGTACATTAAGAAAGACCATGTGTAAAAGCCAATATGAATTGACAGGTTTGGACATGGATTTGGGCACAAATCCATACACAGTTTTGTATTCATACTGTCTGCTGGATCCTGAACAAGTATGCAGATTCCACCCTAGGCATCTGAGGCATTTGCCCCCATTTACTGAAATGCCCACCAAACCTAATAACCCATATTTTTAATGCAAGTGACCTAGTTTTTTGTTTGAAGGGAAATATTTATAAAAATGCAATATGGTTTTCATTTAGCATTAAAAATATTTTAATATGTCTAGCATGGATGGGGAAAATCTTTTTTAAAAAAACAGTTAGTCTATAGGCTGCATGGCAATAAATTGAACCACTGATGTCACAAACCATTGTTTCCTTTATTACTTAAATTTTATTGATATATTGAAAAGGTTTAAAAAAAATAGTAAGTAAGGCTGCAGTACTAAGAACACTTTCCTAGGAGTAAGACCCACTGAATAAAGCGGACTTACTTCTGAGTAGACCTGCTTAGGCTTGTTATCTGCCCCAAACAATTTTACCCCAACTACGTACCCTGTCCTAACCTATGCTTAAGAGGCTTTTATTTCTTCAAAAGAAAATCTTAAAAATATGTTGGATCAATAGTATCCTTATTTCTAATTTTACCCAGGACAGATTGAATATATGTGATAAGATCCCAGAGTCAATAGCTAACCAACATGGCCCATCTTTTCCACCTCCACTATCTCTCTGTTCCACCACCTAACCTAAATAGCAATTCATGGCCACATCCTACCACACTGTCCTCCATGCCCGTGCATGGATTCTTTTTCACCATTTCCACAAACCCAGTTTGAACACAACAGCCATTTTTCACACTTAGGGCTGCCAAGCTCCTGGTGAGGCCTGAAGATCTCCCAGAAGTATCTCCAGACTACAGAGATCTGTTTCCCTGGATAAAATGGCTGCTTTGGAGGATGGATTGTATGGCATTATACCCCACTGAGGTTCCTCCCCAAATCTTTCTCTTCCAAGGCTCCACCCCCAAATCTCCAGTAACGCCTGGAGTATTTTGTGTACAGAATGGAGCGGGTGCAGAGGAGAGCAACGAGGATGACCAGGGGCCTGGAGACAAAGCCATGAGGAAAGGCTGGGAATGTTCAGTCTGGAGAAGAGGAGGTTGAAGGGGGACATGATTGCTCTCTTTAAATATTCGAAGGGCTGACACTTAGAGGAGGGCAGGGAGGTGTTCCTGTTGGCAGCAGAGGCTAGGACTCACAATAATGGGTTTAAATTGTGGGTGGAAAGGTACTGGATGGATATTAGAAAAAAAATTACAGTAAGAGTTGTCCAACAGTGGAATCAGCTGGGAGGTGGTGAGCTCCCCCTCACTGGCAGTCTTTAAGCAGAGGCTGGACAAGCACTTGTTAGGGATGCTCTAGGCTGATCCTACATTAAGCAGTGGGTTGGACTAGATGGCCTGTATGGCTCCTTCCAACACTGTGATTCGATGAGTCTATAATTTCCCAATCTGGAGTTGGCAATCTTGTGAGCCCCCTCTCAGCTCTTACATGTTGCTGGTGATGAGCTCTAAAGGAGATCTAAAATGGCAAACCATGGTGCTGATCTCCAGAGCTGCCAACTCTGGGTTGAGAAATTCCTGGAGATATGGGGGGGAGCCTGGGGAGGGCAGAGTGTGGGGAGAGGAAGGAACTCAGCAGTGGATGGGACGCCACAGAGTTAGGGTTGCCAACCTCCAGGTAGTGGCTGGAGATCTCTCACTATTACAACTGATCTCCAGAGGACAGAGATTGGTTCCCCTGGAGAAAATAGCTGCTTTGGAAGGTGGACTCTATGGCATTATAACCCACTGAAGTCCCTCCCCTCCTAAGGTTGCCAACTTCCAGGTAACATCATTAGGTATTTGTGATATTTGTTATATATGGAGAGAGTAAAATGTATACGGATATGTATATTTCCTAGGCTGAAGAAGCAATGTAACTTGCGAAAAGCGTTACAATTCCAGAAGACGTTTCCCTTCTACCTCCTCGCTCTTGTGGCTCTTGGACAATTCCGTTCCAACGCCCTTCGGGGCTTTGCTTGGTTTTTTCGAATTTTCACTCTACCAAGAAGCTTTCTCTCCCATACCACCTCCGTGGAACTCAGAATTTACCCATGCTCAAAGTCTTTTCAGACATTGATTATTAAGTGGGTTTCATTGTTCCTAGGTTCCCTAGGATTGTTTTGTACACCTTATTGTCTTTGTCGTTGTTGTTTTTTTTTGTTGTTCTATGCCTTGTCATGCCTTGTCCATTGTAATACACTTTTTGCGTATTCTTTACTGAGCAGCGTGCTGGTCTTTACTTTGTTGTAACTTCCAAGTAATAGCTGGAGATCTCCTGCTATTACAACTGTTCTCCAGCCGATAGAGATCGGTTCACCTGGAGGAAATGGCCGCTTTGGCCATTGGACTGTATGGCGCTGAGGTCCCTCCCCAAGCCCCTCCCTCCTCAGGATCCGCCCACAAAACCTCCCATCGGTTGTGAAGAGGGGACCTGGCAACCCTACACAGAGTTCACCTTCCAAAACTGCCATTTTCTGTGGGGAAATTGATTTCTCTAGTCTGGAGATTAGATGTCACCTGGCAACCAGCGGGAGGGTTGGGCGGGGAAGGAATTAGTGTCCAAGGAGAAAAATTAAAAAGAAAAATATTTGCCAGGTGTTCCTGCCGCAGAGTTCCTGGCAATTCCTAGAGCTATCCAGAAGCTGGAAGCAGTGGCAGGTAACAGGACCTGTGGCTTGGAGCCCTGGTTGTAATTTCAGGAGAAAACTGGCTCTCCCCCCCCCCCCCAACCTTGAGACAAGCATCCCTCTCTCAAGGTCTGCTTGGAGATGGAGGAAGACCCAGAATGAGAGCAGCCTGAGAGTAAAATCAAGCAAAATATGCAGCCTGAGAGTAAAATCAAGCAAAATATGCAATGCTTTCAACTGAAGTAAGCAATTGACAATATCACAGGAACAATCATATAAATAGACTTTAAAATGGGGGGGGGGCAGAGGAACAAGTCAAGGCAGAGAAAAAATGGGTATAATTGACTAAAGTTCAGGGGGCAAGGGAAACTAGGGAGAGGGCTGCTGCAAGCCCGTTACCATGAAAGGAAAATTGAAACCAAAGTGTAAAGGATCATACTTCAGGCTATCTTTATGCAAACATATTTCCCCGTCTCTATGCTCTTTACTGGAGTCAAACAGAAGCTGTGATAGAGTACAAAGGCTCTGCACACAGCTGCTGATGGCCCCGCTCCTCCTCCAGAACAGAGAGTCCAGGCCTGGGAGTTGGATTTGGGCCTAAAAACCTGCTACTATTCTCTTGCTAGGAAAGGTCTCAGAGATCTCTTTCTAGGTTGCATACCCTGCCAGAAAATATTTTTGTGAGTCTTTAAGGTGCTACTGGACTCTTGCTCTTTTCTACTACTGCAGACAGACTAACACGGCTACCCACTGTCAATTAGGTTGCTTACTGACTTTCCATGCATCAAATAAAGTATTTCAGCAAATTCAGTAACAGCTAGGGTTGCCAGGTCCCCCCGGCCACCGGTGAGGTATTGGGGGGCGGGTAGGGCTTCCAGATCCACGTTTGCATGATCCTGGAGAGTTGGGGATGGAGGGGAGGACAGGGGCCTCAGTCTGGTACAATGCCTTAGAGTCCCCCTTCCAAAGCTTCCATTTTCTTCAGGGAAACTGATCTTTGTAGTCTGGAGATGAGCTGTATTTCCAGGGGATCCCCAGGTCCCACCTGGAGGCTGGCATGCCAAGTGACTGCCTTTCCCCTCACAAATACCCATGCGATTAGTCCTTGGACCTACGGAGCATGGAAGATAACATTTCCTAATTCCAGTATGCTGCAGAGTTTCTACAAAGTTGTAGTCAGTTTTGCCACTGAAGTGAAAATATTTTTTAACTTGTTACTGTTTATCTTTCCCCCTCCCCTCAAAAGTGTTTCCCCACCCCACCCCAGGATTTCACTTTTCACACAAAAAAAAAACATTTAAGTGAGGAGTTGCTCCTCAAACTTATTTATTTTGCATTATTATTAGTCCCCCTTTCTCAAAAAGATTTCCTCTGTCTGCTCCCCTGGCCAGCAAAGCCAGGAGATGAGAAACTTGAGTTTTATCATCGATGAGAGATATACAAGTCTTGCTTTTTACCCGTTTCCAACTGTATACAGCTCTGATTCATTTATGTATCCAAGCCAGTGTTGCCTCAACAGTTCAAGCAGACCCAACATACATTTGGGATGACAAGATTTCAGGGGTGCAAGCAGCAATCTGAGTGGCAACTCCCGGGAGCCCTTACAGGGCCCTAGAAGATGCCGGGACTCTCTTGAGCTGTGTGCAGTCAAACACGATCCATAAATTACAGTCCAGTTTCCCCAGTGTTATTAGAAAAGATCCAGGATACAGTTCTCGGGACATGTCTGATCCACAGAGGAATCAGATCCACCACCGCTCCCCCAAGTTTGCAAAAACTCAGAATGACTGAACAGCAATTTAGTGAGGGGGGGGGGGAATCAAGGCAGCAAGGAAAAACAACTTTAGAGAAGAGATAATGAGCACACTTCTAAGCTAAAATTTACTATGCTCGTTTTAACGTATTAAAGAAAAAGCAAGTCAAGTACATTTCAAAACGTTTCCTCTTGAAAATGAATACAAGAGAAATTAGGGAGTCCACAGAAGTAAATAAGGCAAAGGAAGGAAAAACAGAGATAGGAAGATGACATCAGTTGAAAGAAGTTGGGAAAACATCAACATACCAATGGTTTCAACTGCTCAGACACATCAGTGTTACCAGCTACAAGAAGAAGCGTTCACTTTTTCCTTGTTTTGTACCCATTTTCAATATTTCAAATTGGTACATCATTCAGAGCATGATGAATACGTCAGCTATTACCATGGACTATTCATTTGTCTAGACAGTCAAACAGAACAAAACTATATATTTAACATGATGTACCACAGACTTAAAAACCAAAAGTGACTTGTCTCTGGTTATAAAATGAGTGTTACCTATACTACAGGTTCATTTTCAGTATGTGAGAGGAGTATGTTGACTACCAGATACCTGGACAATGAAACAAAGGCAAAATATGATTTAATAACATATCCCTTAATGGAAAAAAGTTGTCTCACTGTTTTCTTTCAGAAGGCCTGTTAACAAATCTAATTGACATTATGAGGATTTAATTTAGTAGGTTCCCCCCCCCAAAAAATTAATCTCATTACACTGTTTCAAAGGCATATAATTTCCATTTGGCTTAATGCAACATAGGAGTTTGTACAGAGAGTGCTTCATCCCATTTACTCAGAAGTAATCCCCTTGAAGTTCAGTGGGACTTACTAGTAAATGTGCTTAGGACTGCCTTTCGTAAAAAAATAATAAAAAATAGGAAACCACTTTAAGTCTTTAGCACCACAACCAACAGACTGCAACATACATAAATAAATCTGAATGAAGTATACTCCTTGGCACTTAGGGCTAAGCATAATTAATCTGTTCTCAACACAGAACCTATCCGGAAACACCTGGAAAAAGCTCTACTATTTTCTCCTAAAAGGCAACCTCTGTGCCTCCTGCATAGTTTGTTTTCTTCAAGAGTCGCTCACAAGATCACGTACAAATGTTGCCACAGAAAAACTTTCGAACAGGATCCAGCCGCTGACCTGAGATAGTACATGAGCCACTGTCTAAGGAATTCACTAATATAGCTTCTGCATGTATTGCCAAGCCTTTCTTGTCTTAAAAGTATAACCTATTTGTCTCGGTTCTGAGTCATAACAAAGAAAGCATGATCTATCATGTTCAGACTGTACCTCTGGGATGTTTTATGGTTTAGAGGGGCTTGCCAATATTTCACATTAATTGATCAATTAATTTCACAGACATTGTGTACCTCAGGACCACAGAGTACTTAATGGCACAGATTAAATGCTTTAGCTGAGGGCTGAGGAAGAGACCTTAGGGCCAAAGGCTGGAGGCTGGAGGAATGTTGTGGGTTTATGTGTGGTTTGCACGTGAAACTCAGCAACTTTTGAAAAGTACATCGCTCGAGAGTATATACCAAAATCCCCCGGTTCAGCCTACTGCATTGCTAATACGGCTGAAAGATAACAGAACACCTGATGTTCTTGGCCACACTTAATTCGTTCCCTTCCTCCACGTCCGTCAAACGCTTCATCATTATCCAAGTGCATGCCCTGCTACAGAACATTTTCCTGAACTATGCTTCACCTCGCCAGACCCGGAATTACTTCTTTCGCGGTGTGGAACGAGACAGCAGCAAAGTATTCCAAATTCACTTAAACAAACTGAGGATAATGAAATGCGGGGGGCGGGAGGTGGAGTGGGAGGGAGAGGCATTTGATAGCACTGCTTTATGCTGCAGACTCTTCCAAAGCCTCTAACAATAAGGAATCTGCAGCATTTGGGGGGTACCGAAGAACATAATCTCTCCACACCCGCTGGAACATCTAGAAAGAAGCCCCACACGGCGGTTTTCTTGGAAAGAGTCAAAAAGTAACCTGGACAACTGTCCCAAGAAGGTGTGTGTGTGTGTCTCTCTCTCTCAGCTATGCCTGGAAAGGTCTAAGGAATCTAAAACATTCGTGTTAGTGGTGCATTTCTGTTGGTTTTAAGAAGAGAAAAGGGCAGTCTTTTATGTCCCTGGCCCTTATCGTGCCAATAAAGGTGACTGAAACTGTCCCTGATCCCTCAAAACTGCAACATCTTTGGAGACCGAAGAGGGTCTATTTGGGTCAACTTATGACCCGCTGGAACCCTCCCCGCCTCAGCCTCCAGGCATCAAAAACACTGTGTCAAACTTGTCAAGGAGGTGAATTTTCTAAAAACTGCTTTGTTTCCAAGTACCCGTGCGGGGTTTTGCTCGTTCGTTCCGCAGGAATCTGCTTCGCCTTCTCAACGCCGCCCACAGCAAGAGCAGGGTCTCCCCCCACTGCAGCTAATGGAAGTGAGAAAGTCAAGGGTGCCTTCCGGAAGGATCAGGGCCAATCCAACCTCATTCACAAACCCTCTCCCTCCATCCCCACCCCCATGGAAGCTTTTGGAGACAGCACCAAGCCTGCCCACCTTGCTCCTCTAGTGGGGCTGGGGCATTCTAGCCTCTTTGGTATTCCAGGAAGCAGGCAGAGTCTGCTGCAGCGGTGAAGCCGGGGGAGCCAAAACCCCACAGTGGACGGAGGAACCTCTCTTTCTCTCTCTCTCTCTCTCTCTCTGGATGCTGAACCAAAAAGCAGGGGGGGAGCACGGCTACCCAAAGAGACGAGAAGCACAAGCTGCCAACCCTGCTGCAGCTTGTTGATGCTGGGGTGTCAGCGGAAGTCTATGATCTACTACACTGCAGTGCCAGCGTCAGGAGCCTCCTGCTTAGAAGCTGCCACTGCAGGGGCGACAACACCACACACATGCAATCACACACACACACACACAGTCTTGTTCCCCTTCTCTCTGGATTCACCACACACCTTCCCAGGCTCCCACCCTACAAAGCACGCAAGTGACTGCCAAGACCCTGCTGCCACAGATGGTCCCCAACTATCCAACTCTACATTCTTGGGTCTGGTTGGCTTCCAGGGTTCTCCCTGGCCTCCTCCTCCCCCCCCCCATCCTTCTCCATTTGTCAGGGCTGCCCCCAGTGTCAGCCCTGACACAAGAGAAAGGGGGGGGACAGGCAGGTCCGAGGAGGAAGTGATCCCTAAGGGGCTGGGGCAGCCCAAAGCCCCAGCATTTGCATTGCCTTATGTAATGTACTGCAAGTTTCCCCGTCGGAGCCTGCTTGGATTGAGGCGCATGATCATTGCACCGAAACAACAGAGAGAGGGAGAGAGGCAGACACAATCACACTCAGAGGAGCTGATCACCCCGGGCCCGCCAGGCACTAAAAAAATGAACCTGTACATGCTGACACACGCCTCTGCTGCTCTTGGGCAGGTGGGTTTTCCCTCAGTTCCCTTCCAGCCACAAGTTCCATGAAAGTCTCTCCCTTGCCCCTGTCGCCAGGGTTTGCTTGTGGGGCAGGGATGGCGAAGGGCAGCTGACACAGAATCTACTGAAGAGCACATGCCACCGGATTCGTAGTGGGGTCTGTTTGGGGTTTTTCTTTAACACTTTGGAAGCGCCACCCACATTTGTAAGTTGAACCAGAAGTATCACACAGGACACTGGAAAAGCCATCAGGTCCACCTGCCAACTGCAGGATCACAGGAGTAACAACAAGGCCCGGAGACTTAACTGCATCTGCGAGAGGGTGGGGGTGGGGGGGAGAAGTTGGAGATGATGGAGGGGCAACAGGGTTTAAATACCCTGGTACAATTTCCTTTTCACTGTACAAAATGTCAACACGTATCTAAGTTCCCTCTTTTTTCCCCCCTGAAAACGACAGACAGAGAGCAGACTTGCCAAATCTTAGCCGAATGGATCCTTGCTTATTTGTAGACGGCGCCGCATGCATATCTGTGCATGGCCTGGTTGCATTTTCCCCCCCTTTCTCCCCTGGAGAGGACTGCAGACCAACCTCCAGCAAGCAACAGACAGAGTAACACAAAAAAGGAAAACAGTGTGATGCAATGTATCGCTTACCAGTTGGGTTCTTGTTTTTCTTAAGACTCTTGCCACAAAGACACTGCAGCATATGCGATCCTTTGCTGAAAATGTTCCAAAGAAACCACATTGATTTGGGCGAAAAGCAATCCAGCGCTTATACACCCTGAGAAAGATGAGATCCTTGTGGTTGTTGCATAATAATAAATTGAGATCAGTTCTCCTCAAGAGGGGCACCAGTTTTATCATAGACCAAAAAAAGAAGATAAAATCCTGATCTCCCAGGGTTTCCCCCCCCCTTTCCCTCACGTGGTTAATTTCTTTCAGACTTCTCAATGGATGCGTTTTTCAGCCAGGGTGAATGGTTATCCCCCCACTCCAGACCGACGCTGGATTATCACCCAAAACTGTGGAAGAAAAAAAATATACATAGATCCTTCCTTTGTTTAAAAAAAACAAAAAACAATTGTCCTCCCCTTTCAAACAGAAACCAACCAAAACATAAGGCGAAGAAATGCCAGCCAAGGCCAAAAACTAACCCGAGGCAACAGTAAAGCACGAAAGATCCTCCAAGAGGAAACCATAGCCTGTTACTTGATTGTTAGGAAGATGGGTGGATCTGCAGAACAAAGCCAAGAGAGGATGCATCCTACTAAAAGACTGCCATAGCGCAGACCCTGGAAAAGAGAACACACAGCCCGTATCCACCAACACCACCACCCAGCTCAAGTCTGATGGATGAAGGCAGACGCTCCACTCTGAAAGTGCTGCTTTTACCATCAAATCATCTCACTGATGTATGTAACAGTGTGGCACCTGCAGTTCCCAGGAAGCTCGATGCAAATCTTAGCCCTTAGCATGCAGGGAAACGTGCACACGACAGAGGCAGGTCTCTTCTTTTTCTCCTTTTCTCTCTCCCTTTCTCTCTCTCTGCCTGCTTCGTCCAACACTGGCATGCATGGGGGGGGGGGAGAAAGATATCCTCCCCCTTCTCTCTCTCTCTCTCTCTCTCTCACACACACACACACACTGGATTTTGCTCCTGGAGCCTTGGATATGAGTTACAGGCATTCAACGGGAGTAGGAGGAGTTGAGATTTGCATTGAGAGACTGGCTTTCCATGACGTAGCCACGTGCTTCCAGGCCTGTCACCAGTGAGATGCTTCAAGCCAGCCCAGGGAAGGCAGTGTCACTGCGGTCTCTGCCTATCCCCCTCCCCTTTCTCCCCCTCCCTTCCTCTCACCTAGCGTGCTGCAGCTTAAAATACTGAACCCAGCCTGCCACTTGCATACTCCAGGGGAAAGCGCCCTCCCTGCATGCTAACCGGAGAGATAAGGAACATCCCCCTAGGGCAGGTGTCTAACAAGTGCAATCCTGAAGCCAACATTTACACCCTTCTAAATCCTCTGAAACTGATGGGCTTGGGGGGGGGGGTAAACTCTGTTTAGGATTGCATTGTGAGACATCCATCTGCTGACCCTCTTGATTAAAGGAATGATTGGAAGAACATGTCATTCAAGGACCAAACTGGAAGGCTCAAAGACGGAATGGACCCCCCCTCCCCCCAAAAAAACCCAAGACAGAATAAAATATACCTACCACCATCCAGGCTTCCTCTTCATAAAGATCCTGAGAGAAAATGCCAGGAGAGGAACAGCCCACACAAGCAGAGGCTGGTCTCAAGCGCAGAATTTACAACTCTGCCACATTCCCTGTTCTCGCCTCAAAAAGCAGAGAAGCATTCTTGCAAATCAGTGAAAGGTCCCTGCTGTGTGGTCCAGCAGTCCACCCAGCAGAAAAGAGTCTGTATCTGGAGCTGCTTTCCAAGCTCTGTACTGTCATGAGAACTCGCAGGACTGGTATAATGGAAATAAAATGGACTTCTTTTCAGTGAGTTATTGTGACAAATAAATAAGATTAACATTGCAACGCATCCTGACAATTTTAAAAGACCCCTAAAAATGAAGGACTGTGGACTGCCAAAAAAAAAAAAAAAAAATCAGTGGGTTCTAGATCAAATCAAGCCTGAACTGACCCTAGAAGCTCAAATGACTCAACTGAGGCTATCGTATTTTGGTCACGTCATAAGACGACAAGAGTCACCGGAAAAGACAGTCATGCTAGGAAAAGTTGAGGGCAGTAGAAAAAGAGGAAGACCCAACAAGAGATGGATTGATTCAATAAAGGAAGCCACAGCCTTCAATTTGCAAGATCTGAGCAAGGTTGTCAAAGATAGGACATTTTGGAGGACTTTCATTCATAAGGTCACCATGAGTCGGAAGCGACTTGACAGCACTTCACACACAGAGACACACAAATAAAGGGGACAGATCATAGTATGAATTAAACATTTAGAGGATGCTGCGTTTGGGGTTTGTTTTTGTTTTTTTATAATTTCTTTGTTTCTCCACTTACACGACTGGTCACTGGTCCAACCCTTTCCCATATTTAAAACAGGAATAGCTAAAACCCTCGCTGTCCTCACTGGAGGGTGAGAGATTCAAAACGGATAAAAGGAAGTATTTCTTCACGCAACACATAGTTAAATTGTGGAACTTCCTGCCCCAGGATGTGGTGATGGCTGCCAACTTGGAAGACTTTAAGAGGGGAGTGGACATGTTCATGGAGGAGAGGGGTATTCATGGCTACTAGTTAAAACGGATACTAGTCATGATGCATACCTATTCTCTCCAGGATCAGAGGAGCGTGCCGAATATATTAGGTGCTGTGGAACACAGGCAGGACAATGCTGCTGCCGTCATCTTGTTTGGGGGGTTCCTAGAGGCACCTGGGTGGCCACTGTGTGAACTGACTGCTGGACTTGATGGGCCTTGGTCTGATCCAGCATGGCTTTTCTTATGTTCTTAAGTAACTGGCATCCTAATTGTTCCTCATAAATCATTATTCATACATATCCTTCCCCTGGTGTTTAGGGCAAGATCAATGGCAAAACAAAGAAAGGAAGGGTGGAAGTATTCTGATCAAGACAAGACGCATAGAGACTATCTGGCTGGTTCGCCCCTGTCTAAAAGGACAGAATCCTTGGACTATTTCAGATGAAGCACCATTGGTAATGATGCCCTTTGGAGTCATGTTCCATTGAACCTTCTCTCACTTATTACATTTTGTTTTTCTGCTCTCACTAATATCTGTAGGGGTGCTTGCTCAAATGGAACTGACTGAAGTGTTTGTATTCCCCAAGTTGATTCTCTTTGGGCATTGCACTGCAAAGGCAAAAAACTGAAGACAAATTTATGCATCTGCATGTTGACAGTTCTTGTAACATCTGGAGGTAGTATAAGATAAGCAAAATAAGATTTGCATGGGGTTACCTGCACATCCATTAATATAGGAATTTCCAGAATTGGAAACAGAATCCGTAAACATGGTTTACCCAGAAAAAAGTCCCATTGTATTCAATGGGATTTAAGCCTACATAAATAAGTGTCCATATAATTTGCAAACCTAATCCAATGAACAGTTTTATAATGTGGCAATCTTATATGTTTTTTATTTTAACATTTGGTTTACTGGCAGTCCTAAATTGTGATTTTAAAGTTTTAAATGTATTTTATGTATTCTATGTTATGTACTTTATTGACATTGTAAACTGCCTCAAGCTCCTTAAGGAAGAAAGGTAGGGTTGCCAATCTCCAGGTACTAGCTGGGGATCTCCTGCTATTACAACTGAACTCCAGCCGATAGAGGTCAGGTCACCTGGAGAAAATGGCCGCTTTGAAAATTGGACTATATGGCATTGAGGGGCCTCCCCTCTTCAAACCCTGCCCTCCTCAGGCTCCGCCCCAAAAAACCCCAGGTGTTTCCCAACTCAGAGCTGGCAACCTTATAAGAAAGATGACTAATAAATGTTTTAAATAAAATAAAAAATAAACAAACAAATATATAGTCAGGAATTATACAAAATCTATAATGGATACAAAATCTATAATGGAATTATATTCAGTCAACAAAACAGAGAGAAGAACTGGACAGATGACAAGCTAGTTATAGCTTGACTGTACATGATTATTTAAGTGCAATCTTATTTCATTGTGTGCCTATTGCTTACTGCTAAGGTCAGGCTGCAAAAATAAAAATCCACAGAACAAGTTTTAAAGGTGACTTTTTCTAGATCAATTTGTGAGCATAAGCAAACCCATAGAGTCAAACTTTACCACGAATACACAGGTGAAGTGTGGCCAAATCTTTACTATCAATATAATACCTTACTGGATGTCTGTATTGTATCACTTTAAAAAATGAACATGAGTTTATCAAAGTCTTGACAGAAATAAATTTAAGTGCAAGTGCAAATGGCAATTTAATAAATCTATTAATTAGTCCAGGTGCTATCATTGCCAAATGACTGGATTGACTAACTCACATTAATAGGGTTGCCAGGTCCCTCTTCGCAACCGGCAGGAGGTTTTTGGGGCAGAGCCCAAGGAGGGTGGGGTTTGGGGAGGGATTTCAATGCCATAGAGTCCAATTGCCAAAGCAGCCATTTTCTCCAGGGGAACTGATCTCTATTGGCTGGAGATCAATTGTAATAGCAGGAGATCTCCAGCTAGTACCTGGAGATTGAAACCCAAAAATAATACCCTATGCTGTAATGAGACTAACTCAAAACAAGAAACAGCACGTAGCTCAAATATGCAATATATTATCAACATACAGTACAGACAGAAACAGATACCAAATTCCCAAGTGCACGATACATACGAAACACAGCAACCCTATAACACCAACTACAATAATACTCTTCCCAGATAGTCTGTGTCAATAAATTTGTAAACAATTTGCTTCCAACAAGCAAGGTCTTCAGTGACATGCAAGAAGACTCGTCGGCTGTCACCATGCTGTGTAGCAGAATCCAGCTTGCAAATCAAGTGTCTTGCTATACTGCCCGGATCACTAGCACTGGGATTATGGGTCAAAAGCAGACGAATAACGTAGGAACGTGTATCCTAGGTAGTTTAGCACGTTTCACCATAAGGCTTCTTCAGCCTATAGCATTCCATATGAACACAGAGGGTTTCTTCAACAGGTTTTCTAAAGATGCTACATGCTGTTTCTTGTTTTGAGTTAGTACCTGGAGGTTGGCAACCCTAGGCTAGAGATCTCCCACTATTACAACTGATCTACAGGTAACAAAGATTAGTTCCCTTGGAGAAAATGGCTGCTTTGGCAGTTGGACTCTTATGGCATTGAAGTCCCTCCCATCTCCAAACCCCACCCTCCTTTGGCTCCGCCCCAAAAACCTCAAGGTATTTTCCAACCCAGAGCTGGCAACCCTAGGTGTGTGTTGGGGAGGGGGAGTTGCAATATAACCTAGGAGTTCCCAGTGTGGTGCCTGTGGGTGGCATGGTGCCTGATGATACCTTTCCTAGTGCCCGAATACTGTTTTTAGAAAGTGGATGGGGTCAGGTGGGGCTGTTGCCCAGCAGGGCTTCTGATTGGCTGTGCAGATTTTAAAAAGCAAAACAAAACATTGCTTAAGCAGCAGCTGCCACTGGAGCACAAGGAACTTCACTGCATTTCTGAAGGTAAGTTGTGTGTGTACAGGGTTGCCAACCTCCAGGTACTTGAGAGAACAAACAGCACCACAGCTCAATATAATAACTAGAAACAGTTTAGTAATTTACAACTGAAGGTTGTTACAATCAATCAAAACATCTATAAACATACAACGCAGGTATGAAAACAAGTCTGGAACCTCATATACAGTCCAATTCACACAAAATTACCGGTTCCCCCCGGTAATAGTCCAATAGTCATAAGAAGGCGGCTAAGTTCAAGATAAGTGTCCGTGTTCAATATTCTGCCGTCGTTGTGCTGTAAAGCAAAGTAGGGGATCTGACGGTTGCTCCACCGTATGTTTCCAAAGAAATGTGATAAAAGGTTACTTCACCGTGGTTCCAAATAAGGTAATGAGTTCAAAAATCAAATGATAAGCGGTTGCTTCACCGTGGTTCCAATAATGAAACGATACTTCCGGATCACGTTATCGTTTCGCGATTGCTTCTTCGTAATATTAAACTGAAGGAGTTTTTTAAAGGACAAGATAGGACTAAGAATGAATACAGTCAGTTTCGGGTTAAATCTTCCTTTATTCCTAAAAACACTGGCTTTCAGGTTAATACATTTCAAACTTTAGTGTTAAGGGATGTGGACAGACTAGAAAAACGAAGAAGGTGGCAGAGCAACAGGATCAATCTTAACACGGAGCAACTTCAAATTTTGGAGAATGTTTCCTCTGATCCTAAAATCATATGCAGACCTGCTGATAAGGGAGGTGCCTTGGTCATTTTGGACTCTGTAGCTTATGACCGAGAGAACTTAAGACAATTAAGTGATAAGAATTTTTATAAACCACTGGCTTCTGATCCTACCAGGAGAGTCATGAACATTGTTAAAACCGTGGTTTATGAGGGTTTATCTCTCAACTATATAGACAAGGCTATTGCAGATTTTCTTATGGTCAATATCCCCGTGTTCCTATTTTCTATTCCCTCCCCAAAATACATAAATCCCTCGTTGACCCTCCGGGTCGTCCAATTATTTCGGCTATAGGGAGTATTCTTGAACCTATATCCAGGTTCATTGATTTTTTCTTACAACCTTTTAGTAAGCAAACTATCTCTTACATTAAAGACTCTAGGGAATTTATTAGGAAGATTGAAAATCTGTCCCTACCCTCAGAGGCAGTGTTAGCTACTTTCGACGTTAGCTACTTTCGGGCCTGGAGATCTCCCAAAATTACAACTGATCTCCAGACTACACTAATCAGTTCCCCTGGAGAAAACGGCTGCTTTGGAGGGTAGAATCTAGGGCATGATGTTCCGCTGAGGTCGCGCCCCTCCCCAGCTCCACCTGCAAAACTACAGGAATTTTCCTGCCCAGGGTTGGCAACCCTAGCCCATGTGATTAGTGGATTTAGATTTTATGGGATAAAGAAACAGGGAAGTTTACGCACATGATATGTTTTGCATAAATTGAGCTCTTACAAGGGTATGTGTGTAGTAGCTGGCTGGACCTATTCATAGAAATTTTGGGTTATAAAAAGTTCTTAATTTCACCTTTCTGTCTATAGAGCTTGTTACACCCTGAGTGAATATCTAAGCTGAAATCCATTTATGGGTGGGCCGCCAAAAAGTAAAGAATAATCCCAGCAGCCCAGTACTGCCTTGAAAAACTGGTTTTATTACCTTCCTAGGATTGCAAAACAGAGTTATCTAGGACCTAGCATGACAGCTTACATAGATGATGGGCTGAGATTGGGCTGGTGGATTACAGGCCTGCTATACGCTCTCCATGTATGGGCATCAGCCTTTAGTGCACGGGGTCTTCCTGTCGCAGTCACCCCCTGACTACTTTGGGGCTTCTTCTAAATTATGCATGTATTTTCTGACCTTCAGAAGTCGCCTTGCTCTCCCCTTGCAATTCCCCCATGTTTTCAGGATGCCGTTTTACCCCGAGTTTAAAGTCTGCCTCTATCCCAAATCGAAACCCAGTCCTGTGCATGCTTGTTACTTTGGGTTTTTCTCCCCATGCCCATTCTCACTTCTCCCTCCCATGTGTCTGTCATCCTCATCTAACCCTTCCCCTCGAAGTCATTATCAAGTGCACTAGTGAGAGAATAATGCTGGAATGCTATGAGGCTGCTTACTTGGTCAGTTTCACAGTGAGTGTAGATCAGTTTCAAATTGAACAGTTGAGAGAACACTGAAATAATCACAAAGGACCTATGCGGCTGCTTATTTGGTCAGTTTCAGTTCTTGGCAGGATGGAACAGAGCTGGGCTGATTTGCTGCCCTGCCCTTATAAGCGTCCTCTTAAAGCAATGAAAGCCTTTTATTTTGTTTGCGAGTGCAAAACTACCCATGGAAACATGAATGGCGCAAATGACCCAGCGAGTGTTTTTATCTTCTTATGATCCCTGCACTGAGTTATGCAGAAACAAATTTGTCGGGGTGTGTGTGTTATTTGGCCAGACCCTTCTCTGCTTTTGGCTATAAAATGGCCATTCGGTTCAGATCAAATGAAAGCATCCTGCTGTGTGGCTGGCAGATGCTGGTGACGTATTTCAAAAAAATACACAGCCAATTACAAAGCAGGGGGGAGAGTCCACCCGTGGTTCAGAAGCTCCGCATTTTCGCTGTGTGTGTGTGTGTGTGTGTGTGTAAAGTGCCGTCAAGTCACAGCCAATTTATGGCGACCCCTTTTGGGGTTTTCATGGCAAGAGACTAACAGAGGTAGTTTGCCAGTGCCTTCCTCTGCACAGCAACCCTGGTATTCCTTGGTGGTCTCCCATCCAAATACTAACCAGGGCTGACCCTGCTTAGCTTCTGAGATCTGACGAGACCAGGCTAGCCTGGGCCATCCAGGTTTCGCTGGGGATGCATAATTATTCACATGGTACTCTTAGAATTTCTTCAGGGGGGGAAAGTCCCTGTGCATAGTGTTTCGAGAATTCGACTGCAAGTACTGTGCAGTTAGAAAGCAGCAGATCCAGCAGAAACAGACTGTGCAGAAAAGGCCATCATCCCTTTCCTTTCTGCTCCTCTCATAAGTGGCTGGTGACTAGCTCTTGACTTACCAAATTCCTTGGCTGCCTCTTTTGCCAAGGCTATTAGGACTCCTTGCCTGTTGTTGTTGTTGTTGTTATTTAATAATAATAATAATAATGTTATATTTCTATGCAACATTTCAGACAAATTGGCAGCTCACAAGAACCACAAAAAGGACAAATGACATTAAAACCAATGTAACTGTTTATGTCTGTGGCTGTTACCGCACTAGGTATTCCCAGCGATGTATCAAGAGTTTGGAAATGTTACAAAAAACATCGCTTTAAAGGTTTTTTGGATGCCACTGCTAAAAAATGGCTGGAAGACGTCTTCACAGCTAAAGGGGCCAAACAAGGTGCGAACAGTATTTTTTTATACAGTTTCAAACTCTTAATACATCGGTGGGAATACGAGTTAGATCCAGGAACTTTGGTGGCCCCAGCTATAGCCCTTGGAAACAGGAGGATCTTTAAATACGTGTTGATAGAGTTGCACACAATTAGCGGTATTTATTAAATTATTATTTAGCCTGGTTCAAAAGGAGAATTTCTGATCTGTCTGAAACATTTGTATGAGCCAAGTTTCCCTGCAAGGATCTCAGAGTTTGGTCCTCACAGCCACCCTGTGAGGAAGGATAAGATGAGTAGCAGTGGCTGACCCAGAGCTTGCCAGTCAGCTTCACCTAGGGTTGCCAACCTCCAGGTTGCCTAGTCCCTTTAACTGGAGATGCCGGGGATTGAACTTGGGACCTTCTGCAAGCCAAGCAGATGTTCTGCCACTGAGCCACGGCCCCTCATGGAGCTCTGTGGGCTATAGTGGGAGCAGAGAAGGCAAGAATGTTCCATTCCACTGATGGAAAATTTAGTCTGGATCCAACCCATAGGATACAAGCCCATTTTCTTTGTTTTCCAGAAGAAAAAGGTAGACAAACCCAGGAATATGAAAAGGGGATAGATAAGTCTTTCTTACATTATGAACCATTTCAACAGGGCCATCTACTATGGGTGTGCATATCAATATGCCGAACTGAACCCCCATCCCCGAAAAATACTTTTTCAGTATTATTTTTTTTGGGGGGGGAGGTTGTATTGAAAAAAATGACAGCAATTAAAGGGAGCTTAAAAGTGGCCCCACCACTTTCGGAAAAAACAAAACAAAAAAACCTCCTTCCTTTTCCTGCTGCTGGCCAGGTCCGCTGCCCGCTTCGGACCCAGCGGGACAAAAAAACTGAAGACTTTGCTGGCTCCCAACCTTCTGTTCTTCCCCGCCCCAGCCGAACTCCACGTGGAATTTGGCTGGGGTGGGGTGGATCAGGAAAAAGCAGCGCATCCCCTACCATCTATGCAACTCTTCTTAATTTTGTTTCTATATATCTCTTTCCCTCCCTGTTAGGGCTCTGAAGGCAGTTTCCCACAGGAACCAAAAGAGAAACACGGTATTAGAAAACAACGCCAAGAATATTCCACAGAAAAATAAAAATAGCACTTGGCAAAGTAGATCAGGACACAAGGTTTGCACCGTGTGCGGCAGCAAGGCACAGGCGACTTCAAGCTCCCGACTCCTGAAGTGTAAAAACAATACAATATAATCCTTGTGTTCAGACATTGTATGAGGCATAAGCACCCGAAGCTCACATGATGCAGGCTTAGAGATGCTTGGTAATAAGTACAGTGAAACGGAGCATAATTTTCCATTTGTAATCCTACCACATCATTTAGTGGGTGTGATGCTCAGCCTTCACCGAGAGTCCACAAAGTGTTTAAGTACACGGATCATTAGAAGCCGTTCAAGCCAGGCCTCCGTCCCCCCTGTGCTATTTGATTTCTAACACCTTTGGGGACAGCGTGTTTTCTAAAATTGGCTTTGCTGATACATTGATCACCACATTCCCCCCCCCAATTTTGCTTATTCTCTGCCTTATAAGGCTTCCATGTAGTGCTAGAGGCAGAAAACAGTTAATCGCTGGTGCTTCTAAAGAGAAACTGCTATTGCTTTTCTATCCCAGCATGCCTCTATGTAACCTGTGATATTTTCACACAGGACCCTGCTCTTGACCTGGATAGCCCAGGATAGCCCAATCTTGTCAGAAGCTAAGCAGGGTCAGTCCTGCTTAGTATTTGGATGGGAGATCACCAAGGAAGTCCAGGGTTGCTATACAGAGGCAGGAATGGCAAACTACCTCTGAACATCTCTTGCCTTGATAACCCTGAGGGGTCACCTGCTGCTACCTCACAGGGTGTCTGTTGTGGGGAGGGGAAGGGAAGGTGATTGTAAGCCGGTTTGAGTCTCCCTTAAGTGGTAGAGAAAGTCGGCATATAAAAAGCAACTCTTCTTCTTCTATTACACTTCAGAGGTACAAAAAGATCCAGTTCTCTGGATGTGATTTGGGTGGAATCTGCCCTTATTGAACACATTCCACTAAATCCATTCGTTTTACAGGCCAAATGTTTTTCTTGGGATTCCTTGTTTTCTGGTTCACACATGCATGCAAATAATTTGACGTCCCAGAACTCGATAACTGATACCTGCATGTGTGAACTGATTCCACTGAAAGGCACTGATTCCGAACTGATGTGACAAGTCTATCCATGCAAATCTTGCAATCATTGAGTAACAACATTGCAATTGGAAACGAAGCCTAAGTCTTACTTTTTCTGTGCAGCAAAAATCTTCGAAACAAGACCCCAGTTTCTATTCTCTTCAAAGGCAGACAGAATTAGAACTCCTAAATGGGAAAAGGATTTTCCTTTTTTTAAAAACAAACAAACTTGATTCAGTTCAGTGCCCTGACCATGTGCAAAAACCACCCACACAATGCTTCTATGGATCATTTGATCACTTGGCTGAGTCATGTGGGGCTTCCTGTAAGTCAGCTGACCCCAGCTGAATAGGTCGGTACATAGGGAATGTTCTTGCCTCAAAACATCTCTGGTTCACAAAGATGATTTGTTTAGCTAGATTTAGGATCACAAACTGAGAATGAAGCATCTCTTGGTAGTGAATCTGGTTAGACCTAGATTCTGTTGCTAAAAATAATATATTGATATTGAAAGTATCCCACACAGTCCAAAGCCACATTCTGTCATCCTGGGAGAACAGAGAGAAAAATGTCTCTTCTTCTTTGCGACAGAGTTTTTTCTCAGATGCTAGATACCATGGTAATAACAACCATATAAAAACTTAAGATCAATAACTGCAGTCACCATGCTGAACAGATAGTAAGTCTGCAAGAAGGCAATCTAACTTGCAGATAACTAATCAATATTTTAATAAGCTCCCAGATGAGGGATAACACTCATGCTACTGGTAACTTGCACGGTGCTATGCCTTCCTCTGAAGAGTAATGTTTGTATAAAAAGCTATAATTAGTTTTATTTTTATGTAAAGATGGGTTGAGTATAACTGCAGAGAACTGTAAAACAAACTACACTGCATTTCTAAAGGTACCAGTAAATGCAGGGGTGTCAAACATAAGGTCCACGGGCTGGATTCGACCGCTCGAGAGTTCTTATCTGGTCCGTGAGGCAGCCACACACCCCACTCTCAATCTGAACTGGCGAGGCATGGCCCTGCCCAACCAAGTGACATTTATGTCATATCTGGCCCTTGTTAACAATTGAGTTTAACGCCCCTGAGTAAATGCTTATACACGCGATCTTTAGCAAATTTTAACTGATGTAGGCTATTACTAGATGTTATAGGCAACTTATGGCTGCCACCCTACATAGAAGCCCCATGTTTCACCCACCCTTTCTGCTTCAGTAACATGTAACATAAAATGTGATTCCATCATACACAGGTTATTGTTTATAGGTAGGGTTGCCAGGTCCCTCTTTGCCACCAGAGGGAGGTTTTGGGGGCGGAGCCTGAGGAGGGCGGGGTTTGGGGAGGGGAGAGGAGGGACTTCAATGCCATAAAGTCCAATTGCCAAAGCTGCCATTTTTTCCAGGGGAACTGATCTCTATTGGCTGGAGATCAGTTGTAACAGCAGGAGATCTCCAGCCTCCACCTGGAGGTTGGCAACCCTATTTATAGGGGTATGGACACTTTCTCTACAATGATTTCAGCCCCACATATTTTGTATTACTAGGGAGAAAGAGATGTAGAGCTGCCATTTTCAGTGGCAGCCGGGCATGTTCCATAATGTTTTGTTCTGACCTGAGACCTACTTCTCATGCTACATCCAGTGGCTAATTGTTATTGTCCTGGAAACAGATAACTTGAATTATATGTCAGTGTATTCACTAAAAATGAACTCTCGGAAGTGCTGAGGCCAGAACCCCCATAATTTTTATATACTCAATATATTTCTGTCTTCCATTCCCTCTGCACTTGAAATGGTTTACAGTCATGAAAATCACAAAACACCATGGAAATCCTAAAACAAAAAGGGCTAATGCAAAAATGATCCCCAGATCAGATCCACAACTCCTTCGCACATCAATGTTTATAAAAATAAACTGGTTTGACTCATCTTTTTCTGCAAAGATATATATTGAGATGCCCACAGAAACATTACCTTGTAAAGATCAAACCAAAACACACATTTTGCCATAAGGTAGTTTGGGGGGACCCCTGATCCTCTCAGTCAGACGGCAGATGCTGGGAACCAAATTTTCCAAGTGTGCTGGGGCCCAATATGTATTGGGATTACCATACAGGAAGAAAATGCACTTCAGTTTCCCTCCTCATGTGTTTTCCCTTCCTGAAATCGCTCCAAGGGACATCTTGTGCTCTGTGCATTGGATACTGCATGTACAGCCCCTCAATGAATCAAATAATGCCCCTGAAGCTGTTTTGTAGGGTTGCCAACCTCCAGGTACTTGCTGGAGATCTGCTGCTATTACAACTGATCTCCAGCCGATAGAGATCAGTTCACCTAGAGAAAATGGCCGCTTTGGCAATTGGACTCTATGGCATTGAAGCCCCTCCCCAAACCCCACCCTCCTCAGGCACCGCCCCAAAAACCTCCCGCCTGTGGCGAAGAGGGACCTGGCAACCCTAGCAACCGTACTGTTTTGGGTCAGGAAAATGGTATGGGTGGAGGGGCATCTCCCCACCCCCCGGTGCCATGATTTTGATACTAACTGGGTTCTGGCAGTCTTGGGAACGTAGTTCTCAGCAGCTGCCATTGTGAGAAGATCAGTGTGGCTGACACAGTTCGTGGCAACACATATCATTTAGTGCCCCTAAGGCTGCTGACTATCAAGTAGGTGGAGGACTGAAAGAATAGTCTTTCTCCCTAAACCTTGGAGAAGGAGGCACCACTTCCTTTCCAAAAAATGTTTACTTACAATATTCATATTCCACCTTTTGCTACTGCTCAATGCAGCTATCGTTATACAGAAATCAAATATATCCAAAAAAGGGACTACAATAAATAAAACAATTAAGAAAAATTAGCAGCAGCATAATAAAACATCATACAGAGTACCACAGGCATGGATAAACTAACGGTACGGGGGGGACGGGTCTTTACAACACCCCATAATAAAAGAAGACTGCTGGAAGGTCATGTGTGAGGGGGGGCACACAGGCTTTTTTGACACAATACCCAAATTTGAGCAAGGGGGCCCTTACAGGAAACACAGAGCTATGCCACACCCCTCAGGTCATGGTTTTGTTTTGTGACCTAAATGCTTGTTTAGCTCAAATGCTCAAATAGATGTGGTTTAATTTGACTTCAGCAACTTTCATATTTTGTGAAGATGCATATCAGGTCTCAGGTTGAATACATGAAGCTGCCTTATACTGAATCAGACCCTTGGGCCATCCAGATTAGACTGGCAGCATCTCTCCAGGGACTCCAGGTTCTACCACTAGGGTTGCCAGGTCCCTCTTCACTACTGGTGGGAGGTTTTTGGGGAAGAGCCTGAGGCGGGTGGGATTTGGGGAGGGACTTCAATGTCATAGAGTTCAAAGCGGCCATTTTCTCCAGATGTAGATTATCTCTATTGGCTGCAGATCAGTTGTAATAGCAGATCTCCAGCTAGTACCTGGAGGTTGGCAACTCTGTCTACCACTGAGCCATGGCATGAATGTATCCACTGGCATCTATTAAAAATGGCCTCGCTCAGGAATGGGATATATTATTATTTAAAGTTAGCTTGTAAGAACTGTTAATTCTAAGGTCTCGCTGAAGATACTGTACATAGAGGGAAGTCCTGGATAGAGTTAATAACAAGGCTTGTCAATTCGGCATTCAGAGCTAATTCGTTACCAGACGGTTTTCCTGATCTGTGTTTCAGTGAAACTGCATTTCCCCCACCCCCTGCAATCACAAAGATGAGCAATGAAAAAATGTTGCCATGCCAGCCTTTGCTCAAGCCACGGAAGGAGCACCATCTGTTATCAGACCAGAAAGTTTGGCAAAGTCCAACGAGATTATTTGTGCTCCACTTGGCTCTGGAAGAGGGCTACATCTTTGGGAGAGGCTAGAACACAGTAGCAGAGAAAAACAGCTTACGGCATCATTCTCGCCTCTTCCATTTTATGCTCACTACAGCAACCCTTTGAGGTATGTTTGGCTCCAGTTTGGGAAATCCCTGGAGATTTACGGTGGAGCCTGGGAGGGCAGGGTTTGGGGAGAGACCTTAGAAGAGTATAATACTACAGACTCTACCCTCCAAAGCAGCCATTGCCTTCAGGGGAACTGATCCCTATAGTATGGGATCAGTTGTCGTCCTGGGAGATCTCCAGGGTCCGCCTGTGGGTTCTGTCTCACTTTTCTCCTCCCAGCTCTCTGTTTTCCCGCAGAACTCTCTTTTTCCTCACAACCCTCCTATGGCTCCCTCTCAAGACCAAAGTAGTCCCCCCAAAAAAACTCCAACAGAAGGCCATGTCGCGAGGAGCTTGGCGGATTAGTTAAAGAGTCCTTAGAATAGAATTCAGATACAGCCAAGCTACAACAGCCAGTGATTGTTTATTTACAGTGCATAAAATCCAACTTACACACTCTCGACACTCCACCAACTATCTCCCACGCGTTGGTTACATTTTCCAGTACTTTTATACATTTCAGGTGTACAGGAACCAATCAGCACACAGCTGACTCATTTAGCTTAGTCATTGCACCTTCTTGCATCAGCTCATGAGCAACACCTGCTCTCTCCAGCTGAACCCAGTTTCCACAGTGCAGTGTGTTCCCAACCTCACAGTTCCTGATATGCAATGACTTGCTATCTTGACAGGCCAAACCCATAATAGTAAATATCCAGCATGGAATTTGCAATACAGATTTGATTGCGCACACCCAAGGAGAGCCTAACATGTACTTAGGCCCTTAAACCTCCTCAGATGGGTAGGGTTGCCAACCTCCAGGTAGTAGCTGGAGATCTCCCGCTATTACAACAGATCTCCAGCTGATAGAGATCAGTTCCCCTGGAGAAAATGGCCTCTTTGGCAATTGGGTTCAATGGCATTGAAGTTCCTCCCCTCCCCAAACCCCACCTTCCTCAGGCTCCACCCCAAAAACCTCCTGTCAATGGTGAAGAGGGACCTGGTAACCCTACAGATGGGCTGTTAATGCTCTTCACTTTTGTTTACATTTCCCCTAAGCAAATCATGCCTGTATGTCTCCTAACCTGTTTTATATGGATACTGGGTCAGCCAGCATATTTTAATATTCATCATTCACTTAGTGAAATGGAATTTATCCAAGACAGTTAATAAATCAGTCAGTTGAAGAGCACTATAAAGGAGAAAGTATGCATGTGGAACTGGTAAACTTAAAAAAAAAAAAAAAGTAGCCCATACATATTCTTTATCATGAAATCCAAGGACAAAATGTTCAATCAGTATACAGTTCAAAAACTGTAAAGATGCTTAGTTTGAGTATATGGCAAAAACAGGAAGGTACAAGCAGCTTTTCTTTCTCACAGGTTCATGGCAGAATTTCTGCAGGACAAGTAGCATTTCACACACGGCCTCATAAAGAGTGTTTCCTGACTCCCTAACCTCCATAGGTCAGTTCCTGCATAAGCCTCTTGAAGGTGCAATTTCTTTGAGATGATTTAGTATAAATTGGCCCATGACAGTTTCTACCATTTGATAGATCAGGAGATGAATAAATGTCTAGCAGTCGTGCAAACTGAAAGTTCACCTGCCTGTCCAGAAAAACAGGAATCCTGGCCTAGACAACTAGTATAGTTGAGCATGAGGCTGGCTACTTCTATGAATAAGTATGTCCAAGTTAGATCAGGCCAAAGGTCTATCTAGTCTAGCACTCCTGTTTCCAACAGCAACCCACTAGATCTGTCAAAATGAATATATTACCAAGGTTGATCTTCTTTCTCCAAACCTTAGCAATTTATATAGATGAAAAGACATTAAAAATGGCAGAGAATGATAAATAATTTTATATGGAATGGAAAGAAGCCAAGAGTAAGATGGGCAGAGCAATCTTGGGGGTGGAGGGAAACGGTACACTGGCAGCTGTGGATAGCACAGCCGCACTGTTCCTGTAAGATTTCCTGGCCAGAAAAAAGAGAGGAAAATTGATTGAAGAATAAAAAAAAACATTTAAAAGCCCTATTCATAGGGTTGCCAAGTCCCTCTTTGCCACCGGTGGGAGGTTTTGGAGGGGGAGCCTGAGAAGGGTGGGGTTTGGGGAGGGGAGGGACTTCAATGCCATAGAGTCCAGTTGCCAAAGGCGGCCATTTTTTCCAGGTGAACAGATCTCTATCGGCTGGAGAGCAGTTGTAATAGCAGGAAAGCTCCAGCTAGTACCTGGAGGTTGGCGACCATACACTTTCACTTTAGCGAGGCTACGCCAGCAAAACAACTGGTGTACCAATGCCGTGGCATAAGGGGGCATCCCTGGAGTGAAAGGGGTTAGGAAGCTGCCTAAAGGTAGCTCTGCCCCCAGGAATGTTGTGGTAACACCTCCTAGGATGGTGGCATGGGGAGAAATGCCAGTGGGAGGCTGCACCAGCGTCTGAAAGCTGTGCTGCTGCCACAGTCCAAAAGGGCCGGAATAAGTCACTCTACGCTGGCATCCATGCCAGTTTGCATGGTGCAGGTGGTACAGGTGCTGGCCTAGGGGTCCTGCTGGCTCCTATGGGCATTCGCCCCTCCCTTCAGTATCGCACGTTTAAAGTATTACAAGATGAAAAAATAGGAGGAGGTCTAGCTGTACCACATATCAAATTGTATTATCAAGTTGCAGCAGTAGTCTGGGTGGCAGGTTGGATTACTGACCCAAAACAGAGGAACGTAAAACTGGAAATAATTGATATTAAAGAAGGAATACACAATTATCTGTGGAGTAAGACATCATTAAGAACAATTCAAACTCAAGATGGAAGACATACGGTATGTTGAGAGATGTTCTGTTAAGAATGCTGAAGTAGAAGTTTCAATGCAGAAGTAGAATAAGTCCACCAACCTCACCAATGACATCTCTAGTTGACGTATATTATGATAACAGTATACATGGATGAAAGCTGATTATATAATTTATGAGAATATGATGGATAAACAAGGAAAAATAAAATCTTGGCAAACAGTTGAAGGTGAAGGAAAAGATATTCCATGGTTATTACATCACCAAATGGCATCAAAATTGAGAGAACAAATAATAAAAGAAGAAGAGTTGGTTTTTATATGCCAACAGTGAGGCTTATCGCACCAACAATTTACAGCATATTATCATCGTGCTCGGGGTGTGTGTTTTGGATGCGTCTTCTTCATTTCCGATTGCACCGTGCCTGTTAAGACTGCTCCCAAGACAGTTTATCGTCATATTGTCATATTGCAAGGAGGAGCGTGGGGGAGCACTGCGTCATGTCTACGTCGCCGATGCTTCCCCGCCTCCCCTCCCCTTTTTTTCCACGCATGCGCAATATCATTGATCCAAAGGAGCGCTGTATACCATTAAGAATTGCCTCATTTGCACGGCAGGGAAACCCTAATCACAACCTATGCAGGCATTCTCCCCCCCCCCAAAAAAAAAACCAAAATGAGCCGTTCCTTGCACAGTGCTAATCACAGAGCTGCTGTCTTTTCGGGCGTTGGTCCAACGATCTTGCATTTTTTCGTTGGGTCAAGCACATTAAAAAAAAATTTTTGAGAGCAGGGATGCACCCCGGCAGCAGGAGAAAGGGAGGAACAGGCGGGGAGAAACTTTGTGCCGGCAGGAGAGCCCTGACTTGTGTGTGTGTGCCGGCGTAGGCCAAGGGCCGGGCGGTGCCCGCAGTCCTCAGACGTGTGGGAGGTATCTAGCCCCTTTCGGAGCAGGCGACAAAGATGACTTGCCCAAGGTCACCCAGCTGGCTTCATGTGTAGGAGTGGGGAAACCAACCCGGTTCACCAGATTAGCCTCCGCCGCTCATGTGGAGGAGTGGGGAATCAAACCCGATTTTCCAGATCAGACTCCACCACTCCAAAAGAAGGAGGCCGCTTTGGCAATTGGATTCTGTGGCATTGAAGTCCCTCCCCTCCCCAAACCCCACCCTCCTCAGGCTCTGCCCCCCAAACCTCCTGCCAGTGGTGAAGAGGGACCTGATAACCCTGGCAGGGCTGTATATGAGTTATATGTGGGATTAGATTTTAACCTGTATTAAATTTATATAGATATTGTGCACTTAATCTGTGGAAATGTAAAATTGGGTGATCCCTAATTTTGTTGGCCTTGGTTGTAAACATCTACTCTGTATGGTCAGTTTCTGTTTTACCTGATTTAGCTGGCATATTAGCCGCAAATAAAATTTATTATTATTTAGGCATTTTTAAGTACTCCTCCAATTGAAAAATATGGCTATATTAAATCTAGAGACAATATTGGAAAAGTTTCACCAAGTTTTTTTTTTTTTAAAGACAGGTCTCACAGTGATATCTGTGAGAGAAAGTTGACATTCTTAAAATGAACATTGCTCTTCAAAATAGTGTATGCGTACTTTTGTTTCCATGCTACAGCAATATTTTTGCCCTCTGGACACATTTTTTTTTTGGTGAATTTCTCTAGGGAAAAGTAATTTGCCACCAAACCGCATTAAATAAAATACAAATGTCAGCAGAAAGTGGAAGATTCCAATTAAAGAACTCTCAAGTTTATCAATAATGTCATCTCCTGGTGCAATCACAATATTGGCATAAAGACCCAGAACAGTTGACACCAATTTGGGCAGAAATACAGAACAATTTGTTTACCCTGGTAGTAGGAGAGTTAGCATTAAGTTCAAGTTACCATCAGACTTTCTTAGGGACAATAAAAGCTGTCAACCATGCAAACAGCCTAACTTACACACAGTTTGGAGATAAACTTTAAATAGACTCTTATGAAAGAAAAGCACTCCGGGACATTTAAGGTTAGTTCAACGACCACATATAAGATATGCATAAAGAAGGGATCTGACCCAACTCACAGTCACATGTACGAACTGGGAACTCACCCTGGAAAGTACTCCATTACTCCATATGGCTGTAAGGGGGGGAGGAGAGGCTTCAAGCTTTCCCCCTAAGCCATTTTTGCCAAGGGGGGGGGGATCACCACCACCATGGGGGGGGCTATTTGCCCCTTTCTCTAGTTCCACATTTCCAAGGATCCTGTGACATATAGAGCCAAAGAGAGGGGTGAACAACTTCCTCCATGGCCATTTCTGGTGGTGAAAATGGAACAAGAGGGAAGCCTGAAACCCAGGGTCCCGCCTCCACAGTGCTGTGGAATATAAGAACTTAAGAAAGGCCATGCTGGATCAGACCAAGGCCCATCAAATCCAGCAGTCTGTTCACACAGTGGCCAACCAATGTGGAGCAGAACTAGGGTTGCCCACCTCCAAGTACTAGCTGGAGATCTCCTGCTATTACAACTCATCTCCAGCCGATAGAGATCAGTTCACCTGAAGAAAATGGCCGCTTTGGCAATTGGACTCTATGGCATTGAAGTCCCTCCCCTCCCCAAACCCCACCCTCCTCAGGCTCCACCACAAAAACCTCCCGCCGGTGGCGAAGAGGGACCTGGCAACCTTAAGTGGAACAGATCAATGAACAACCGTTAAGGTGAGTTCTTCAGTTCATGCATATGACTGCAAATGAAGTTGGGCACCCCCAACCTGACTTTTGTCACACGTAATGACTAGTTGTTTGCTAAGCTCAAATGACAGTATATTGAACAATCACACTCGTTCTGCAAAGTATATGTAAAGCTTACTTGGGATGAGACTGGTGAAAGAGGCCTCACCAGCACCTGCTTCTGCACTACAGGAGGAAGTTACTGAGCCATTCCAGGTTTCTAGGCATTGGTCCCCAACATGGCTTCTCTTCCTCCACTCCCCACTTTTCTCAGGATACATCACCACCAGCAGACCAATTCTCAGACATTTTGTCCAGCCAGAGGATCTGCACCCAGATTCTTCTTGCCTTTAGGCTGCAACCGAAAGGACCATCCTGGGAGAAAGTCCCATTGAATAACCTTGGACTTCTGAGTAGAACTGGTTAGGGTTGCTCCCGTAGTCTCTTAAAAATCTTTGCAACACTGTTACCATCTTTCTCCAAATTTCAGCAGAGGGGTCCTCAAACTTCCTTAAGTAAGATCTCTAGGAAAGTAGGGCCTGACAGCTGCCCTCTCTCCTTTCATGCTCCTGGAAAGTATGGACCAAACTGGGCTCAGTGTCGTTTACAGAGGCCAAACAGAATGTATTTAAAATGAAAAGGAATTTAATAAGTAACTGCGTAGGCGAACACAACAGACTAGCAAAGAAAAATCAAAACAGTTTAAATGCATACCTCTGCATTTAAGAGGAGGGGAGGGACTTCAATGCCATAGAGTCCAATTGCCGAAGCAGCCATTTTCTCCAGGTGAACTGATCTCTATTGACTGGAGATCAGTTGTAATAGCAGGAGATCTCCAGCTAGTACCTGGAAGTTGGCAACCTTACAATCCAAAGTGCCATTGTAGATACGTGATTTTTACTGTTTTTATAGGGCTGTTTTTAATTCATTGGTTTTATAAGATGTTGATGTATTATGAGCTGCCCTGAGTCTGGTTCTTGCTGGGGAGGGCAGGCTATAAGACTATAAGACTGCTGAGTTCCTTCCCATCCCAAAATTCTGCCCTTGTCAGGCTCCATCCCTAAATCTCCAGACATTTCCCAACCCAAAGTTGGCAACCCTAGCTACAAAGTCATACATCTGCCTCCAGCATTGCAGAAGACAAGTCCAAACTAGTGGCTTAGCAGAAAATGATTTAGAAGTTGCTATGATTTGTGGAACCCTATCTTTACTCACAACGACATTATATTGTTTGGTTTAAAAATAAAATTCTGCTTTTTTCTACCATTCAAATTTTGAAATACACACACACACACACACACACACACACATTGAACTTGCCCTTGAATCTAGGGTTCTTTTAATAAAATCGTAAATAATAAAAGCTTTGTTGGGATCCAATGTGTTTTGCATTGGCGTTGAAAAACTTGTATCGAATTCACTACTCGCCAAGATCTGTGCTATTTATTCCATTTCTGCATATAAATCTGGATCAAGATCTCCTTTGCCACTCTTGGCTTTCACTGAATGAAACAAATTGGTGTTTGTGTGTTCTTTTGAGGTAATTTTACTTGCAACGCTGTGAAAACCACTAGGCAAGTACAAGCTGTATTCCTTGGTATTATGAACTATTCTCTGTAAGCAAGTAAGGAGGCAGAAACACCATAATTCAGTTCAGAGGCTGCGTTCCTCAGCCAATGCATTTTGGGTTTTTTTGTACTTAAAAGCTGGTTTGTCATTGCTGCAGAAGTAGATAGACAACATTCATTGGCTCCCTAAGGATTTAACAACAGAAAAAATGCATAGTGTATATATTTTCTGTATTTTTTTCTCCCAGAAATCTATTTTCAAATCATTGTTTTGTCTGTATATGTTTGAAAATACTTTTTCCCCTTTTATTCCTTAGCAGTGCTTTTGCTGAAGCTTCATTTCTTTCTTTCTACGAGATGCTAATATGCTGATGGTTTTCTTACTTCAGAAGTGCAATCTGGTTTATAAATGCTCCACAATGTGTCCCAAAAGCAAAGAGCTAGGCCAGCGGTCCTCAACCTTTTTGAGCCTGCAGGCACCTTTGAAATTCTGACACAGCATGGTGGGCACAGCCTAGAGTTGCCAGGTCCCTCTTCGCCATCGTTGGGAGGTTTTGGGGGTGGAGCCTGAAGAGGGTGGGGTTTGGGGAGGGGAGGGACTTCAAGGCCATAAAATCCAATTGCCAAAGCGGCCCTTTTCTCCAGGCGAACTGACCTCTATCGGCTGGAGATCAGTTGTAATAGCAGGAGATGTCCAGCTAGTACCTGGAGGTTAAACTGAAGCAAAGTTGCACAAGTACTAATATAGACAAGCTAAGATAAAGATAGTACGAGGCTCTCAAGTAACTGCAAAAACATGTATTGACAAGTGAGACGATGAACATGCAAGCACGTATCAAAGGAAACTTAGCAAAGACACAGAGTACGGATCAAATACAAAAACAGTAATAAACAGTAATATTCGAGATATATGAACTGCACTATTTATACTATCACTATTTATTATCATATTTATTACTGTTGGTTTTTGTACATAGCAGTTCGTTGACACTCGTGTAGTTCTTGTATTTGATCCGTTCTCTGTGTCTTTGCTAAGTTTCCTTTGATACGTGCTTGCATGTTCATCGTCTCACTTGTCAATACATGTTTTTGCAGTTACTTGAGAGCCTCGTACTATCTTTATCTTAGCTTAGTACCTGGAGGTTGGCAACCCTAGCGCAGCCACAAAAGGGTTCCCACAAAATTGCTGCCGCAGGAGGCAGAGCCAGCCACAAAATGGCTGCTGCATAGGGTTGCCAGGCGCCGTCAGGGGGTTGGCGGGCAAACCCCCCGGCCATTGACCCCTCCGCCCGCCAACCCCCTGACGTGCATACCGCACACGTCACTTCCGGTTTAGAACCGGCCGTTCCACCTCGTGAGGGGCCTTATACCTCTTTGTTTGAGTGGTAAAGGGGCGCTTTACCACTCAAATGAAGAGGTATAAAGCCCCTTGCGAGACGGCACTTCCGGCTCTAAACCATTTGGCAAAAAAACCTGGCATTTTGGCAGGTGAGGCTGGCTACGCCCATCTACCACCAGTAAGTCCTCCTCTTGGTTGCCAGGCCCTGGTCTTCACACAGCCAACAATAGCCCGAAAGCTGCGTTTACATTGTAAAGTACCCTTGGAAGAATGTACTTCTACCTCTCCCTACTCTCACCTCACCAGGTAGAGTTCTGGACTTGTTGATGCAAATATGAGTTTGCACCTGGCAATGATAATAAAAGGTGAGAAAAGAGTTTCAGGGGGAACTTAACGGTGGAGGTGAAGGAAGATGCAACTTTTAATGTTGGAAGTGAATGACGATGCAGCAAGCACACCAGTACCATGGGACGTGGCCAACACAACTTGTGGGATAGACAGGTTAAATCCTTCTGCCCGCTTTCCTCTTGCCACTATCACTTTGTTACCCAGGCTGCTAATCTCAGGGACTTTCTTCCTTCTAGCTGCCCCTCTCTCCAGCCTCCAAGAGCGCAGCAAGCACTCGCCATCTTTCCTAGCGATTTATTGATTAGAATTTTTTTTGTCGTTGCTCACTCAAAGGGTCTCACAGTGACTTACAACATTAAAACAATTTAAATGGGTTAAAAACAATATAAAGCAGATAGCAGAGATAAAATATTAACATTAAAATGTTCAGCTATTAAAATATGTGGCTAGCACCATACCACTAACAAAACAACCCAAATATGTAGATTACAGTCCAAAGGCCAATGTAAATTATTCAGCCTTGCATGCCCTGAGGAAACCAAACAAGTCCAGCAGGGCATGGTTGTCATGAGAGAGTTCATTCCACAGGGTAGGGGCCACAACTGAGAAGGCCCTTCCCCGGTGACAGCTAACCGAACCATCCTGGGGCCAGGGAGGGACCTGCAAGAGGCCCCTAGAGGATGATCGAAGGGAGCACAGGGGGTTGTAATGGGAGAGGTGATCTCATAGGTATGAGGGTCCCGGACCGTTAAGGGTATTAAAGGTGAACACCATCACTTTGAATTGGATCCGGAGACTAATTGGTAGCCAGTGCAGCTGCCGCAAAATTGGAGTAATGTGAGCTGACCGTGATGCTCTGGTCAGCAACCTGCAGCGGCATTCTGGACCACCTGCATTTTAAAGGGAAGCGTTTTCAAGGGTAGCTCTACGTACAGCGAATTAGAATGCCTGTCGCAGCACAGTATGGATTTCTATACCGATAAAGAACATCCTTTCCTTCCTTAAAACAAGTCTCTTGTGGCCTTTATTTTAAGGCAGCCTCCCCTTTAATTGCGTACAGACAGCTCAAGCTAACACACAATGCCCTAAGTCTCAAAGGGCTCTTTCCTCCAAAGGAGGGCAAGCCAGGCAGGCACTGCCTCGGGGATTTCTTGCTTCTCGGAGAAGGGAACACTAGATTCTGTCAGTTCCACATACCAGCCAGTGATACTGGCAGTGACTGCTATAATATTTGTCCCTAACTTTTGCTCACTACAAGTATAGTCATAAGAACATAAGAAAGGCCCTGCTGCATCAGACCAAGGCCCATCAAGTCCAGCAGTCTGTTCACACAGTGGCCAACCAGGGGCCTCTAGGAAGCCCCCAAACAAGACCACTGCAGCAGCATTATCCTGCCTGCGTTGCACAGCACCTAATATATTAGGCATGCTCCTCTGATACTGGCGAAAATAGGTATGCATCACAACTAGTATACATTTTGACTAGTAGCCATGGATAGCCCTATCCTCCATGAACATGTCCACTCCCCTCTTAAAGCCTTCCAAGTTGGGAACGATCACATCCTGGGACAGGGAGTTCCACTATGTGTTGTGTAAAGAAATAGGTCCTGATTTTCATTACACATAAGAATATAAGAATGGCCCTGCTGGATCAGACCAAGGCCCATCAAGTCCAGCAGTCTGTTCCCACAGTGGCCAACCAGGTGCCTCTAGGAAGCCCACAAACAAGATAACTGCAGCAGCAGCACCATCCTGCCTGTGTTCCACAGCACCTAATATAATAGGCATGCTCCTCTGATACTAGAGAGAATGATGAGTGTTAAAGCCTTAAAGATGGAAATGACAGAGCTAAGCTGAACACAGTCTTATTTCTTCATTGCCAAGAACCCTCCTATAACTCCTTTCTCTTCCCACCCTACTGTCAATGCTAAATCATGATTTCTTTCTTCGAGAGTGTTCTGTTACATTCTGTGAAATAGTCAGTCAAGGACGGACAACAATTACGTTCTGAAAATGTATTTGTCTCACCGTTCGTTACATAAACCACCCTCGTGTTCTTTCTCAGTTATGTTTAAAGAGCTGGCTTACTTTTGCCCACCATTTCTGAACAGAGATGGTTTCCTTGACATTACAGAAAGTCAGGCAAGTAAATATCCCTACCCACATTGCAAGTCAGTTTTGGTGAGGACTCACAACTGCCATCATTTGGACAAGGAACAATCCCTGCAGGACTAGGAGAAAGCAAATTTCTTTGCTTTGCTTTATAATTTCAGATGCCCATACCTTCATTCTAATTTGGGGCAGGATAGGCAGAGAAATAGAAAATTCTCCCTTGTGGCTCTGTCATAGGCCAGATCAACACAAACAGCACACTGAGTTAGGGGTTGTTTATGCATGGGTACATTCACTCATGTTCGCCCCCGGTCTGTCTCGGTTGTCCTTGGAGTTATGCATGAGTTTTCCGTCCATTAGAGATGACCTCACTGCCAGCCCTCACAAATCCCGGGATTTCTCGTTCCTCTGTTAACCCGACTCTTCCCTCTCCCCTGAGCTCAGCCTGCTTGAAATCCCTGTGCATAAGGCAAAGTGCGGGACACAGAAGCATGGTTTCCCTCACAGCCAATTACAACGCAGGGTGTAAAGAGGCAGGGATTCAAATACTTTGCTTCCTCGGAGCTCTTTCTGAGCAGAAGAAAGGCTTTTTAAAACCAAAACGTGGATTTCTCCCCCCCCTTTCAGATTGCTCCGTTTTATGATCTTAAAATGCTTTTTTATGCAGCAATTGGCTGCAGTAAGCTCTACAAAGTAAGCCAATTACAAAGTAGTATTTAAAGGGGCGGGGACTTGATTTGAGCTTGGAGACTGCTGGTGCAGAGATTCCCACATAGGAAGGTGTGGTTCCAGCAAGCAACGAACCTGAGGTAAAACTCCCATGCATAAATTACATGGAATAGCTTGAACAGTGCTATTTCAGTGTGCTGGTGGAGAATATCACCTTTATGCTTACCCACATAAAAATTACCTTGCACTGAAAATATAGGGCATCAGGAAAAATCTTTATCCTATGCTTCTCCCTTGGGTGATAATGCTTTATTTGTGGCATTGGGAGGGGGGAGGGATATTTACAAATATAATCATCCACTAAGATTTTGAAGTGGTATAATCCATGATACCAAGTTAGGATTCTATAACCTCATTCTGTTGATGTGCACATCCATCCTAATTTGTCCCTTTTAAGGGATGCCCTAGAAGCTAAAGTGGCTAAACGAAAGCCCTAGAAACTAAAGTGACAAAGGCTGTGGTAACAACATGAGGAGACAAGAATCCCTGGAAAAGATAATAATGACAGGAAAAAAACAGAAAGCAATAAAAAAAGAGGAACACCCAACATGAGATGGATTGACTCAATCAAGAAAGCCACGGCCTTCGGTTTGCAAAACCTAAGCAAGGCTGTTAACGATAGGATGTTTTGGAGGTCAATTGATAGAAGGAGATTGAGACTGGGGAGGGTGGCCATGAAGGAACTAGGAAAGATCCTTAAGTGTAAGGATATGTTGCTGGTGACTAAGATGCATACTTTAGTATTCCCCATTACTATGTATGGGTGTGGAAGTTGGACAATTAAGAAAGCTGACAGGAAGAAAGTTGATTTGTTTGAAATGTGGTGTTGGAAGAAAGTTTTTGGATACCATGCATGGACCGCCAAAAAGACAAATAGGTGGGTTCATCAAGGCTGAACTCTCCCTAGAAGCTAAAATGACAAACTGAGGCTGTCATAATTTGGTCACATTTTGAGAAGACAAGACTCACTGGAAAAGACAATAACGCTAGGAAAAGTGGAAGGCAGCAGGAAAAGAAGAAGATCCAACATGAGGTGAATTGACTCCATAAAGAAAGCCACAGCCCTCAGTTTGCAGGATTTGAGCAAGCCTGTTAAAGATAGGATGTTTTGGAGGACACTGATTCATAAGCCTAAAACGCACAGCCACTTACTGTGGTTTCTGCCCAGGCCCCTCCCCGTTCCAGCCAGGATTAAATGAACCTGGGCCGGGGGAGTATCTGTACGCATGACCCATGGCGAAACTGTGCGCTGCTCCGTCCGTGCAAACAGAAAACGAGGGAGCAACGAACTTCCTGGTCGTCCAGCAACGCCCCCTCCCCCTGGTGATTGGTCAATTCACTCTCACTGACCAACCACAGCCTCTGGTATCCACGCCCCACTTCCTGGTAAGTTGAATGAGCCAGGGATAACGTTTTGGCTCCTCGAGAGCAAATCCGGGTTCGTTTTGGGTCGACACATTGCTCGGCCAGCAGCAAATCAAGTGCCGTTCGTTTGCAAGGATTTGATCCTGGGTGAAATTGGGAATCAACAGGGAGGAGCCTGAGCAGAAACCGCGGTAAGTGGCCATGCGTTTTAGGCCATAGGGTCACCATAAGTGGGAAGCAACTTGATGGCACATAACACAGAGAAGGGATGCTAAGTGAAAGATGCCTTTGTTAGATGGGGAAGAGGTTTGTAAAGCTCAGTAGTTCCTAGATATATATGGATGTCACGGTGTCCATAATATAACATCTTCCTGATTCTGCCTTGCACAAAGAAGAGGGAAAAGGAGCCATGCCAACCACTGAAATGGAAAGTTCTATTCCCAGTTTATTTTTGGATTTCCAGTCCTTAGTGGCCCTTTCATTATTTTTGAAGCTCATATAATAGCAAAAATTTGAGACTAAGATTTCTTAGCTCATCTATCAGCCCATCTTCATTTCCACGGTAAGATTCTCCCATACTTCATCTTGTCTGAAGAGATGGGTTCCTTAAAGGCAGGCATTTTTCAAAGAAAATCACTAATCTCATGTCAGTTAGGTACAAAATTTGACACAGAGATAAATGTTTGAAGTCAACTATCTCCAGATCCATGACATGTGCAACCCCAAATTCAAATTTATCTTTTACAAAAATCAACTTGGCTATGTGGAAAAAAAAACTCTGTCATTGATCAGGCATTTGTAAGACTGGTTCAGGGCAGAACTGTCTGTAGTACATACTAAATAAAAATAAAATAAAATTCTAGGTAGCCAAATTCTACACCGTGAAAAGCTAGATTTTGCACCCTGAATACTTGTATAATTATGATCTTCCACTTTTTTACATAATTTATTCCTGCTTGCACTGGAAGAACAAGGAAATAGGCAGAGAACTGAAGTTTTAGCCCCATAGCACTTGAAATTCTTCTCTGCTACCTCCCTGGATTCTAATATTTGAGCACATACTTCCAAGAGTATTGTTGCAGCCATAATTACTAGAAACAATTATTTAGGTTCATTCGTTTACACAGAAACCTACAATTTCTCAGGACGATGTATTGTAAAACCTTGTACCACGTTCTGTGGGTTTTCTGTACACCAGCAGAATTGTAGCGCACATGACTCAGGGGTGACGAATGACAAAGGGATTAAAATATAGAAAGTAGTTTTGGGACCAGGGCTAGAACCTGGGAAATGAAACAGAATTTCGGGACTGGGTGCAGAAGGAGACATAGAAACAGATGCATCAGGACTCCAGGCTCAAATAGGTTTGAGGTTTGACCAGGTCCCAGGGCATTTATTTATTAAAATCATTTCTATCCTGCTTTTTCTAAATACAATTTTTACTGAAGCCAAAAACAATCAGTGTTAAGGGACTGCCAAAATGCATTATCGAACAAGATGGTGTCCGGATCAAAACCTCATGTGACGACATATGGAGGAGCCTGTTAAGCCACTGGGGTTCTCAAATTTAATTTACTTTTCAGGACTCGATGGCAAAGTAACTCTACACTATTTCCCTTGTCGCTAACATAAAATGTAAGAATCTCGAAGAAGTTTGTATTGTATTTCTCATTTCTTACCATTAGTGTCCATAAATGCACAGTTGTGATCATCTGCACCGACCACAATTGCAGATCTTGTTCTGGCAAGAAGGTAGGGGGTGCCTCCCAGCCCCTTGGATAGTGATGCACACAAAGCCAACTCAATGCCCTCCTTTTTGTTCCTACCAATACACCATGCCAGTGTGGTGTACTGGTTAAGAGTGGCAGACTCTAATGTGGAGAACCAGGTTTGATTCCCCACTCCTCCACATGAAGCCTGCTGGGTGACCTTGGGCCAGTCGCAGTTCTCCCAGAACTCTCTCAGGAGAGGAAGGGAAGGTGATTGTAAGCCATTTTGAGACTCCTTAAGGTAGAGAAAAGCGGGGTATAAAAATCTTCCCTTCTTCTACCATGCTGTAGCAACAACCCTGGTTCCTGGTGCTTTCACCCTATGTCTCCAGGGACATCCTTTTTCCAGACTCATCCCATGCTTTAAGAGTTTACCAGTCCTGTATAAGCACAGAGGTGGGAATGAACACTTACACAGGGACAAGACAAGGAGTGAAAGCGCAGCAGAACAGAGATTGTCAAAGTGGGAGGAGGAGGAGGAGGAGAAAAGAGAGTCACAGAAAGATCCCTGGGACAGGATGTATCCAGTGTGGCAGGCTTCATGGCTATTACGGGGCTTGATCCTCTGAAGAGCCCAGTGGTGTTAACTGGGATTGTGTGTGTGTATTCAGAAAAAAAAATAAAGTGAGGATGATCAACATCACCTTGGTTACTTCTGCTCCTGTGAAATGAAGACCCAGTTCTATGATGTCCCCCTAGGGGATACCACAATAGCATTATTGAACAACATATTGTAATTCATGACCATTTCACATGTTATCCAGAGGCAAACCCAAATTTGCAAATAAACCTTCCTCTCCTCTCCTCGTTAGAATCTCCTTGATTCATATATCTTGAGCAGCGTAATTCTAAATCTATTGTTCAAGGGATATAAGGACTGAGATAAAATTTTGCCACTGCCAATGTAACCTTAGGATCTCTGACACTTAATAGAGTATTAACTCAGACACAGAGATACTAGTCCAATGTGCAAGAAGAGGAATAATATAACTTGATCTTAGATACTCATAAAAACGACATTCCAGGAGCATGTCTGCTACAGAATCCATAGAAGCAGAAGAATACAAACCTTCCAGTATTTCCTCCTACATACACAGTTTCGTCCTGCTGGCCTCACAACCCACCTGTGAAAGAGACCCCACCTCACATTTACAGCCCAGGTGGTCTAAGGAAAAGATTATTCATCCTAGAACCTCACATAATAAAGGCACAATCAGCCCAGTGTAGGTTATAGAAACAAAACTGTATCAATGTTCCGTCGCAAGTGGAATCTTATGTGCTAGACAAGTTTCTAACAGCATTTTACCTGCTGCAGCTGTAAAGGAATTCCTATAAAATGCAAACCGTTTTAAAGATACACATTGCAACAGCCAGTTACAGAATTTAAAATGGAAGGGCTTTGAAAAAATTGCCGGTGAAATTTCTTTTACTACTTTTATACACTGCTTCTTATAATCATCTTGGTTGTAAGGGGGATTGGGTGTTAATTTTGTGAAAAATCAAGCTGTCAATCACATTTTAGGAACAGATGACACATGCCAGAATCAGCTATAGTCAAACTGTGAGTGACAGAAAAGTTGGTGAATCTATCAACAAAGATTGTGAAAACAGATTTGAGGGATAGTATTTCTTTGGGGGAAAAAATAATTATATCATGTATATTCTTTACAGAAGTCAATTTAGCCATTGTCTGTATAATTTAGGAAGATAACACTGTTGCAGATATCAAGAACTCATGGGTTGGATCCAACAATTCCCTCTCTTCAATGGAGAAAATTTTTTACGATGAGAGGCATTTTTCATGGAATGAGAAAATCTTGACTTCCCCCTTCCTGTTCACAGTTAGCATGGAGATTTTTAGAGCTTTTCTGTACTCTTTTTTATTTTGAGGACATTTATTTCTACATTTAATGATCTCTTTTTAAATCAATGGTAAAAAGATATGCAGCACAAAGATGTCTAATGAACTCGGAGAAACAGAGTTCACAGCTACTCTGACTGTGCTACCCAGGTTAAGGCTACTGACCCATCAAGGGCCACAAACAACTCTTCTGTAAAAAATGTTTCCTAATATCCAGCCGGTACCTTTCCACCTTCAATTTAAACCCATTATTGAAAGTCCTATGTTCTGCTGCCAACAGGAACAGCTCCCTGCCCTCGTCTAAGTGACAGCCCTTCAAATACTTAAAGAGAGCAATCATGTCCCCCCTCAGCCTCCTCTTCTCCCGACTAAACATGCCCAACTCCCTCGGCCTTTCCTCATAGGGCTTGGTCTCCAGGCCCCTGATCATCCTCGCTGCTCTCCTCTGCACCTGCTCAATTCTGTCCACATCTTTTTTTAAGATATATATGTGTGTGTTATGTTGTGTTAAGTGCCATCAAGGCGCTTCCGACTCATGGTGACCTTAAGGATGGATAGATAGATAGATAGATAGATAGATAGATAGATAGATAGATAGATAGATAGATAGATAGATAGATAGATGATAGATAGATAGATAGATAGATAGATAGATAGATAGATAGATAGATAGATAGATAGATAGATAGATAGATAGATAGATGCCAGACCTGGTTTTACAATCTGGCAGGAATTGAAAGGATTATAAGAGCTGCTAAATTTATACCCCTTTGAGGATATTTGATAGAGAGGCAGAACATGCGAACAGCAATTCCCTCTCAGCAGAGCTGAAAATATTTGATTCCCTACGACCATCTCATTTTGAAATCTCAGTCCAGAAAGACTGGCCTGGTGGCACATTACAGATTGATTGACAGGATTCCATACTTTTTTTGGAGGTGGTAGCTACAAGCTTAGATAACTTCACAAGGATAGTCATAGAGGATAATTCCAACAATGGCTGTTAGTCATGATAGCTAAAGGGAGCTTCCATGGTCTGAGACAGTATGCTATTGAATGAGACCTACTGGGGGGCAACATCACAGGAGAAGGGCTATTGGCTTCAAGCTTTTTTATTTTATATTTCAATTTATACCCCACCCTCAATCCCCAGCCGAGGCTGGGCTCAGGGCGGCTAACATCAACAGAAAATGCAAATAATAAAACCATAAATATAACTTTAAATTTGTTAAAACAGTTCCCAATATCTAACCAATTAAACAATTAAAAACAAGTGGTGCCCATCCTAAACGCATAACGCCGTAGTGGCCTGAAGAAGCAGTCATCCTCCCCCGCCCCGCCCCGTTGATGACAAACATAGACAGAAGTAGGGGAGGGAGTTCTGCTTCCACGAGCAGCGCTTTGGCCACTGGGTGAGATGGACCTCAGATGTGATCCAGGATTCTTCTTACTTGATTGTCCAACTCAAGAATCTCAAGCAATGTGAGCAAGAGGACTACAAGACTGTGATTTATACCCACTGTGGGTATTAAGTTCATCTAACTTGTTGATGTGATGCTGAGATGCCTCATTCGGTGGTTATCTTAACTCATCTAACCGCTGAATGAGGAATCTCAGCATCACATAAACAAGTTCAAATTCAAATTCAAATTTCATATACCTTTATTGACATAGTACAATCTGCAGTATATAAAAGGATAAAAGTCAGAGTAAAATTAAATTAAAATAAATCATTCCTTAATGTTGTGATTCTACTTCCGACTAGATTCCCATCGGTTGACTACTATCGTCAAAAATTTTGCCACGTTTTTGGTTATCTCAGGATCATTATCACCTAATAGTTTGTAAAGTATTTTCGTTTTATTTGGTGAGAAGTTCAAAACTATGGGTTTTATTAGGTTTCCTCTTGGGGAATCATAAAGCTGGCAGTCCAAAAGAATATGAGACAGGGACATAAACAAGTTCAATGGTAAGTCTTATACCATAACTTTCTCTTGAAACCACTCAGGATATCAGAGGACTGGTCAACTTTGTTTACTTCCACAGTGGCTCAATGTGTTAACACTGCTGCATAAAAGATGCAGCGTTTGGAGTTTGAGGATTGATGTTGCTCTGTGCTGCGCTTCCTCCTTTCAAAATTAGATATTAAAAGGTTTCCAAACTCACCTGAATAATTGATGAGGAATTTATTGCTTTCACTGCTCATAACAGAGGAGAAGTTATATCCCTGGAGAGATGCAGGCCAGAAATCATTTTGGTATAATTAATTAAATGTAAACGCATGAGAGAAGAAGAAGAAGAAGGGTTGGTTTTTATATGCTGATTTGCTCTACCTTTTAAGGAGAATCAAAACGGTTTACAATCTCCTTCCCTTCCTCTCCCCATAACAGACACCTTGGCCATTTATGCAGGGTCAATTCTGCTCCTCGCTCAACGCTGATTTTTTAAATCTGACCTTTAAAATGACTATTCACGGTCACGATGCAAGAGGAGAAAGTCAAACAAATTCCACACACCCCCACTTGCCTGCTCTTTCGTTCCTTTGTTTGCATAGCCATTAGCAATAGTCGTTTGCATAGCTAAGCTGAGGCTGGGATTCTGCATGCTTCCTTCAGTGAATGCTTCAATACGGGGCAGAGCAAATACAAAAGGTCTCGTTAAAGGAGCTCTTAAGAAACGCAAAGCAGGTATACACCGGCTTTGCAGTGATGTCTGGAATGTTGGTTCAGCATGAAGAAATCAAAAAAATATGCGGGGCACTTCAGCCTGGAATGCGCTGCTAATGACCAAGCATAAACGGCCCTTGTGAAGTAGGTGGGGTTGAGAGAGTTCAGAGAACTGTGACTAGCCCAAGGTCCCCTACTCTGAATTCTTTGTTCAAGGAAAAATTTCTCTAGCCCTTTTATTATCTTTCTCCCATGCCTCCAGCTGCTGAGTGTAAAGGTTTTCTTTGAAGTAATATATTGTCCAAGTTTACCATCCTCCAGATACTATTTCATCAAGAGCATGGACTTGAAATTTGTTCATCTCAGGGTATTTGTTACTGGTAGCTTCTGGATCTCATCTCTGAAGACAGAAGATCCAGAAATCCTGAGCTCGGATTATTTTGGTAACAATTCTCCATTACTTAGGATATTCCATGGAGCATCCAGTCACTTCTGTGATTATCTCCCTAGATGTTTGCAGAGGGCTTGGACTAGATGGCCTGTATGGCCCCTTCCAACTCCATTATTCTATTATTCTTTGTTGTTGTATGGAGATGAGGCTTCTAACCTACAGTTCCCTACCACAAAATAAGGAGGATTTCCTCTAGAGAAGCAAACTTCTTCCACCCATGAAAGACACCTTTCTCCTTCCAGAAGAGCAAAACCCCTCCCTTAACAGACAAAAGTTGTAGGATTCAACTGAACGGGAGCCTCAACCCACCCATTTCAAATGAAGTCAGAGATCCTGTGTGATATAGAGATTATTAGACTAGGAGTTGGGAGACCCTGGTTCAGATGCCCCCGAAGCCACAAAGTGGATCACTGGATGATTTGGGGTCAATCTCTCCCTCCCTCTGACTTACCCTACCTCACAGGGTTGTTGTAATGGAGGAGAGAAGAACCATGAGCTCCTCAGGGGAAGCATGACATCTTCAAGACCAGTTGTGCAATCAAAGCAGCATGTAGAAACAGACAGGGGAAGCGGCGGGTTGTCTTGAAAATCCTGAAGCATCCATGTGCTGCGCTGATTGCATAGAAGACAAATATGTGAAAAGCCTCATGGTGACATGCAGGCTAACAGTTAAAATAAAAGTATGCAAGAGAAAGTGTTGTTCCCACTAAACAATACAAATGTTAAACTACAATCCAGGCTAATTTGCCCATTTAAAACCATGTTAATTGAGTGAGTGAGTGAGTGAGTGAGAGAGAGAGAGAGAGAGAGAGAGAGAGAGAGAGAGAGAGAGAGAGAGAGAGAGAGAGAGAGAGAGAGAGAGAGAGAGAGATTTAGCATGTACAGGCATTTTTTAACACGTTTATTATTGATTCAAGACTCTGCAGTATTTAGCCACAAAGGGGAAATAAAGCCTGTACATAGGAAAAACAATGCTGTCCATATGAAGCAAATTAATTTCTAGATTGGGTGGGGGCAGAGGTTCGCTGTTCCAGGCATTTGGCCTGGAAAATATAAACCCAAAGGAGCAGAGCCAAGCCAGATTCGACAGCAAAAGGGTTTGCTTCTCTCACCTGCACATTCCTTTTCATGTAAACCCCCCCCCCACCAAAACGGTCAGTTCCAAAGGTATTCTTCAGCTGGCATAATGGCACATACGGTAACGCTGGGGGAATGGCACATGAACACACGCAGCTGCTTTTATACTGAATCAGACCAGACCTCTGCCTGAGACCCTGGAGAGCCACTGCTGGTCTGAGTAGACAGTACTGACTTTGATGGACCAAGGGTCTGATTCAGTACAAGGCAGCTTCATGTGTCTTTCACATGGAGATGCTGGCAATTGAACATGGGACCTTCTGCATGACAAGTAGATGCTCTACCAGCGAGCTACAGTCCCTTCCATTGGCATAGTTGGGTTGATGTTTGCTGATCCCCCCTCTCGCTTCAGACCCCCCTCCCACCACTATGTTCCCTTTTCTGTTATAATGAGGGTCCCTGGGCCCCAGGAGCGGAGGGCTCAGAAGGAGAGAGAAAACGTGAGCTTCACTCTGCTCAGAGTACTTTGTTTGGATCCAGCCCACAGACATCCACCCTGACCTCTTGATTTATATCTTGATTTATTACTGAACAGGTCAGATGTACCTATGAATACATGCATGCGACTGCCCCAGTCATCCAAAACACAGCCCTTATCAAAGAAACAACGTAAAAAAAAAAAAAACCCAAACTTTCTAAGAACTGCTGTTTTATCAGTAAACAGTACCTTTATTGGCATTAACAATAGAAAAACAAAACAAAGAGTGCTGTTTTATCAATAAACACAAGAGGGCACAATTGAACTACTGTACAGGTATTTCAGAGACTAGTGTTTGGAGACTCAGAATGTAGGATCTAGAAAGAAGAATGGAAAATCAAAGACTGCAACTGCTTCTTAATCTTTAATTCAGAGGTCCCCACTCTTGTGGAGCCTATGAATACTTTGGTAATTTTCAAGACAGGGAAAGGGCACCATGTCAGGAGCAAGCCAGAAGGATGGTATGCGGTTCTGCTGCTCCCAGGTGCTGTTCTGTCCAAGGCCAATCTGTGCCCCGTGTTTAGTCTTCATAAATTCCCATTGTGTGGGAATTGCCAAGTGCTCCTTCCTGCCTCTGGGAGGGGGGTTGCCTAGGTTACCAGTTATCTCCTGCTGCTTTTCCATATATGCTCTGCACCTTGCCTTTGCCCCTTACTAGTGTCCTTTTGAATATGGCTTCTGAAACCTGTCGATTCTAACCAAATAAAACTGCTTTCGTGGACTTGCCGTCTGCTGGAATCTGTTTATGGTTTTGCCGCAGGGCTAGAGCTCACATTAGGACACTAGACATCTTCCTTATTGCCCTTGGCTGGAGCCCTGGAGGGTTCGCCTGGACACTCGTCTCCTCTGCTTGGGGCGCAGGACGAGCTCCCCGAGGACCCCGACTTACTGCATGCCGTATTGGAGGAGACGCTGCGAACTGACGCGGAGGCCACCTGGCTGCTTGGCCTGGTGATTGATCAGTGGCGTCGCCTGGCACCAACGACCCCCTGGAGGACCCAGGACGCTGATCTACGTGCCCGCGATGACCTTTTGGGACTGGATACTTTACTGGAGGAGTCCCGGTTGGCGCAGAAGGACTTTGCTCTGCTAACTCAGTTATTGGCTGAGCTTACGCTCCGCAGGGCACAACAGGAGTCGATGGCCCCAGTCCAGGGGCTCTGTTTCCCAATGGCAGGGGCTCGAGAGGGAGACGTTCCACAAACTGTTCCGGATCCCACCTTATGCCACCGGGAAGCACAGTGTTGCCGCCCGGACAGTCCTGGCCCTCATGGACTTACCACCAACCATGGCAATGGCAGCTGATGTGGAGAAGGTAATAAACTCTGAGTTTGGTCCTTCCTCCGCGGATCTTGCTCAACAGGTCCAACTGCTGTTGGGCCAACACAAGGAGATCCTAACACTTTTGGAACAAGCGGCTGAACCAATTGTGATGGCTGCCGCAGTCGCCAAACTCAAGGTGGACCGAGTGCTCGCTGACCAGAGGCGGGCGCAGGAACAACTGTTGGCAGATGCGGCCGCCGCTCGGGTGCGGGCGGCAGCAGGAACTGGAGCGCGATCTAAAGTTAGCGGGGGAATGGACTGGTCGTTGCCCCCATTTTCTTTGGGCTCCCCAGAACTTGGTCTACCCCGGGAAGTAGCGCGCAGGCAACGGCTCACTTTTGCTCCTGATATACAGGAATATTCCGATGAGGAGGACTTGTATGCAGAAGAGGGCGACTGGAATACAAACTACCGAGTCAGCCAAGCCCGACGGACTGGGGGGGCTGAGGAGGAGATCCATGCCTTGCGTTTTCAAAACCGAGAACTGTTGGATCGTATAACCCGTATGCAGGACGAAATGGACATATTGATGCATGAGTACGGTCGCCTACAGCAAGCTCAAGTGGCGCCTACGCCGGCACAGGTCCCAGGCCAGCAACCCCCCGGCCAGCAGCCTCCAGTTTGATACCTGGGCCCGCTCCATACGGTTGCTTAATGAATTCATGCGAGCGTTGAGAAGGCGTTTTGAGGACCCGTTTCAAGGAGAGAAGGCCAAAGCGGCCCTCCTACAACTCTGTCAAGGATCCTCCTCAGTCCGAGAATTTGCGGACGAGTTCCGAAGACTCGCTAATAAAATAGTGGACTGGACTGAAGCCACCCGGGTGCACTACTTCAGAGCGGCATTGCATCCTGAGATTCTAAACTGGGCATACATGCAGCGAAACCCAGCCACCTTGGAAGAGTGAATCTTACTGGCGGAAGAAGTGGAAAGCTGTCACCAGTTTATTTCTCTTGCCCGACAGCAAGCCAGGGAGGGGGGAAGCCAGAAAAACCCTCCCAAACCTGCCGCTCCTCCGCAGGTGTTCCTGTGAAACCCGAGGCTCCTGTCATGGTGAGTGAAGTAGAAGAGACTGTGTATGTAGATGTGATATTACGACATTATAGAAAAGGTCCTCAACTACAAGTTAAAGCCTTAATAGACTCAGGGTGTGCCCGCTTGTTAATTAACTAAACCACCTTTAAGGTGCTCCAAGTGAAGTCAGTCCCTTTACCGGCACCTGTTCACTTTGCTCAAATGGATGGCAGTGATTTCAAAGGGGGGCCAGTCGACTGTCACACTCACGGAGTGGCAATGGGAACTGGCCACCATTGGGAACAAATCAACTTCCCTATTGTACCCAATGTTCAATATGCTGTGGTGTTGGGAGCAAATTGGCTCAAAGGGCACAGTCCCACCATAGACTGGGAAGCTGAGACCTTAACGTTCAATAGCCCACTATGTAAATTGCACCGATACGAAGTGGCCGTTAAAACCGTAATCCAACCAACTCCTGCCCTGGTCTCGGACACCTCCAGTCCGACCCAATTGCCACTCAATTACCAGGACTTTGCAGATGTATTTAATGTGCAGGAGTGTGATGTGTTACACACACCCCACCGCCGGACGGACTGTGCTATTGAAATGGTGGGGAATGAAAAACTGCCCAAAAGTAAAATCTACCCGATGAATCCTACGGAACGGGCGGTGCTCCGCGAATTCTTAGATAAGAACTTGGCTCGCGGTTTCATCCGACCCTCCACCACTATTTGGCACCGGCTTTCTTCGTACGTAACAGGAGATTTACGTTTGTGTATTGACTTTCGAAAACTCAATGTGGTTACCCAAACAAATGCTTATCCCATCCCCCTCATTTCTGATCTCTTGGGACAGTTGAAGGAGGGACACATTTTCACCAAATTGGATTTAGTTGAAGCTTATTGCAGAGTCAGAATCCAGGAGGGGGATGAATCTCTGAATGTTCGAATTTATGGTAATGCCTTTTGGATTAAAAGGGGCCCCGGGGGTCTTCATGCAACTCATTAATGAGATCCTCCATGATCTACTGTTCAAAGGAGTGGTGGTCTATTTAGATGATATTCTCATTTACTCTAAAACCATGGATGAGCACATTGCCTTGGTTCGGGAAGTGTAGCAACGTCTCAGAGACAATCAGCTGTATGCTAAAGTATCTAAGTGCGAGTTCCATAAAAAACAATTGACTTTCCTGGGATACATTATCTCACACCAGGGACTGACTATGGATCCTGAAAAGATGCAAGCAGTGCTCAATTGGGAACCACCCTCTATTCGTAAACAGGTCCAAAGATTCCTCGGGTTCGCAAATTTTTACAGAGCGTTCCTCCCACATTTCGCTCAAATTGCGCTACCCATCACGAACCTTCTTAAGACTAAGGGAAAGGGTAGTACAGCCACCTTACCCAACACCCGGGTGGAATAAACCCCCCAATGCCAAGCCGCCTTCAATAGTCTTAAGCAGCTTTTTACATCCGAACCTGTTTTGCAGCACCCGGACTGCAATCAACCATTTGTAGTGCATGTAGACGCTTCCAACGTAGCGACGGGGGCTCGCAAGCTGTCTACGAAGCTCGTGCGCTGAGCAGACTTCTTTGCCCAGTTTCGATTTGTCCTAAAATATGTACCAGGGAAGCAAAACCTTCTGGCTGACACTCTATCCAGACTTCCCCAATATCCCACCAAGGTTGATCGGCCCACAGAGTCGCTCTTCAGCCCTGCCCAATGAGGTCTGTTGCCCACTTTAGCCGTGCAAACCTGTTCTCAGACCCGATCCCCATCGCCGCCGCCTTTGCGGCCTTAGCCCCACGCCCGGCTAAGCCGACAGCATCACCCGCCTTGCTTCCTCCTCCCCCTGAGCGACTGCCAGCCACGGTCTCGAGGTGCGGGGATCCCAGCGCCCCGTTCAGTTGCTCCCTGCACCTGTATCGGCTCCGTCCCCGGTCAAGCTGCCTGCCACCTCCTCTCCGGAGGGGCTGGAAGGACTGTCTGATTCCTTTAAGGAGACACTCCTCCGCAGTTATCAAGCAGAACTGTCCTCGCAAACCCTCCTAGCTACTTTACTTAAACGCGGGGAGTTTTGGTGCAAAGATTCTAAATTGTATGTTCCGGCAGCGTTGCGGGGGGAGGTTTTGGGTTTGGTCCATGGCGCCAAGACTGCCAGACATTTCGGATTCCTCAAAACATTGCATTTGCTACGGAGACAGTTTTGGTGGGCAGGCATGCAATCAGATGTGGACTCCTTCATTCGCAGCTGCCCCATATGTGCAGCGGCCAAACGATCACAGGGCAAGCAGCCCGGACTTTTACAACCATTAGAGACTCCCTCAAAAACGTGGGAAGTGATTGCAATGGACTTCATGATGGACCTACCCCCTAGTGGGGGAAAGACAGTTCTTTGGGCGGGCCCCAGACAAACTGAAGATGGGCGGGGCCCCGCAGCTCAGCTGAGAGGGGGCGTGGCAAGGTGCTCGGCCACAGCCTCCCGGTCCAAACTGAAGAAGGGCGGGGGCCCCGACAAACAGCTGAGCTGCAGCGGCAGCTCAGCTGAGAGAGGGAGGGCGCCAGCGCAGGCTTGGGGAGCATGGGCTTGGGGAGAAGGAGCACCGCCCTCAGTGCCCTCACCACTGCAACACGGCACAGCCCTAGGCAGACGCGATGGGTCCGCATGTGCCCACAGAGAGGGCTCGGCGTGCCGGCTACGGCAAGAGTGCCATAGGTTCGCCAACACAGCTATAGGTTTTACAATCTCCATGTCTGTCAGGACTGGGAGGCCTGTACAAGGCTAGATAGTGAAAACTCATCAATCCCCGCTAGAATAAATGAGATCTCAGTGTTTCCATATTAAATATGGAAAGATCTAAACTCTTAGACTCTACACAAAGGTTGATGGATTCTAAGAATCTCCATCTTATTTATAAGATGGAGAAGACTGCAGGCATTCAGTTCAGACATCCAGTCCTAGCAAGGGCTGGCTATCTTGAAAATAATCCCCTTTTAGGGAGTTCTCCAGCCTCACAGGAAGATCTGTAAATGTTGCAGAAATCTGTAAGTATTCAGTCCACGCAAGGACTAAACACTTAGAGAGATTTTTAAGCAAGAAAGTCTTAACCCATATGGAAGGCCTGAGAGCCTCAAGAATTAAGGTTCAAAGCTTTTACATCCCAGGTAAGGGATGGAGAGATCCATTCAGGCCAACGGGTATCAACCTGTTAGGAACTCTAACTCTCAGCTAGGAAGCTCCTCCTTTTATACCTTCCACGATAAGTATCCTTCCCTACCCTTGACAGTACTTGGTAGGATATGATCTTAAGATTGTTCCAGTGCATCAGCACTTTTGGAACTTCGAGCAGCAGCGTTGTTGCTCTCACCTTATAATGATTACCTGTTAAGTCATTTGCTGACCTGGCCATGTACTAAACAGTCAGTTTATGGCTTTATGACATTTCTTTAAATATAACTTTTCCCATCATTCTCTTCTTGTTAAGAATACGGTTTATTTTACTCTTGTCTTACCTTTAATAGATCTTCTTAACTTTCATATAACATCACATTGTGTAATTTCATTACATCATAGCTCTCAGTCAGCAAATGTTGTCAGAATACAGAGCAAAAGTTAGAAATACCTTGATGCTGCCTGCGTTTCAGTGGAGAACAGACTGGCTTACCGGCTTCAAGGTCACTCTGAATATCCTCAGAAACAAGCGCCTTTCTAAGAGGGCAAGCAGTCAAGGACGGATCTGCAGCTCCTTGACAAAAAACATTTAAGCTGAGTCATTTCCTTTGAGAGTCAGGCTTCTGAAAAGCCTGTTTTCTCCTTATATATGAAGTCTATATGGATTTCAAATGGGAAAATTCTATATTCTTTCTGCATTTGTGCATTTGCCCGTTACCAAGTCGGCATATAAAAACCAACTCTCCTTCTTCTTTAACAGATTTCCTATGTCAGCGTGCTACATGTCTGTGGTTTATATATTGAAAGAGTGGGTTTTCTCCTCATCCACTGTGTGTCCATCATCAATATTCACAGGGTTTTGAAGAAGAATCCAAACACTGGTATAGATTTTGATCAGCCACTATGGTTCTATATTTTCAGTTGGAGGTAGGGTTGCCAACTGCCAGGTAGTAGCAGGAGATCTCCTGCCAATTCAACTGATCTCCAGCCGATAGAAATGAGTCCACTTGGAGAAAAATGGCCGCTTTGGCCATTGGACTCTATGGCATTGAAGTCCCTCCCCTCCCCAAACCCCGCCCTCCTCAGGCTTCTCCCCCAAAAAATCCGCTGGTGGTGAAGAGGGACCTGGCAACCCTAGTTGGAGGCTGCCATTTCCCATTCTTATAAAAAACGTAACGAGACCAGCTCTTTCCAGCACCACTTTCATCAGGTCTTTCATTAGAGTCCCATCAGAGTCATTCGCCAGTCCACTACTAACTCATTTACAGCATCACTTTGGCCTCTCAGGAATCATTTACTGAAATAAATGAAGAGGGCACTTTCTTTGGTCTACTTCCACAGGCACTGTATCATGGCAGCCCATTTCAGGAAGCCATTAGTGGACCACACTCTGATTATATCTGCGGAGGATATAGGGGCTGCTGCTGTATTAATTTTTTTATTTAAATATTTCTACCTCTCTTTTCTCTGCACTAGGGACCCAAAAGAGCTTTCCTTCACTTTAACCCCGCAACAACAAATCTGTTATTTAGATTAGGTTTAGTATGTGTGATTTGCCCTACAGGACACCTAGATAGGGTTGCCAACCTCCAGATAGTAGCTGGAGATCTCCTGGGATTACAACGGATCTTCACCCAATAGAGATCAGTTCAGCTGGAGAAAATGGCCGCCTTTGGCAACTGGACTCTATGGCATTGAAGTCCCTCCCCTCCTCAGGCTCCACTCCTAAAACCTCCCGCCAGTGGCGAAGAGGGACCTGGCAACCCTACCTAACAAGCTTCCATGGCAGATTGGAAATTTAAACCTGGGCCTCCCAGATCTTACACCAACATTCTTATCATTCATCATTTGTGTCTGATTTTTGTCAGCTTTGTATGGCATTGAGTAGGAGCCCCGTGGCGCAGAGTGGTAAGCTGCAGTACTGCCGTCAAAAGCTCTGCTCACGACCTGAGTTCGATCCCAACGGCAGATGGTTTCAGGTTGCCGGCTCAAGGTTGACTCAGCCTTCCACCCTCCCAAGCTTGCTGGGGGTAAAGGGAAAATGACTGGGGAAGGCACTGGCAAACCACCCCGTAAACAGTCTGCCTTGGAAATGTCGGGATGTGACGTCACCCCATGGGTCAGGAATGATCCAGTGCTTGCACAGGGGACCTTTACCTTTATATGGCATTGAGTCACCGTTTACTAGGGTTGCCAGTGCCAACAGCTCTGCCACTGTTGCGGATAACATGCCGTGCCCAGGGCTGTGGGTAAGTGCGGGTGTGTGGAGGGACATTACAATCCCTGGATAATATCCCCACTAAGATATTGTACAATCTCTAGTGTAGACAGCCTCCTTTTTCATCCACATACCCTCAATCCCATCCTCCAGATTGCAAAACAAAATATATATAGTCCTAAAATGACAGCTCACCTTTAAGCTCATTTTAAACTACACCACACGATTGATGTGAGAATATGCTGGAGGAGGGGAGAATTATGTATGCCATTTTAATATCCATAAAAGAAGGGCAGAATAAAAATATAGCAGCTCATTGTTATAAGATGCAAACATGATTACTAATAAACTATATTTATTTAAGGGTGTATTTAATTAAGGGCTAATTAAGGGTTTATTTGATCACCATAGAAAATGGTTTACCAAGTAGGTAAACAGGCTATTTAAATTGCTGTATAATTATATGTTTACTCATTTTATTTTTGCTATTATACTTTAATTAAATGTGCCTTCCAAAAACACACCAAGCTAGAGCCCGTTTTTGAATTAGTAAGCCAGCCAGAGATTTGCTTCACTGAGCTGTGATGTGGTTTTTAAAACACCTTTAAAATTGCATGTGCTTTTATGAATTCAAAATTAGGGAGTATTTACTGGGGCAGTGTATCAGTCATCAGCACAAAAACGGAAGCGGCTACACTATTCCCTCTTTATAGTTTTATGACCTTTTTGTGCTTTGTGAGCTCTGTTACATAAGCCCCCAAAAGATGTAAGTGTCATTATTGTCCTTGTATTAATCACTTTATCTGTTCAATCTATGTGCAGAACATATCATAAGGAAATCTGGATTAGATTTAGATGAAGGTGGAGTGAAAATTGGTGGAACACTACCAATTTGAGATACGCAGATGATACCACATTATTGGCAGAAAATAGTGAAGATTTGAAATTACTCCTGATGAAGGTTAAAGCAGAAAGTGCCGAAGCAGGATAACAGCTGAACTAGATAAAAGTAATGATTACTGGGGAATTACACAGCTTTAAGGATGATAATGAAGAAATCAAAACTGTTACGCATTTTCTATTCCTGAGCTCAATCATCAACCAAAAGGGATACTGCAGCCAAGAAAACAGAAGGAGATTGAGACCATGAAATCATGAAGGAGTTAGAAAAAAAAATTACATTTTTATTTTCAAAACATAAAATGTATACAACATGCAACATACACTCCTCATACATGATCAATACTCCATGCCTGTGGCAAGATCTTACTCAAATACCACGTGGAGCGGATCTAAATCATCTTATACTGTCTAGTACTAGTCTTTAAGTCTAACAAATAGATAAATCATTTACAGAACAAAAAGTATACAAATTTATAGTCAAGCCTACATACAAAGTATGTAGCATTGTAAAACTTAATTATTATTGTATTGTACTAATACCAGTTACTGAGCCTCTCAACCAGTATATCTAGAAAATGTATAGCACTACATGTGTACTGTTATTAAGTCTATGGATATATATCTATGCCTGTGCACATCTTCTAACATAAACAATATACTTTTTTATTGTACCTAAAATATATGGTTTTCTGAGCTAAGAAAAGAGTTGCTTATCATTTTTCTTATATCTGCAATTGCTTTTCCTTTACCAAGCCCTCTACACATACATTACTTTGCTACATTGTCATAATCGTTTCCAATTCTTTTGAAAATCTTCCATCGATCTTCTATTCCTGATGTTTGTCAGCTTAGCCATCACTGCATATTCTGCTAGTTTAAGGAGCCAGAAAAAAATTCTTAAGGTTAAAAGATGCGTTGCTGGCAATCAAGGTCAAGATAATTCATACTATAGTATTCCCTTTACTATGTATGGGTGTGAAAGTTGGCAATGGCAATGAAGAAAGCTGATAGGAAGAAAGTAGATTTCTTTGAAATGTGGTGTTGGAAAAGAGTGTTTTGGATACTGTGGACCACCAAAAAGAAAAATAAGTTGGTTGTAGATCAAATCAAGTCTGAACTCTCCCTAGAAGCTAAAATGACCAAACTGAGTACTTTGGTCCCATTATAAGAAGACAAGAGTCACCAGAAAGACATTATGAGAAGACAAGAGTCATCGGAAAAGACAATCATGCTAGGAAAAGCTGGAGGCAGCAGGAAAAGGGGAAGACCCAACATGAGATGGATTGACTCTATAAAGGAAGCCACAGCCTTCAGTTTGCAAGACCTGAGCAAGGCTGTTAACAATAGGACATTGATTCACAGGGTCACCATCAGTGGGAAGCGACTTGACAGCACTTCACATGCATGCAAAACTCCTAAGTAGACAGATATATCTTATTGTAAGCATACTGCATGTTTTATGTTTGTGATCGCAGGGCAGGACAACTGGCTCACCATATAGTTTATACCGTTTAGGTGGTGAGGACCTATTTTACTGAGACAAAACTACACCAAAAGTATTATGGTGGTGGTGGGGAGAGAAGCTTCACCTTTGCCATTAGTTTCCACTACCCCGCCCCCCCAACTAGGGCCGTCTTAACAGCATTATGGGCCCATGGGCAAACCAGTGTGCTGGGGCCTCTACAACAACCACTCACAGGAATAAAACGTAAATGGTCGATAGTATTAAACATATTTATTTTATTGGCACTTCAACAAAACTGGTGTTAAAACATTAAAAGCACGCTGTACAGCAGTCTAGACTACTGTGTAGTAGTATTTATTTATGGCAAGTCACTTAACATACACAGATTAGCATAGGGCCCCTATGCTCGAGGGGGCCCCGGGCAAGTGCCCATCGGGCCCATGCGTTAAGGTGGCCCTGCCCCCCAACCCGTTTTTGGAAGGAGCTTCCAACAGAGCATTTTCCCTTCACACCTTAACACTTCCTCTAACTTTTTTTGGAAGGAACTTCCACCAATGCATTTACCCTTCACACCTTATCCTTTCCACCAATGCATTGACCCTTCACGCCTTATCCTTTCCACCAATGCATTGACCCTTCAAGCCTTATCCTTTCCACCAATGCATTGACCCTTCACACTTTATCCTTTCCACCAATGCATTGACCCTTCAACCTTATCCTTTCCACCAATGCATTGACCCTTCACACTTTATTCCTTTCCACCAATGCATTGACCCTTCAACCTTATCCTTTCCACCAATGCATTGACCCTTCACTTTATCCTTTCCACCAATGCATTGACCCTTCAACCTTATCCTTTCCACCAATGCATTGACCCTTCACACTTTATTCCTTTCCACCAATGCATTGACCCTTCAACCTTATCCTTTCCACCAATGCATTGACCCTTCACTTTATTCCTTTCCACCAATGCATTGACCCTTCAACCTTATCCTTTCCACCAATGCATTGACTCTTCACACTTTATTCCTTTCCACCAATGCATTGACCCTTCACGCCTTATCCTTTCCACCAATGCATTGACCCTCCACGCTTTATTCCTTTCCACCATTGCATTGACCCTTCACACCTTATCCTTTCCACCAATGCATTGACCCTTCAAGCTTTATTCCTTCCTCTATTATTATTATTATTATTGGAAGGGACTTTTCGCCAACGCCTTTTTCCTTATCCCTTCCTCTATTTGCTTTTAAGTCTCTGCCCCACCCGTTCGTCTCAAACACGCAGCGCTGAGCAAACAACCAAATCTCGCGCTATTTGAGGGTGGGCAGCCACGTGGGCAGGCACGAAGGCTCCAGGAAGGGTTTTTTTTGTTTGTGACGGCGAGCGGACCGAGGGGGGGGGAGGGACCTAATCAGAAGTCCCCGCCCATCTTCGGAGCACCAATCGAATCTCAGCTCCCGGCCGGCCCGCACCTTGATAGGTCGCTGGGGTTTCGCTTTCGCCCCGAGCCGTGGCGTTAACCCTCCCCTCCCTTCTCCCTCTTTAAGCCTCCGCCTGGGCCGGTAAGCGAGTCGCCCGTGGGAGAGCGGCCCTCGCGCTTCGTTCTCCGCGGAGGCGCATGCGCGACGCCTTTCCGTAGAGCCCCGAGCAGCGTTGCGTCATTCTGGTTCGCGGCCGCCTTCTCCCCCCCACCGGCCCCGCCCCTCGCCCCCGTCGCGTGTGCGACGGACCGGCCGCTCTTTCCCCTCCTCGTTCCTGCCTTGTTTTCCCCAACATGGCGGCGGCCGGAGACGAGCAGTTCCCGTTCCAAGGGCTCCTGCCCAAGAAGGAAACCGGCGCTGCCTCCTTCCTGACCCGTTATCCCGAATATGACGGACGGGGAGTCTTATTGGCCGTCTTAGACACGGGGGTGGACCCTGGAGCGCCGGGCATGCAGGTGAGAGCGGGGGGGGGGAGACACGGGGCGAATGCAGGCTCGTTTCATTGGCTTCTTTCTCCTGTTGTGTGGCCATTTATTCATGGAAGGTTTTGCCTTGGATTTGCCACTCTTTAGATGCACTTTTCCCCCATCCGTATTCTCAAAACTCAACAATAAGCCCCCCCCCCCTGCAGAGTTTTGAGAATTCAGATGGGGGAAATGGGCATCTAGAGAGTGGCAAATCCAACGCAAAACCTCCCATGAATAAATGGCCATATTATAAAGTCCTCCAAGACGCCCTGTCTTTGACAGCCTTGCTCAGATCTTGCAAACGGCATCTCCTGTTTTAAAATTCTCTTGTTTTAGTGGGGTAGGGAGTTTGGGGTTGTTAAGGGATGGACTCAGTGAAGGAAGCCACAGCCTTCCAATTTGCAAGGTCTGAGCTAAGGCTGTCAAAGATGGGACGTTTTGGAGGAGGTCGCCATGAGTCGGAAGCGACTTGACGGCACTTAACGCACACACACACAAGGAATGGGAGAAGGGAGGATCCATTGGTGATGGAAAGGGTAGATGCGGGGAGAGGTGGTGTCAGTGGTCATTTATGCATGGGAGATTTTGCCTTGGATTTGCCACTCTCTAGGTGCACATTTTTCCATTTTCTAGATGCCCTCTCTAGGTGCACATTTTTCGTTTTCTAGGTGCACATTTTTCCATTTTCTAGGTGCACATTTTTCCATTTTCGAGATGCCCTCTCTAGGTGCACATTTTTCCATTTTCTAGGTGCACATTTTTCCATTTTCTAGATGCCCTCTCTGGGTGCACATTTTTCCATTTTCTAGATGCCCTCTCTAGGTGCACATTTTTCCATTTTCTAGATGCCCTCTGTAGGTGCACATTTTTCTATTTTCTAGATGCCCTCTGTAGGTGCACATTTTTCTATTTTCTAGATGCCCTCTGTAGGTGCACATTTTTCTATTTTCTAGTTGTACTTTCTAGAGTTACCGTTCCCCCCCACCATCCGAATTCTCACAACTCTGCATGGGGTCTTATTGTTGAGTTTTGAGCTTTTGGAGGGGGGGGAAATGTGCATCAAATGTGCCCTCAATTCACAAGATCTGAGCAAGGCTGTCAGATAGGACATTTTGGAGAACTTTGATTCATAGGGTCACCATGAGTCAGAAGCAACTTGACGGCAATTAACACACAAACACAAATGTGCATCTGGAGAGCAGCAAATCCAAGGCAAAACCTCCCATGCGTAAATGGCTAATGTCCCTGGAAGGAAAGGCAATTTGTGTGTAAAATGTTGAACAGGGGAATGAAGTGACAGGGTTGCGGGGAGGGAGTAGATGTGTAAGACGTTTTGGAAAGGAAGGTTGACAAATTGTGATGGAATGGGGGGGGAAGAAAATGTCCTCAAAGCAGTTGCCCTTTTCAGTAAAAACAATAGTGAACCGTTTGTGGCACCGTTGAAAAGGCTAACAGCTTTATTGTGGGTTTAGGCTGGTGTCACTGTGCAAGGTTGTGTTGGGAGTGTAGTCTGTGCTTCTCGCAAAAAACATAGTCATATTATCCAAGCTAACATAATGAATTCCTTGGAGCCCCTTGAAGTGTGAACAGATTTGCGGTGCAATTCGATGCAGAGCAGCTTCAAACGCTGCCGGGTTTGAACTGGAGTCGTAAGAGTTTGTTGTTAGTGACTACTAGGGTGCTTTCACACATGCTGAATAATGCACTTTCAGTGCACTTTAACAACTGTTTGCAAGTGGGTTTTGCCATTTCACATAGTAAAATCCAGCTGCAAAGTGCATTGAAAATGGATTGACAGTCCGTTATTTGGCATGTGTGAAAACGTCCCTACTGTTGTAGTCCCAGGTCAGCAAATGTTATCTGGTAATTTTTTCTGAGTAACATGGGGGGAGGGGGTCACAGGACCCTGCCCCATGGAGCTTACAGTCTTCATTTTGGTATTGAGGAGAACAGAGGGGAGTGCAGGAGAGGGACAAGGGGGAAATTATCAGACATTTCTATACTTTGTTCTTCTAGGGAAGGTGAGGTGTATCTTTCTATAGAGGCACATTAATTTTATTTTACTAAATGTGTCTTTCAAACACTTCTGAACATTTGTTAGTGTTGAAGAGATAGAAATTTCTGGCTATACAGAAATACATTAGAGTAGAATCGTGGTTATGTGGTTTGTCTTGATAGAGTCAGACAACCTGAAGTATTTCTGGTTTATGTTTGTTTGGAGAGTAGCATTCTATGCCCTGTATATTTTATAAACATTTGAAGGGCTCTGTCGAATTAATTCAGAGTGAAAGAACCTGGAACATACAGCAGTCTCAGGGAAGGAGTATTGTGAATCTTTGCCTTAGAGGATGGAAGGCAATTGCATATATGTGCAGAATAATTTTCGTTAAAGGCATAGTATTAAAAGTAGTTGATGCAACTGGATAAGATGTCAACGAGAACGAAATGCAGTTCTCCATGTCCTGGCTTTAATCATACAAATGCCCCACTCCTTGAATGGTTAGGTTTGATACAGAACAAAGCTCAAGGATGTCAGCATTTCAAAGGAATTTGTTTGTGTTTTAAAAACTAATCAAAGGTTCAGAAGAATAAAGGTAATGCTAGATTTAGATTCCAGGAATAAGAATAACGAAATCAGTGAATAAAGAATAAAGAAATCAGTGCTGCTTTGCAAGAGATTGGGGAATATTCTATAACATAGTGTTGTTTACTGTGTTTAAATAGCTTTATTCAGAAGTGTGTCTGCTAATCAGAATTACATCTTAGAGGTACACCTTAATTCATAATAAGCAGGAAGAGGAAAGACCTTGCTCTGTGTGAATTGTGAGTGTATTACATTTCTTGTCTCTGACAAATCAGATTAAAGCTAGTGGTCATAATGGAGCCCAGCATTAGGTTCCCATTGACTTAACCCAGAGTTCAGCTGGGTGATCCTGTGCCGAGTTGCTCCTGTTGAAGCCCACTGAAATAAATGAACTTAGGTTGGAGTAACTCTCCGTAGGAATTGTGCTGCTGGTGTGACTGACTGTGCATATGGGTGTGACTTCTGCTTTTTGTAGACCAGAAGCATAGTTATATCCAATTTTAAAACTCTTCTGGTGTTCCTATTGAATTTTCTTTCTTTTTTTGTGGACCAGAAGCATGGTTATATCTAATTCAAAAACTCTTCTGGTGTTCCTATTGAATTTTCTTTTTTCTTTTTTTTTGTGGACCAGAAGCATGGTTATATCTAATTCAAAAACTCTTCTGGTGTTCCTATTGAATTTTCCCTGTAATAATTGTTCCAGAATCCAAGGATGCTTTTCCCTAAGTCTAGATCACTGGTAAATAAACTAGCACGTGAAAGTTACCAGTCCAGCAAGTTAAACGATAACCATTGAACAAGTATTGCGAGCTTCTAGTGAAGGTGGGTTGGGCATAGTGTCATTCTGTATTGTTAAATCTTATCCTTGAGGAAAACCTGTTCCTTATCAGATAATTAATGAGTTCTTATTCAAATCTAGCAGCCTGATTTTGTGTGTGCTGTAATTACTCACAGGTAAAAATGATTTTTTTTCTAAGCATCTGAGTTATATGAGGGGAAATACTGATGTTCTGTAAAATCCTCTTCTTCCATATTTTTATTCAATAGTTTAGGGCTCCTTGGTAGTTTGCGGTTCCCTAATATACTTTTTTAGGGAATTAGTAAACTTTATTTGCTGTGAAGGTTTGGTGAAAATCCACTGTTGCAACCCACAAAATTAAAATTTCTATCATATCATATTTTTCCTTATCGTATTGGTAGACAAGATTTAATCTTCCTAGCCAGATTAGAGTATTGTTAATCTTTAACTAGGTATCCTCTTATTCTCTTCTCTAAATAACATTTATAAGGTAAAAGAAATATGTGGTGGTCATTTGGGTGGAAATATGTGAGTCCCTGTATGATGCTCAAATTGTTAAATGTTCTGACTTTCCATAGTGAATTTAAGCTTTGCCCCAGTTATATAACTAATTTGCTCTCTTTCTTTGTGGTTTACTTCTATTTATTTCAAAATAAACTTTTATCTACCTACATGTTGGGCTGATCAGAAACTAATGATGAGAAGTTTACCACTAACTTCAAATTTTCCACGGTCCATTTGATCTAAGTCAGTTGTCCATTATATCCTCTTGCCATCTTAGAAAACTTTGTGACGGTATTATTTTTATTTATTTACCTATTATTCTTATATCCCAGCCGAGGATCCTGCTATGTCATGGTACTTGTCCTCACTTGATGTTGACATGTGTGACAGTGTCCTAGTTGCCTATTTCCCTGAATGTTACATCACTTCCTATTCCATCTGACTTACATGTAATACTTGTTCCATATCTGTAGCCATCTCATTATTAAGAAATGCTTGGGTGATCATGAAGGAGGAAAATATTTTTGTTAATTAATACTCCAGGGAAAATACAGCATGGGTATTACTCTTGAGTATTGTTTGATCCATCTTCCTCCTACTTTGAATCTACCTTAACTTTGCTGTGAGAAACTTGCTGCATTCAGATGTAATGGCAAACTTTTTTTGGGGGGGGGGGAAATTAGCTTCGGAAGTGTTCCCTCTGGTTTTTCTCCCCACATATGGCTTGGAAATGAGACTTTCTGATTCACAACAATTAATAATTTGTAGTTACTTCTGAATCACAAACTGTGGTTGCATCTTGCCTACAAACCAGAGTTAAACTATGAGCTGGAGGTATTCCAAGCCTTTTTCTCGCAGCAACAAACCATGGTTTGTCATTACTTCCGAATGCAGTCGTTGACTGCTTTCTTCCCAAATCCACCAGAAGTGGTCAGAAAAGCTGGCTGTCAGGACTTCTAGTGCATTCATACCATTCATAGTTCTGTTAGTAGCATCTTCCTTGTTTTTGTTTTTTAGGTTACCACTGATGGGAAACCCAAGATAATTGATATAATAGATACAACCGGAAGTGGTGATGTAAATACCTCAACTGTTGTAGAACCGAAAGATGGCGAAATCATTGGCCTTTCAGGAAGAACTTTTAAGGTAAAGGATATTTGGAATTAAGCCTTGTGACCTACTTCAGTGTCCTGCTCCACTTAAACATGTATTTAAAATATAGTGATCAGGAGTGGCATAGCTCTTCAAAATTCTTAGTTTCACTAATATTTATTTGTAGATATGTATTTATTAAAAAGCCCAGGCTAGCCTGATCTTGTCACATCTAGGAAGCTGGGCAGCATTGGCCCTGGTCTATGTTTGGATGGAAGACCACCAAGGAATAACAGGGTTGCTATGCAGAGGCCAGCAATGGCAAATTGCCTCTGAATGTCTCTTATTTTGAAAACCCTACGGGGTTGCCATAGGTCAGCTGTGACTTTACGGCAAAAAAAAGTATTAAAACTCAAAGCAGTGGATTGCAATTGAGAGAACAATTTCAAGCAGTATCTTCAATGAGCAAAAGATATTATTGCTAAATTAGAGGTAACATTACCAAAGTAGCATAGTCTTATATAGATACACATTCTCGTACTGATTTGTGAGCAGTGTTTGCTGAAACCAAGCACAGCATACATATTCTATAAACATTAATTTTCTGATCACTTCAGAAATACGCCAAGGCTGCAGTTGTATAGTTCTTAAATTGAAGTGAGCCTCACTTAGTTCTTAAATTGAAGTGAGTACTTGGGGCTTTCGAATGAATGCGCACAGGACTGAAATGTATGTGCGTTTATAAGAATCTCTAAAACAGTGATGTTCAGTGGCTTGGGAGCCATATGTGGCTGCTTTGGATATTGTTCCCCCTTGTGGAATCCACCCCCATGTTCTACGATAGTGAGCAAGGGCATGACCCTGTAGCCACTGCTGCTTCTGGGACTGGAGCATCTGTAAGCTGTAGGCCTCAGACCAGGGATGGAAGTAAAGAACCTGTTCTCTCCAGCGACTCCCAGACATCTCCACAGCCTCTGCGCTCTCAGCCCAGCAGCTTCCAGGAGGAGAGCAAATCCGGCTGCAGAGGGAGGAGAGAGAGGTACAGCCACCCAGGCAAAGAACAAGCTGGCCACAATGGGATGCTGGTGTTTTTAACTCCCCTTTCTAGACTGCTTTCTCTGCTCTGGGAGCTTTGGCAGTCTTGCGCTGTCGCCTGAGCTGCTGTTTGTCATGCTGAGGGTAGAAGGCAGTGAGGGAAACCCTGTACCCTCATGCCAGATAAAGGGCTGGCTAAGGGTCAGCTATGGTGGGGAGAGACAACTCTACGTTCTCAAAAGTAATCTGGTGATTGAAAAGGTTATAGTTAGATATCTGATAGTGACAGCTGTGTTTTATGATGTTGTGTGTGGGTCTGTGGGGTGATGTTCAGGGTATACAGTAGTCATGTGGCTCTTTTGGTTGACTTTAATGGCAACTGTTGCTCTCCACAAACTCCAGAGGGAGTACCCCTCCTCTGAAACCTATTGTGCATTGTTAATACAACATGGTATAGCCTAATCTTGTCAGATCTCAGAAGCTAAGCAGGGTCAGTACTTGGAAGGGAAACCTCCAAGGAAGACAGATGAGGAAGGCAATGGCAACCACCTCTGCTTCTCACTTGCCTTGAAAGCCCCTTGCTGAGGTTGTCATAAACCAGCTGTGACTTGATGGAGAAGACTAAACATAGAGATTTCTAAATTGCATCTTTTTTTCCAGATCCCAGCTGACTGGATAAATCCATCAGGGAAGTATCACATTGGTTTGAAAAACGGCTATGATTTCTATCCAAAAGCTCTTAAGGAGAGAATACAGGTAATACCTCCTTTATTTGATAGTGCCTCATCTTAGCTCTTTTATTCTGGGTTCACAAACTGTGCACTTGATACATTGCGGGGGGATTTCTTTGTTTTCACTGTAGTGCTTTTGTCACTACTGTCTTAGTGCCTTGTAGCCTTTAACCCTTAGCCTTGGTTCCAGAAGTTCTTTCCTTGTGCTAGGAGTAGGAGAGAGGGATGTAGGTGCAAATATGGCAGCCTTCCGCAAGCTCTAGAGCTTCACCACTTTCCTTAGCAAAAAGTGGTATTAAGGGGGTTGAAGAAGAAGAGTTGGTTTTTATATGCAGACTTTCTTTACCTTTTAAGGAGAATCCAACTAGCTTTTTATATTCTGACTTCCTCTACCTTTTAGGGAGAATCAAACCGGCTTACAATCTTCTTCCCTTCCAGCGTAGTAAGGTGGTTAGGAGTGGTGGACTCTAATCTGGAGAACCGGGTTTGACTCCCCACTCCTCCACACGAGCAGCGGAGGCTAATCTGGTGAACCGGGTTGGTTTCCCCACTCGTCCACATGAAGCCAGCTAGGTGACCTTGGGCTAGTCACAGCTGTCTTAGAGCTCTCTCAGCCCCACCTACCTCATAGGGTGTCTGTTGAAGGGAGGGGAGGGGAAGGTGATTGTAAGTCGGTTTGATTCTTAAGTGGTAGAGAAAGTTGGCATATAAAAATCATCTCTTCTTCCTCTCCCCACAACAGACACCTTGTGAGGTAGGTGGGGCTGAGAGTTCTGAGAGAACTGTGACTAGCCCAAGGTTGCCCAGCAGGCTTCATGCGTAGGAGTGGGGAAACCAACCCCGGTTCACCAGATTAGAGTCCGCCCCTCTTAACTGCTGCACCACGCTGGCTCTCCAAGGGGGATTTTAAGAGCAAGCGGGTCTTCTTTCCTCCACAGGATGCTTGTCTGTGCTGGAGATGCATCAAGGTATTCATGTTCAGAATCGCTTTATCATCTGTTCTAGAAAGAGCGCAAGGAAAAGCTTTGGGATCCCGTACAGAGACTGGTACTGGCAGAAGCCTGTAGGAAACAAGATGAATTTGAAGCTGCTCACAACTCACCATCACAGGTTTGCACTAGTTACCATTTTAAAGTAAATGCTGTATTTTAAAATGTTCATCAGTAGTAACCATCATTTCTTATTACGTAATCTCTTCTGTAGTAAAAGAATACATTTGTATATTGACTGTTACGTTTTACTAAGCATTATTCATTTTAAACATACATTTTGAATCCTTGATCTGTAGTCCGCTTCGATATGGCCAGTGTGTCCTTTGGATGATTTAGTAGTAGTATCATATTTAGCATCATATTAAGTAAACTAAGTCATAGTTAAATACTAGGTAGTTCTTGACATAATTATGACGCATGAACAATTTATCTCTTCAGTTACAAAGTATAGGTTGTGTAATATAATGAGCTCTGATGAGATTGTTTAAGCAACTTTTCAGTTTTATTTTTTTTTCTTGCATATGTGATACTCCTGGCTTTGGCTACGCCCCTACATGCCCTGGGTCCGGAGTGCCTCTTACCAGTTGCACCTAATATGTGAGGCGTGTCCTGTGCCTCCCCCGCCCACCGTCCATCTGTTGTGGTTTCTGCCTCAACAGCGGTTTTCCGGAGGCCTCAGAAATGTGGTCAGATGTCTCTTAAATAGGCTTCAGCTTCCCCTGGCTGTGTGGTTCTGCCAGAGCAAAACCATCCAACCCTCTTCCTCCTTGACTGTTGGGACACACTCTGTTTTTTTTTTTAATAAATTTTATTGGTTTTTCAAATATAAATCTTCATCTTTTTAACAACAATTTAAAAGTAATATCCAAATCAGTTTTATCATTTGGATCAGAGTAAAGAGTAACCTTCCATTAAAATCTCCCATTAATAAAATCTGGTCATTAGCATATTGGGAAATCATGTCATGTAATTGTCCATAAAATTTGGCCTTCCCTTCATTAGGTGCATATATACCTACAACAATTGTATTTTGTCCCAGTATTTTTGTTTTGATGATTATAATTCTGCCTTCATCATCTTTATATAATAACTCTGGATTCAGGCTAGGATGAGCATAAATCACTACTCCCTTTGTTTTCGTTTTGGCTGAAGAGACAGATACTTGTCCTAGCATTTGCTTTTCTAGATATTTCTTGTCTTTTGTTGCAATATGAGTTTCTTGTAAACAAATTAGGGAGTATTTGTATTTCTGTAAATATTTGTAAATTCTAGCCCTTCTAATTTTTTCATTCAAACCATTCACATTCCATGAAATTACCTTTGCCATGACGATATTGTAATTAAAACAAAGTCTTAAATTTATAATTCAGAACCTCCTTCTGCACCTTGTACTTCTTCATCTTTTCCTTCCTCTTCTTTCTGTTCCAGAGTTAATCCCTTTAACTCTTTCTTGTATCTTCTCAAGAATTTTCCCACATCGGCCAGTGATGTAATTGTCATTCTTATCTCTTTATATGTGAAGGCCAAGCCTTGTGGCATTATCCAATGGTATTTGATACCATTAGCTTTCAGAACAGTAACAAATTCTTTGTAGTTGTTTCTTTGAGAGAGGAGATGCCGAGGTATATCTTTAAGAAGTATCAAAGGAGTCTCTCCTACAATGATCGGATTCTCATAGTGAATTTTCATAATCAAGTCTTTGATCCTGGTATCATAAAAAACTATCATAAGATCCCTTGGTTTGGATCTTTTCATTCTTAAAGGTAAAGGTATCCTGTATGCTCTATTTATGGCCTGCTGTTCGAGGCAATGTAAGTAGATACTGGTTTCCTATGTTTAAGACCTGTACTCACCTTTCCCAAAAAAACGTAGGCCTGCAGGGAGTGTTAAACTGCCTCATTTAGATGTGCATTGTTAGAAATATGAGGCCTAGAAAAAAACACCTCAGAATATTTCATGGGGGAGAAACAGGTTTTTTTCCAATAATTTTTTTCAGCAGAAAAATTACAATTGTTGGCAATATTGGGGCAGGGGGATCTTCAGTGTGATATCTTGGCCTTTGGAATGAGTGAAATGGTTTTTAAGACAAAGTTTTACTTGTTCAAAATGATTCCTGTGTTTCTCCTTGGAGAGCTTCAGGAGGTGATGCAAATCCTGCCTGTTTGCCAGGGGCTTTTGAGAGAGCCTGAATTAGCAGGCATCTTTTAAGGGGAGGAATGGGAAGAAATTTGGAATTCGTTAGTTTATGTTTGCTTTTGAACTGAAAATGTTTTTAACTTATTATTGTAAGCCATCCTGAACCTTGTGGAAAGGTGGGATCTACATGTTTTAATAAGTAAAATAAATAAATTTCACTTCCCCCCCTAAATGTTTGATGTGTGTTCCCCAAAAGGGGGGGGATAGAGTCTGGAATTTTTTCCTATGTTTTCAGAGTGTCTAGAAATCTTACATATTAGTTATGCCAGTATTTGCTAGTCAAGCAAATCATAGCCGTATGGCTCTCCTTGGCTGGATCTGGGCAACTCTTTGCAGCCTACTTTATGGAGCCCGTTATCTTTCAGGAAAGCAAATTAATGAAGGAAGAGCTCCAGAGTCAAGTGGAGTTGTTGAATTCTTTTGAGAAAAAATACAACGATCCTGGTCCTGTTTATGACTGCTTGGTGTGGCACGATGGTGAAACCTGGAGGTAAGTGGTCCTTTATTAGCGCTGTGAAACAATAAACTTGGACTTGCACATCTGCCTTCTGATGTGCTTATGGCCGTAGAGGCTTGCCATAAATAGCGCACGCTTGAGCGGTGGGAGGCCATAAAGAAAGCACCTTGCGGCAGGATGTACAGGATGCATGAGGCAGGAGGAGGCTGCTTTCTTCAGTCCATTCCCTGTGTGCAAAAGTAAAAAGGTCGGGTTTGCAATCCTGGCCTTCCCTGCATGTCACAAAGTAGGAGGGAGGGCGTTAATCCATTTCTATGCCCTGGAAGTGCGGATGTGTCCCAGCTTCCTCTCTTGGACGTCCACGCATAGCAGAAGGTTCCTCACTGTCTTGGTGTGTGTGTTGGATGGGGGGGCGGGAAGGGAAAATGCAAGCTAAGAACCTGCTTCTGGAGACCCAGCTAGTAGAGCACCACCGGGTAGCCTCGCTCCAGTGTGTCCATGTTCACTCTTACCCTGCCAGGTTGCCTCACTCGGTTCTGTTTCTCTTTCAGAATCGTAGGTGTTAAAGCAGGGGTGTACAGTTCAGTTGTTACGAGGGCCGGATATGACATAAATGTCACTTGGTCGGGCCGGGCCATACCTTGCCAGCCCTGATCGAGAGTGGGGGAGGCAGCTGTTTCAGTTGGGTAATGGGCCAGATAAGAGCTCTCAAGGGGCTGGATCCGGCCCCTGGACCTAATGTTTGACACTCCTGCATTAAAGCCACAGCCATTAAAAGGAATGAAAGGGGAGGAGCTGTGCCTAAAAGTGAGGCAGCAGTTTTCAGTGTTTTCTCTTTCTTTGCCAGATGTATACCTGTTTAGCTGTTGTTTTTTCCAGTGAGATCAGACACACATATGCATATATATATATCTATATCCGGGAGTAGGCTCAGTGGAGCCTTAGTCTGCAATCCTATGCAGAGTACATCCATCTTGATTTAATCAGACTTGCATCTGAGCAAGTGTGCACAGGATCAAACTTTAATTGTTATCTATGGTTGTGGAAGAATAACCAGTTTGCCTCCTGTTTGCAGGCAGTTGTTTTTTTCCCCTACAAAAGGGTCCCCTTTTACTCCGTTAGTAAGAAGGAGTTCTCTCTCTGCTTGGCTTCAGTACTCACAGGAAATTTGTGAGGGATTCTGGGCCAGGGAGCCCATAAAGATGAACGGTAGCTAGAGGGGTTTTTAGATTAGACCAGAGGTTCCCAAAGTGGGCAGTACCACCCCCTGGGGGGGTTGGGATTGCCTAGGGGGCACTAGGAGGCAAGGGGGCAGCAGGGGGCGCTAGAGCTGGGCCCCTTCAACTGTATTGTTGGATAGGGTAGGGGGCACTGGGGTTGAGTTTGTGGAACCAAGGGAGTGGTGGCCCAAAAAGTTTGGGAACCACTGGATTACACCCACCAAACTGTGTAAGCCTCTAGTTTAAGGCTGTCATGCATATTTTGCTTTGTCTACTGAGCATATTCTGTTTACTACACCATATGCTTGAGAACACTGCTGAATCTTTTCTTGAGTTTGCTGCTTGCTTGCAGTTCAAGGAACTCACCAGAATGCCGATTGCTTTTATGCTACAGTTGGCCTGCTGAAGCGTTGTTGTTCTTTAGCCAAAGTGCAGATAGGTGCATGGAAGTGATAATTGCCATGTTCTGTGTTTGTTTCCAAACGGCAGTTTGGGGACAAGATTTACACGTAATTGGCTGTTGGACTAGGGGGGTCCAAGAAAGTACCAGGGGCAGCGGCACACTTGTGTTAGATCAACTTGCATCCCTGCCAAGTGATTCCAGTAATGGTGGTGCTTTTTTTAGGAGCCACCGTTGTAACTGAATTGCAGAAGATGAATGCAAATGTCTGTGATCTTCTAGGGAAAAAACTAGTAATTGAAGCGGGTGGGCCTCTTCTCTTCCATAGAGCGTGCATAGATTCAAGTGAATCTGATGACCTCTCCAACTGTACGGTTTTACGGAACTACAGAGAAGGTCAGGAATATGGATCTTTTGGCACATCGGAGATGTTGAATTACTCTGTCAATATTTATGATGAAGGAAACCTGCTCTCAATTGTCACCAGTGGAGGTAAGCCTAAAAACCATTCTCAAGTCACCTTGATTTTCTCATGTTAATAAATATCTTGTCGTACTGTGAAAGTTTACAGTGGGTAACATTTAAGAATGAGGTAACAATAAAAAATCAATTATATGTTAATCGGTTAAAAACATTTGTCTTAACTCTTGGCTTCATGGGCCCAGTCCATAACTGAGGTGCCATGTTCAAGGGCAGTTTCACAAATGGTGCTGGCACTTTTTGGCTACACCAATGCATTACATGGCCGTGGTTAAATATGTTCAGACTACAATGGGGAATTGCTTATAAGCTTCTTCAAATATGGAAGTTTCCCCTCATTAGTGTTAAGAGCATTTCCATGGCTGCAGTAAGCAGTCCAATTAAGAAAATCATATGCAATTAAGAAACTCATATTTTACTAGTTGCAAATAATGCCTTTCTACCTGCCTTTGTGAATGTGAAAGGGAGATGTTGGGACTATGTTACCTCCTTAAGAGAGGATTTCTCCACAGAAAACTCAGTGCTCAGAAGAGTTTGAAGCATAGGAAGAGAACTCATATGCCGGCAGATGAGATTGGGCAGTTGCTTTTCTCCAAGGTGATATGTCGAGCTCTTCTTAACGCATGTGTTCTTTTAGGCGCGCATGGAACACATGTTGCTAGTATAGCTGCTGGCTATTTTCCTGATGACCCTGAACGCAATGGGGTGGCTCCTGGCGCGCAAATTCTTGCAATCAAGATCGGTGACACAAGGCTGAGCACAATGGAGACGGGCACTGGCCTCATTAGAGCCGTAAGTACTGGCTGGGTTCATCGATTACAGATATAGCTATATGACACATGATGATTAAATCCATTTCCGGGGTGGTGGCTTGCTCCCAGGTTCCTCATTATGTCTCTGTTTATCGTTGGAATTAAAATAGCAACTCAGGGTCACGCTTGCATGTATAATGCCATGAAGAGTCTCCCTAGGTGCAGAGGGTCCCCTGCCACGCTCAGCTTTCTGAACTCTGTTTCCTGCCAAATGACCAGCATCAACACATGGCAATGCATTAAAAATCTTTACCATCGTAGTTTAAAGCACAGATGTCCAACTTCGGTTGCAGAGGGACCGTTGTGGTGGTGGGGGCTCAGGGGAGGGACTTAACTAGTCAAGCTGCTCAGGGAGAGGGCTGCATGCATCCCTTTTGTCTCTTCGTTTCTGTACCATGTGCGTTGGCCAGGGAGAATCTAGAACCCCAGGCTCAAGCACTATAGCTCTTTTAGAATTGAGAGAAGTGCCAACCACCTAGGAGGAAAGGCAGGCTGGTACTGCAGTCTTTGCCTTGCTGGTGCTACTCGCACAGTTCCCTCACACTGAGAGCCAGCATGGTGAAGTGGTTAAGAGCGGTGGACTTCGATCTGGAGAACCGGGTTTGATTCCCCACTCCTCCACATGAGTGGCAGAGAAAAACAGACAAGGAAAACCGTGTACAACATGGGAGTCAATGGCTGAGCATTACTGACTTGAGCAATTAATTTCTTACTAGCTGACCGTTACTAGGAGCGCATTCAAGTTCTTTTTTTAAACGAGTAGCGTTCTAGGAAAGTAGTGGTAAACGGTCTTGTCTGCTCCTTTAATGAGTAATCTCTGACCTTGTTAAAGGTAATGGTATTGCGGCTCATTGTAAGCAGGTGATGTCATGGAACACACTGCGGTGTTGATTGATCAAGTCTACCCTTTTTAAACAGATGATAGAAGTAATAAAATACAAGTGTGACCTTGTGAATTACAGTTACGGAGAGGCGACACACTGGCCGAATGCTGGGTGAGTAGATCTCGTTCTTGTTACTGTTATGTGCTTTGCCAGGGGATCGCCAAATCGTTCAGCCTGGGATATAGGACTGAGCTCCCACTGTGCATCTTCTGGGTGACTGTGAGGTAGTAAGTGAAAGAAGGAGCTGCAGCAAAACAGTAAGGAGAGGCATGGGTTTTCTAGGTGTGTCACCTGGCCGCAGATACCTGAAAAGAAGAAGAGTTGGCTTTTATACCCTGCTTTTCACTGCCTTTAAGGAGTCTCAGAGTGGCTTAGTCACCTTCCCTTCCCCACCCCACAATAGGCACCTTGTGAGGTAGGTGGGGCTGCGAGAGTTCTGAGAGAACCGTGACCAGCCCAAGGTTACACAGCAGGCTTCATGAGGAGTGAGGAATCAAACCCGGTTCTCCAGATTAGAGTGTGCCGCTCCTAACCACTACACCACGCTGGCTCTCCTGTGCTTATATAATTTAGGATTTTTGGTCTACTGTAGGGTTCCCTAACCTTTTTGAGCCTGTGGGGGCACCTTTGGAATTCTGGCATGGCTTGATGAGTGCAGCCACAAAACGCAGCCACAAAACGCTCGAGGTGGAGCTAGCCACAAAAATGGCTGCCGCAGCTTACCTTCAGTAAAGATCCTTGTGGTGTGGTGGCAGTGGCTGCCCAAGCAACGTTTTTTTAAAAAAATCTGCACAGCCAATTAAATCTCCAGTGGCCAGTCAGAAGCCTTGCTGGGCAAAAGCTCCACCTGGCCCCACCCACTTTCTACAAAGCACTTGGCGGGCACCAGGAAAGGTGTTCGTGGCTGTCAGGGCACCGCGTTGGGGATCCCTGGTCTACGGGATTGTTATTGGCCTGGTTCGGTGACACTGAACTGACAGTACAACAGTTGAGCCCATAAAGTGTAGCCCTCTGGCTTGAAATGCTTTGTGTAGGAAATAACATCGTGTTTAAATATTGTCTTGGTGTATTCTTCAAAAGGTTCTTGGCAATAGAAGTTTATCCTGTAGCTTAGTGGTTCTCAACCTTTTTTGCTCCATTCCTCCCTTTCACCATTGTTCAGAATATAATTCCCCCCTTCCCAAGATAGTCTAACTCAAAAAAACAAACTACAATTTTACAGATTGTACATAATCAACGCTCTGCAGAGCGGAGCTCAGTCACAGTGCTGCTCTCAGTTCAACCCGAACCGGAACTCTTCTGTACATAATCTACAGGACATCATACTTTGCTGAATAGTGGTCCCAATTATCCCTCCATGGAACCCTAAAATTTCTCCCGGGGGGGGGGGAATTCCCCCCTTGTTGAGAACCACTGCTGTAGCTGATTCATAGAGTTTTGGGTCCACTCCTAATCAGTGTCTTCTGGGTTGAGAAATATATAAGTGTTGGACAACTCGCTGAACAGGGTTGAACTGTGTTCCCAAATGCTTCTGGATTAATAGGTCAGCCCACCTGTCTAGCATCATTTTCCTGAAAGTTTGCCTGCTTTCCATGGGAAGTCCTACCCATTTGTGCACCACATGGTGATGCTGCAGTGCTGAGCGGATGGCATTAAGTGCCAAGAAGTGGGCAGCATATTGCAAAGTACAAAGGAGGCCGGTAGCTCCATGCAGGGAAGTTTATGAAGGCCGCAGCACAGTCTGGGATTAAAGTCATCCGCTTAGTTTGAAATATGCACGGCACACCTCTTTGCAGCGTGGCTGAAAGCTGCAGTCAGCGGCAAAAGTCATTCCAGTATGCTCGTGTCTGATGGAGAGTAAAAATAGTGGAATGCTTGTCCTAATGGGCGCATGTTTTCACTGCTGCCAAAAGAAGACCAGGGAAGGGGGGTGGGGGGATGGATGAACGACACAGAGAAGGACCCCTCTTGCGATAATTATTCTTGTTTCACATAGAGAAGCGACACAGCAGAGAGGCTGTCCTGGCAGGACAGTATGGATGGAAGAAAACTAGTTGAAGCTTTTTTTTTCTTTTTGCTGTTAAACAGCAGCCTCTTAGAGTGAACTGGAGTAATCAAGAAATGCTTTTGCTTCACAGGTGGAGAAGGAATAATAGAATTATTGAACCATTTTCTTTCTCTCTCTCTCTCTCTCTCGTTTAGGAGAATATGTGAAGTGATTAACGAAGCCGTATGGAAACACAATGTAATCTATGTTTCAAGTGCAGGGAATAATGGACCTTGCTTATCTACTGTTGGGTGCCCTGGTGGGACTACATCAAGTGTCATAGGCAAGTATCGTTTCAGCGAGCAGCTATGTTGGTTTGCAGTGGAACAGTTAGATTTGAGTTCCACCTTGGAGACCAACAGGAGTTTCAGGGTGTAAGCTTTCGAGAGTCGAAGATATTTATCTAAGCTGCATACACAAGAACACATGAAGCTGCCTTATACTGAATCAGGCCCTCAGTCCATCAAAGTCAGTATTGTCTACTCAGACCGGCAGCGGCTCTCCAGGGTCTCAGGCAGAGGTCTTTCACATCACCTACTTGCCTCGTCCCTTTAAATAGAGATGCCAGGGATTGAACCTGGGACCTTCTGCATGCCAAGCAGATGGTCTACTGCTGAGCCACAGCCCCTCCCCTTATACTAACCAGAAGAGGATGCAATTTTTAAGATACATTTTTCTAATAGAAAGCTTAAACGAAACTTGCAGTCGTTGGAATTCTGCGCTCAGAACACCTGTGTCTTCTCTAAAAGTGTGGGGGAGATTAGGGGCTGTGACGGGGGCTTGCTCCTTAACCCTTCTCTTGATTTAAGTTGCCCCCTTGAGGTACTGTTTGTCCGGGTAGTGAAATAATGTGGGGGGGGGGGTTTTGTAGTTTTTTAACTACTGGGACAAACAGCACTATCATGGGGGCAATTTATAGCGGGGGGGGGAATAGGGAAGGATACTGAGAGAAACGATCTTTGCTCACCCCTGCTGTCTGGGTCCCTCCACAGTGGCTATTTATGGAAGCTTAGAGATGGGACGCCTGGTTGTCGATCTCCAACATCTTACACTTGTATTCGCTATATATAGCTACAAAGGGTAGCTATGTTGGTCTGCAGTAGAACAATTGGATTTTGAGTCCAGTGGCACCTTAGAGGCCAAAAAGATTTTGGGGGCATAAGCTTCTGAGAGTCAAAGCTCCCTTTGCAGTGCTAGCTTGCCATTCTTTGGTTATTTTTTTTCACTTTTAACCAAGGCTGGAGCTATGGGCTTTCTCATGTAGTACTCATGGAATTAAGTATTCCCCAGTGTTGCTGCTGAATGCCAGTGTTCTTCCCTGACTTGTCAGTTTTAGCAGCCTGGTAGAATGAACTGAGAAGTTTTGGTTATCAGGCATTGTATTGTCAGAACTGTCAAGAGTTCTGGAACGAGCCTGCCGCCAGATTATTGAAGTACATGTTCAGGAATGGAACAAAAGATGCATGTTTTAAAACTATTTTCTAAATCTCTTTTCCGTGGAGAGGGCCTCCAACCGTATCCAGCCAGAATAAAATAACCACATGCATCACTTAAGTCAGGAGTGGGGAACGTCAGGCCCGGGGGCCGTATAAGGCCCGCGAAATAATTTGGTCTGGCCCTTCATGGGTCCTAGCAGATCTCTAGCTCAGAAGGATGCTGCCCTGCCTGAATCTCTTGGGCCCAGCTGGGGACAGCAGAGCTCAAAAGTGAGCCACTCTATGTGGCAGACACTCGGAGCAGTCTCCAGTCATGCCTCTTGGCCAAATGTTCGACCAAATATAGCAGGCTAATTTTTAAGTTGATAATTTTGTGTGGCCCGCGAATGATGTTACAAATATCCAAATGGCCCTTGGCAGAAGAAAGGTTCCCCACCCCTGACTTTAGTGGTAATATAAAAAAGGTGAAATATTTAATGTTCTGCCTACTCATTCCAGAAGCATGTAGTGCTAAGGGCATGGCAGAATACAAATCGTAATTTAGCATATAAAATTATGCACTAAGGCTGTAATGCCTTGAAAATGAATTTAGTAGTCACACTACCACGGCCAAAGCCCTGCCCCATCCAGCCTTATATGAGAGATCTACAGCAAAACTATTGAAAGCTTGAATAAATATCAACGCTTACATGGTTTAAGAGATTTCCTAATAACATTGGGTCAAGCTGTTCATAAATCATGATAAGCAGTTTTAGTTGTCCCTGGGAGCAAACTGGTAGCTAATGTAGCTGGACAAATTTTGTGTAATATTCTCTATACCTAAACCCAACCAACAGGCATAAAAGACTCATTGTAATAATCATTTTCCGAGGCTGTTAAAGCATGGGTGAATCTCACAAGTGGTTGTTGTTGTTTTTTGCCTAGATGGAAGTGTAGTGCCCCTTGGTAGTCTGTGTAGGTACATTTTTAAAAGACCAAGAAGTGGCTGTATCAAATGGGCCCAAACACGTGAAGAATCTTTGCATTAGTAATGTTGCTATTGTTGGTTTTTCACATTGTACTGTTTGAGCAGAAAGAAGCTGTTCTATATAGCTGATGTATAAAATTAGACTGGAGACTTCTCAAGGAGGCCACTGTTGTCAGAACCGTTAGTGGTCTTTAACGTCTAAACACTCTCTTGAATCTATGTAGAGCAGGGGTGCCAAACGTACGGCCTGGAGGCCAGAGCTGGCCCCTTAAGAGCTTTTATGTGGCCAATGAGCCAGCAGAGGCAGCCACCCACGCCCCCCCCCCCAGTCCTGATCTGGGGTGACGAGCCTGCTTTGGGTTCGCCAGCCAAGGCAGCCAGCCTCCGCTCCCGATCTGGGCTGGTGAGGCATGGCCCGGCCCAACCAAGTGACATTTATGTCATATCCGGCCCTCGTAACAAATGAGCTCGACACCCCGATGTAGAGAGATCCTTGAACTGACTGTAGCAGACACTGGTAGCTTATGCTTAGAAGCCTGTCCAAATTTGCAGGTGTTGGTGCTTATGTGTCGCCTGAAATGATGGTTGCTGAGTACTCGTTACGAGAGAAGCTACCTGCAAATCAGTACACGTGGTCGTCTCGAGGACCTAGGTAAGTGATGTGCGCTCACTAGAGGGGGGTTTGCATCATGTTATCTCGCAGGAGGCAGTAATGAAATGTAAATGCGACATAACATCAGGAGGGGTGTGAAACAGGGATGTGTCTTGGCCCCTCTGTTACTCAATTTGTATATCAGTTCATTGGTACAAGCACTAGCTTAAGCCAGCCTTTCACCCGCCTAGACATGCAAACAGACGTATTCCCACGTTACTTCCATGTGGATGGCACGGTCATTTCATCCCGCTCTGAAGAAGGCCTTAGAAGAACCTGTTGGGCTCTCAGTGCATATTGCAAGGTGGAACAGTTAACAATAAACTTTCAAAAAGGCTAATATCTTGTCTTCACCCGGCCATGATATTGACCAGGCGAAGGCTTAAAATATTTAGGTGTAGCTTTTCAATCGTCTAGCTCATGGAGAGCTCAGATGGCCCATGTCACTGAGAACGGCCCAAAAGTGTTATCAGCTACCCTGAGATTATTATTTTTTAATGGAGGCTCACATATGCCATATATGATTAAAGTCTTCCGGGGCAAGGCGACACCTCAACTCCTATATGGCCCACAGATGTGTCCCTATAAAGATTTTCATTCCCTGGAAGCAATTCAATCTAAATTTCTCAGATCCATATTTGGCATCCCATGTTGCGTTCCCAATGCCCTTCTCAGAGTACAATTTTATGGGTTTAATCCTACAGCGTCTTGGGTTTTAGGGAACAAAAATATGATGAACAACAAAGTTGGGATACAGCCCTCCAGCCTGGTTGAGCGCAGGCTCAAAGCTATCCAGCAGTAGCGAATCACAGTAAAAAAATTCCCTAAAAGAATTCCCTAAATATCAGAGAGCCCTTCGCCTTGGCCTGCTGGAATGTCTTGCTTTCCCCTTGTCTAGTAGGGAGATGTTAACACACACACACCCAATTCTCAACATGTTTGCCAATCAAAAGCAGTTGAAATGGTTAAAGGTGTGCTATTGTATTGTTCATTTTATAAGGATGTTTGTTCCTTATACGTCACTCCAGTTCTATCCAATTTTCCTGGAAGAGTTAACTATTTTATTAACTATGGGCTCATTTCTGAGCTTATGGGCCAATTGGGCTTAGGAGGCGGCGTGACCCCGCTGCCAGCGTAAGTGCCCCTTATTCTGGGATAAGAGGCACTGATGCTGGCGGCAGGGGCAGTTCCATCGGCGCCTGAGTGCTGCTGAGCTGTACGCCGCTTCCATGGCGGCACAGTCTCTCCGGGACGTAAATCCCGGGAGAGACATGGGGCGCTGGTATGTGTGTGTGTGTGGGGGGGCGTTCCCAGGGGTGGAACTGACATTAGTCAGCTTCCACCGCCCTTCCAGACCAGGAACAACCCCTCCAGGAACAGTGTTGCCTGCCGCAGTGGGGGGGAAATGCCCCATTTAAAAAAAAATTAAATTAAAAGAGGCCTTTTGGAGGCCGGGGAACCTCTTTGGAGGCGCTGCAGCAGCACCTCAGCCCCAGCATCGCCGGCCGCCCAAAGGCTCAGGAATGGGCTGTGTGAGTGTAACATGGAGTTTAGCTTATAATGAGGTTGCAAATTTTACTGTATGCGCATCTTTCCTTTTATGTGTTGCTGGCTGTTTTGCTGTAGCTGATCTATGATTGTTACAAAATTAAGTAAAGCTACGCCTCATACTTAGCTTGACAAAGGCTTATAAGCACACCACGGTGAATTACTACTTAACGTAGATTATCCTTTATTAAAAGATTAGACGTGCCAAGTGGGGATTTGGCTCATACATTTAGGAAACAACTTGGAGGTGGTACCTGAAGGGAGTTAGATGAAGATCCTGAATGACAGCTTTCTTCACTTAGTTCTAAAGACAATTAATTGAGTAGCTTGGGAGGCAGCTGGGGGTTTTCTACTGCACTAAGTTGCCTTTTCATTTTGCAATTTTCAGTACGGATGGAGCTCTAGGAGTGAGCATCAGTGCTCCCGGAGGGGCTATTGCCTCTGTTCCTAACTGGACTTTACGAGGAACACAGCTCATGAATGGCACGTCGATGTCATCACCCAATGCATGTGGGGGTATTGCTTTGGTACTGTCAGGTAATGTTTTAAAAAATGGTTCTCTGTACACAAGGTGGGAGGAAGTTATGTTTCATCAGTAGGATTTTTGGGGTGGAGCCTGAGGAGGGCAGGGCGGGGAGGGACTTCAGTGCCATAGAGTCCAATTGCCAAAGCTGCCATTTTCCCCAGGTGAACTGATCTCTATCGGCAACCCTATTCATCACACTGAAAGTGCATTTCATAATATTTAAAGGAAGTGGTAATGAGCTGATCTCTCTGTGACTTCATCTTCGACCACCCTTTTTCTGTTGCAGGACTCAAAGCTAACGACATGCGTTACACTGTTCATTCAGTCAGGAGAGCATTAGAAAATACTGCAGTGAAGGTGGAAAACATTCATGTGTTTGCTCAAGGTCATGGTATTATTCAGGTACTTAAAATGAAACGGGGGGGGGGAATAGTATCTTTCGAAGGCATGTTGCTAACAAATCTATTTTTATAATTAATAGATATTCCCCCTGCTGTTTACCTCCATGCTTTGTGATCCTTTGTCGTCTGCACCTGCAAACGTCTTGTTACAACTTGTAGCTTTTTCCTGGTTTTTTTTTTTCTTTCAGCTGGCTTTAGTTGGGAATGGTAGTTTTCAACTCAGTGTTGGAATAAGTAGCGCAACAAATGATGGTTTGAACTGTGCTCCACACCAAAGCTTCTTAAACTGTGGGTCATGACCCCGTATGGAAGGTGGGGGTTGCGAAAAATTTGGCAACAGTAGAAGGTTTCTTTATGATTTATTATCAGTAAATGTTTGATTTGTATACCTATTTTATATACCTACGTACCCGGGGTCACGTAAAAATTTCTTGGGCGAAAAGGGATCGCGAGTGGAAAAAGTTTCAAGAAGCCCTGCTCTGCACAACGTTTCCAAATTCACCGTGTTGGTTTGGCTGTTATAAGTTTGCAATGATCCTCTATGGAGGGGGGGGCAACCCCTTCCAGAACCCATAAAATAGGACCCCCTGACCCAATCTTCACCAAACTTTGGGGGTCATGCAAGGAGAGTCCCTTCAAGCTATGCTGGGAATTTGGGGGCTCTACCACGAAAAATGACACCCCCCGAACTGAATTCTTACGGGAAACCCAAAAATAAGCCAAATGCCCATATTTACCAGTATGGGTATTTGGCTTATTTCAGGTTTCCCGGAAAAAATCGGGCCCAATGAACCCAAAAACTACCTTTTTTTTTTTTTTTTGCACCCCTAGTCTGTATGTTTTTATTGAATAGTTCAAATGTTTTATGTGTGTTAAGTGCTGTCAAGTCGCCTCCGACTCATGGCCACCTTATGAATCAATGTCCTCCAGAACTCCTGTCCTTAACTTCCTTGCTCAGATCTTGCAAATCGAGGGCCGTGTCTTCCTTCATAGAGTCAATCCATCTCTTGTTGGGTCTTTTCCTGCTGCCTTCAACTTTTCCTAGCATGATTGTCTTTTTCCAGTGACTCTCGTCTTCTCATAATGTGACCACAGTACGACAGCCTTAGTTTAGTCATTTTAGCTTCTAGGGTCAGTTAATGTTTGATTTGATCTATAACTCACTGATTTATACCCATTTTAAATGCTTTTAACGTTTTGTGGTTTGCCTCCTTGGGGATCATGTTTGGGTGGAAAGGCAGCATAGAATTGTTTTAAATAAAGAATCTTTCCGCAGCAAAGGTTTGGCTCTTAAAAGGTGCCGACAGTTAATAGGTTGTGGTACATGTGTAAACTTTACTCTAAAAACAAGATATGAAAAGCAGAGTCAAAAACTGACAAAATCCCAACACTTTCAAAGCATCCAGTCTGTACAGTCTGAAAACAGTGACCCAAATAGGAAATACTTCCAAAAGACTTGGGAGAAGGGGCATTCCCTGGGTAGACTTTCCTATAGAGCTGCATCGTGGTGTAGTGGTTAAGAGCGGTGGTTTGGAGCGGTGGACTCTAATCTGGAGAACCGGGTTTGATTTCCCACTCCTCCACAGGAGCGGTGGAGGCTAAACTGGTTTGATTCTCCCTTAAGTGTTAGAGAAAGTTGGCATATAAAAACCAACTGTTCTTCATCATCATCATGAATACTTGTTGAGGGCGGCATCTGTGCAGCTAGGATACAGATATCACACACACAAGAATCGTTTTGATGAATTTGAACTTCCCAAAGTTTGATCTTATCTCTTGCTTTCTGTTTTTTTATATATATATATATATATAGGTAGATAAAGCCTATGACTACCTCATTCAGAATTCATCGTTCGCTAACAGCATAGGTTTCACAGTTACTGTTGGCAACAACCGTGGAATTTACCTTAGAGATCCTGTGCAGGTCGCTGCTCCTTCAGACCATGGAGTTGGCATAGAGCCCTTCTTTCCTGAGAATACAGGTAAGGAAGGAACTGCTTGCATAATGTATTTTCAGCAGTGCGTGAGGAGGATTTGGAGCGGGCTCATGTACAAATTTGTCACGCGGCGCAAGAGAACTAAGGAACTTTGAAGTGCAATTAATTCAGTAACTGTTTCTAAACTGACAGTTGTTGAACTGATGGGTTAACATTCCAAATTTGCGTATTCTTGTTTCAGAAAACACCGAAAGGATATCTCTCCAGCTTCATTTAGCTTTAACTTCAAGTGCACCCTGGGTTCAGTGTCCTGCTCACCTGGAGCTCATGAATCAGTGTAGACATATTAACATTCGTGTCGACCCGCGTGGTCTGCGTGAAGGAGTTCACTATACAGAGGTACTTGTCTTTTGACCTTATTTCATTTATTTGCTTCATTTTACGTCCCGCGCTTCTCCACAAGGAAACCCAGATATGCTCACATCGTTATCCTCTCTATCTTATCCTCACAGCAGCAGTCCTGTGAAGTAGGCTAGGCTGACAGCACATGACTAGCCCAAGGTCCTCCAACAAGCGTCAGTGGCATAGGGGGATTCATACCTGACACTCGCACTGGCTCTATTAGTCTTGTTGATGGAACTTCTATGCCACATGATTTTCTGTACCACATGGTCTTCATATCTGTCTGTCTTAAAATTTTCTAAGCACCATGGACTGTAACTGTCAGCTGCTATCAGCCAGCGTGGCGTAGTGGTTAAGAGCAGTGGTTTGGAGTGGTGGACTCTGACCTGGAGAACCGGGTTTGATTCCCCACTCCTCCACATGAGCAGAGGAGGCTAATCTGGTGAACTGGGTTTGTTTCCCCACTCCTACGCATGAAGCCAGCTGGGTGACCGTGGGCTAGTCACAGCTCTCTTAGAGCTCTTTCAGCCCCACCTACCTGACAGGGTGTCTGTTGTGGGGAGAGGAAGGGATGGTGATCGTAAGCCGGTTTGAGTCTCCCTTAAGTGGTAGAGAAAGTCGGCATATAAAAACCAACTCTTCTTCTTCTTGATAGAGCAGCTTACTCTCTGTGCCACTTTCTCCCTCCTGTAGTGGTAAGCTGCAGTACTGCAGTCCGAGCTCTGCTCACGACCTGAGTTCGATCCCAACGGAAGTTGGTTTCAGGTAGCCGGCTCAAGGTTGACTCAGACTTCCATCCTTCCGAGGTCGGTCAAATAAGTACCCAGCTTGCTGGGGGTAAAGGAAAGGTGACTGGGGAAGGCACTGGCAAACCACCCCGTAAACAAAGTCTGCCTAGGAAACATCAGGATGTGAGGTCACCGCATGGGTCAGGAATGACCCGGTGCTTGCACAGGGGACCTTTACCTTTACCTTCTGATGCAGCAGGTCATCTGTTCACTATACATCTCATACTTCCAGTTCAACCACTTCAAGGGCTTGTGTGCAGATGCATCAATTCCTCATTATCTCTGTATCTTTGTAAGGGGAAAGATTGGTGAGGAAGCATCATGACAGCCCTGTGAACTGACAAAGCCCCTAGTGGTCTGGGTACCCAAGGTTGGGTGAAAAGAAAATATATATAAGTATATAAGTATATATTTCCTGAGGTTGATAACTATAACCACTAGGTTGATACCTGCACACATAGTATTTGAGAGACTTATACTAACCAGTATTACAACAAGAACCTATTATACCAGATGTTTGAGTAATTGAGAATAGAATTTACAACATATACACATGCCTGGTTGGGTTTGAACTGTCTGTATTTGTATTCATTAATGTATTTCTGTAAATGTGTGCAGGTTTACAAAGGGTTTTAATTAACCACTGATGAAGGCCCCATAGGCCGAAACGCGTTTGGTATGTGGTTATAGTTATCAACCACAGGAAATGCCATTGTGCTATTTTAATGCTTTTAAATAATTTTAACTTTTATATAGCGCTTCTAATAAATTATACTTTCAGTATTTATACATACTTATATATATTTTCTTTTCAACCAACCTTGGGTACCCAGCTTTTGTTTTTAGGTTGGGTTTTATTCCCCTCCTTTTTTCCTTCCAAAGCCCCTAGTGTGTCCAGCAAAATGAAAAAAGGGGGGAAGATCTCATGTATTTTCTTCTCAATTCATAGTTTTGACAGGTGCAGCTTAACAGTGTTTTGAAGCATGCTTTCTAAATATAATCAATTCTACTGCATTTTTCAATTTTTTAAAAAAGGTGTGCGGTTATGAAATATCGATGCCTAACGCAGGACCTTTGTTTCGAGTTCCAGTCACTGTTGTCGTACCAGGAAGGTAAGTGAGGTCTGATTGCTTGGAATGCTTTGTGAGCATATGAAAACTTGTGGGGTTGCTCTTCCATCTGACTTCCTATACTCTGTGGTATGTTTTCTGTCTGTAAATGTCTGGCGCTGTCAGCGGGGAAGACGGGAAATGTCCTTGCTTACATCCAGTAGTAGTTGCACCACAGGAGTGGGAACCCTCTGGTTTCCAGAACAAAGAGCTCAGCATGCTTGCAAGAGAACAGGATTCCGTAAGCTCGTTATATGAACTTGAGCACATCGCTTCATGAATGGATGGTTTTATTTGCATTTAGCCATAGGCCATTGTAAACATGTCAAGGATACCACAGATATATAATAAAAGGAAATATTAGGTTAATAAAATTCTGGATTAATAATAAATACATATTATAAAACTGTGCTAAATCGATGCATACAACAACAAATAATAACTAAAAATTGTGGTGGTGTCCCAATCGGCCAATGGAACCTAGCGACCATTAAAATCAACTTGAAGGATCAGCTCCCTTAGCAGCCGTGTTGGCCCTTATTTTCTTTGCTGCCAGAGCGTACAGGGCAGCTTGTCACTTCATCTCAGCCTCCTTTTCCCCACCTGTGAATTTAGAATAATCTACATCACATGTAGTTACTTAACAGTACTTAATAATCACTTAATTAACAATATACAAGAATCTTGCTGGATGTGACCTCATACATCTCAGAGAGCCAGCGTAATGTGGTTAAGAGCGATGGACTCTGATCTGGAGAACCGGGTTTGATTCCCCACTCTTACACATGAGCGCCGGGCGCTAATCTGGAGAACTGGGTTTGATTCCCCACTCCTCCACATGAAGCCAGCTGAGCTTGAGCTAGTCACACTTTCTCAGCCCCACCTACCTCACAGGGTGTCTGTTGGGAAGGGAAGGTGATTGTAAGCCAGTTTCATTCTTCCTTAAGTGGTAAAGAAAGTCGGCATATAAAAAACCAACTCTTCTACTTCATTCCCACAGTAGATGAGCATTCAGTTCACAGCAGTGCATTTCTCAGCATCTGACTTTCAGTAGAAGAAGGAAAACCTTTACGTTTTTGTTCATATTCTAGAAGAGTGCCAAAAGCCTGTGGTGTAAAAGATTCAATTTCCTTTCTTATTTTTCAGTTATAGAGACTTCTCAGTGTGAATTGGTGTCGTGAAGTTGCTGTAGTCACAATCAAAGCCCGTTTAAAAACATGCTTTTCGTATGGTTGTGATTTAAAGTGAAATGAAATTGATAGCTTCCGGTATCTTTAAAATGGCGCACACATTCACAAAGGCGTCCTGAAACGCTGTAGATCTCCATGAGAGTTTCTTGCCGTTTCTAAAACATGCTTTCTGTTCACAGAACAAATGAAGCTTCACACTATGAACTGAAATTTACTGATGTTCATTTTAAACCTGGTCAGATTCAAAGGCACTTTATTGAAGTTCCTGCAGGAGCAACATGGGCTGGTAAGGAAAATAATCTGCCATATTTCATGGAAGTTGAAAATTTGACTAGACAAATGGTTTTTTTATGGAAGGTTCTTGTGTACATTTAAGCTCTTCATGGGACGCTTTCCATATATTCTTGTATATATATTCTTGTAAAGAGAGCTAGCATGGTGTAGTGGTTAAGAGCGGTAGTTAGGAGTGGTGGACTCTAATCTGGAGAACTGGGTTTGATTCCCCACTCCTCCACATGAGCGGTGGAAGCTAATCTGATGAAATAGGTTGGTTTCCGCACTCCTACATATGAAGCCAGCTGGGTGACCTTGGGCTAGTCACAGTTCTCTCAGAGCTCTCGTAGCTCCGCCTACCTCACAAGGTGTCTGTTGTGTGAGTGAAGGGGGAGGTGATTGTAAGCCAGTCTGATTCTCCTTTTTTTAAAAAGAGGAAGTCGGCATATAAAAACCAACTCTTCCTCTCCTCCTCCTCCTTCCTGTCTTCCTTCCTCTCCTCCTCCTCCTTCCTGTCTTCCTCCCTCTCCTCCTCTTGATGTTGTATTTCTTGATATCATGAATTCAGTGCTTGTTTGCACTTCACCTTTACAACTATTAGCAAATCAAGGTGTTAAGCATACAGTGCCTATAAAATGCCATTGGTTCTAATGAATTAGGCTTGTTTCCAGGGGTCCCACAAAATTCGAGTACTAATGTTTTGACTCTCTTTCTATTTAGAAGTAACTGTGTGTTCGTCCTCACCTGACGTGACTGCCAAGTTCGTTCTCCATGCGGTTCAGCTAGTGAAACAGAAGGCATACCGAAGCTATGAGTTCTACAAATTCTCTTCTGTACCAGAAAAGGGATCAGTAACCGAAGCATTTCCTGTCTTAGTAAGTTTCCTTGAATTGAGAATAGAAACAGTTATAAGGACTGCAGCACTGAAAGCTAGTTTGACTCACTGAAATGCTATACTTGGCTTGGGATTAGGACATAAGCAGTGGTCTTAATTTTCCTTAGCTACAGAGAATATTGGGAAGGATGGGATAAAGGGAAGATGACTGGGGAAGGCACTGGCCAACCACCCCATAAACAAAGTCTGCCTAGGAAACGTCAGGATGTGACGTCACCCCATGGGTCAGGAATGACCCGGTGCTTGCACAGGGGACCTTTATCTTTTAATAATAGGCCACCGGCAAGTTAGTTGTGGAGGACCAATCAAGTAAACACAGTTAGGTACATTGTCAGGATGTTTCTGCAAAGATCTTACACTTAACAGTCTTAATAGTCTCACATTTTTTTTTGAAAAAGTATTGTACCGTTAAATGCTTTAAGTTTATTTGAAGATAGAGTCTCCTCTCCCTGAAACCAGCATGTATCTGAGGACTGAAATGGGGATCAACAGGGCAGTTTCCCCGATAAGTACTTGAAAACATTATCAAAATTTAGAAGGCTCATTGTGTGTGATGTATTTTCCAGATGACCTTCAACCATACTTAACTCAGTTTCCTTGCTTCTATTTTAAATAACATTTTGAAATAATTTTTCGTCTTGCCCGCACTTCATGAAAAGATTATGATTTATCTCACTCGGAGCCCCCAGGCAGGTTAGCCTTTCTGGACTAATGCCCAGTGCCCTCAGTTATTTATTTCAGTCATTGCCAGAATAGCTGTGCCAACCTTAAATGTTTTTTTGGAATGGCAGCCAAAGTATGTGTCCTTCTGTACTCCACAGGGTGAAAGAACTATTGAATTTTGTATTGCCCGTTGGTGGGCGAGCCTCCATGATGTCAGCATTGACTACACCATTTCTTTCCACGGCATAGTTTGCGCTCCTTCTCAGCTGAACATCGTGAGTCTCATTTCCTGCTTTCCATTTTGCTTTGGGAAACGCGCTGGTTTAAAGGACGGTGTAGTTGGAGGTACTTTGGAGAACGGTGACTTGCTACTGTGCAAGCTCTGTGTTTGAAGTAAACATTTCAGAGAGTCTGAGTTGTAGAGGAACCGCAGCAGCTCGTAAAACCCAGTTTCCTGCTCTGGTGCAGAACGAAATATCACCTTCCCAAGGGGCTTATTGGGAGCCCTGTGGCACAGAGCGGTAAGCTGCAGTACTGCAGTCCATGCTCTGCTCACGACCTGAGTTCGATCCCAACGAAAAGTTGACTCAGCCTTCCATCCTTCCGAGGTCGGTAAAATGAGTACCTGGCTTGCTGTGGGTAAAGGGAAGACGGCTGGGGAAGGCACTGGCAAACCACCCCGTAAACAAAAGGCTGCCTAATATACGTCAGGATGTGACATCACCCCATGGGTCAGGAATGACCTGGTGGTTGCACAGGGGACCTTTACCTTTTTTAAGGGGCTCATTGAACTTTGCTTCGTAAGTAATTTGAATCCTTGCCCCTCTTGAACACAGGAAACTGCCTTATACTGAATCAGACCCTTGGTCCATCAAAGTCAGTATTGTCTCCAGTGGCTCTCCAGGGTCTCAGGCAGGGGTCTTTCACATTACCTACATGTCTAGTCACTTTAACTGTTGATGCCGGGGATTGAACCTGGAACCTTCTGCATGCCAAGCAGAGGCTCTACCACTGAGCCACAGCCCCTCTTCTGAAACCTCTTTGAGCTTCTGTCAGAAGGTGGGGTATAAGCTGTTTATTGTGTACATGGTTATGTCCACTTTTAATCTATTCTCTAGACCATGGGTTCTCAACAAGGGGGGAATTCTTTCGGGGGGAGGGATTTTAGGGTTCCAAGGGGGGGAATTGGGACCACTGATTATTTCAACTGTAAAATTGTAGTTTGTTTTTAATAACTGTTAGACCATCTTGGGAAGGGGGGAATTATATCCTGAATAATGGTGAAAGGGGGGAATGGAGCAAAAAAGGTTGAGAACCACTGCTCTAGACTTAGCACATGACGCTACCTTAGACTTTGGTCAGCACTGTCTACTTTGACTGGCAGTAACGCGGATGGAAGTCTTTCACATCGTCTGCAACTTGATCCTTTTGACTGGAAATGCTGGAGAACGAACCTTGCACCTTCTGCATGCAGGGCCGGCGTTCTGCCACCACTCCTCCCCATACCAGCTTTTCCTTGCAAAGACCTTATCTTTCTAGCTGTTTCATATATATTATCAGTTGTCGAGTCTAAATTTTTCAATTTCAGAACAAACAGATGACATATTTATAAGTGGTAATTGGGTGTTGGCTTGAATGCCCCTAGAAATATGAAATATGTATGTGATTTTAAAATGACTGTGTAGCGATTTGTAACTTTACCCAACGGTTAATGCCTTATCAGACTTGCCTTTCCGTCTGTTATTCAGTTGAAATGCCTTTCTGTCTAGATGATCGTGTATATGTCACCTAAAATTCACAGTTCTGTTGAACAGAAAACAAACCATAAATGCTTTTCTCTTTCAGCACGCTTCAGAAGGCATAGTCCGCTTTGATGTCCAGTCATCGTTGAAGTACGAAGACATTGCTCCGAGCATAAATCTTAAAAGTTGGGTTCAGACACTAAGGTACAGTGTTAGTTTTTGTTGTTGTTGTTTTTAAAGGTAGTCGTTTGGTCCAGGCAAAAACAAGTCCTCGGGTGACAGTAAAAATATGTATTTAAAAAAAGATACCTGAGAAAGGGTGCACTTTTGAGCTCTGTATGCATGCCGTATACATCTTAAAGTGGGTAATGGTAGAAACTATCAGACGTGGGATTGGGTTCAATGTACTATCAAAAGATGCTTCTGTCAGCTCAGTGGAACTTTCTTGCCTACCACCCTTCACTGCAGCTTTAATGATGTTCCTGAAATGTTCCTTAGGGGTGGGGGGGAGAGGAGATATCCTGGAGCAACATGAGGAGCTAATTGTGCATGTGTAATTAAAAGGGGAAATTGGCAAAAACCATCTTGGTGTTCTGTTGTCAGAAACGGGCCTTGGATCCTACTCTGTCAGAAATGTTAAGTGCGAGTAACCTTGGGACTCTTGTAAATTGAAGGCTAATGGAATTGTGTCTTCTTCTTTTTTAGCAAAGTAAGGCATATCAGAATTATTTGTCTTTTAAATTGGAAGGATAAATATTGAACATGTGTACGAGGGCCCTGTCTGTGAATGCAGTAAATGTTCTGATGCTTATCCTAGTTCCCTTCACTTGTAAAGTGTTGCTGCTTGTTGGACAGTGAGGGCTACATCGGGAACTTTCTAACTTGACATAAACCGTAATGGCTTCACATGTGCACACACCTTGATGTTGTGACATTTCTGATTTTTTTTTGTGTTTCCATGTTTACACCTTGAGCTACCTTTAATGCTTATCACTGTGTTGCTGATTTACAGACCTCTGAGTGCTAAAATAAAACCATTAGGACCAAGAGATGTTCTGCCAAATAATCGACAGTTGTATGAGATGATTTTGACATACAACTTTCATCAGGTAAGTTGGTGTTTTTAAACTCGAATCCCCCCCACAAAATCAAATCATGTCCTCAAACCTGTGTGTGTGTGTTAAGTGCAGTCAAGTCGCTTCTGACTCATGGTGACCCTATGAATCAGTGTTCTCCAAAATGTCCTGTCTTTGACAGCCTTGCTCAGGTCTTGCAAATTGAGGGCTGTGGCTTCCTTTATTGAGTCCATCCATCTCTTGTTGGGTCTTCCTCTTTTCCTGCTGTCCTCAACTTTTCCTAGCATGACTGTCTTTTCTAGTGACTCCCGCCTTCTCATAATATGACCAAAATATGACAGCCTCAGTTTAGTCACTTTAGCTTCTAGGGTCAGTTCAGGCTCGATTTGATCTAGAACCCACTGGTTTGTTTTTTTGGCAGTCCACGGAATCCGTAACACTCTCCTCCAACACCACATTTCAAAGGAGTCTACTTTCTTCCTGTAAGCTTTCTTCATTGTCCAGCTTTCACACTCATACGTACTAATAGGGAATACGATGGGATGAATTAACCTAATCTTGGTGTCCAGTGACGCATCCTTACACTCAAACCTAGATAAGGCTATAGTATGTTGTTTAAGACTAGATTTGAATGGGTTTTAGCTAAAGAAGTAATACTTAAAATGTGAATGTGTGTTAATTACAGGCTTTTTTCAAAGTAATTCTTCTGCATACCTGAAATGCACTCTGGTTTTGTTTTTCCAGCCAAAGAGTGGGGAAGTTACTCCAAGCTGTCCCTTGCTTTGTGAACTCTTGTATGAATCGGAATTTGACAGCCAGTTATGGATGATCTTTGACCAAAATAAAAGACACACGGGGTCAGGGGATGCCTATCCGCACCAGGTACACAAGGATGTCTGCTACTGTAGATGGATTCTCTAGTCCATGAAAATGCTATTTCCTCTACCAGGTTTTAGGTATTTGGCATTGTATCAGGCTGGCAGTATCCATTTGCTCACCTCCAAGTGTGGTGTAGTTCTTAAGAGGGGTGGACTCTAATCTGGAGAGCCGGGTTTGATTCCCCACTCCTCCATATGAGCAGCGGACTCTAATCTGGTGAACCGGGTTAGTTTCCCCGCTCCTCCACATTCATCCTGCTGGGTGACCCTGGGGCTAGTCACTGTTCCCTTAGAACTCTCTCAGCCCGACCTGCCTCACAAGGGGAGAGGAAGGGAAGTTGATTGTAAACTGGTTTGAGGCTTCTTAAAAAGTAGAGAAAACTTGGGTCTAAAAACCAACTCTTCTTCTAACTGGAATGGTATGCTAACTTTGTAGAAACTGAATATTGTTGTTCATTGGGTCTTTCCAATAATGAATAATTTCTTTCCTTAGTATTCCGTGAAGCTGGAGAAGGGAGATTATACAGTTCGGCTACAGATTCGTCATGAACAGAGCAGTGAACTCGATCGTATCAAAGACCTTCCATTTATTATCTCCCACAGACTAACTAGTGCCCTGAGTTTAGATATTTATGAAAACCACAGCCAGGCCCTCTTAGGGAAGAAGAAATCAAATAGTCTGTGCCTGCCGCCAAAACACAACCAGCCTTTCTTTGTTACATCTTTGCCAGACGACAAGTGAGTTGCTCATGTTCTGTATTCAAATCTGCAGTGTAAAACATTCTTTAAATGTTGTAAACTGTTCTAAACCTTCAAAAAAATCAGGCAATAAGAACAAAGAATGTAGGTTTTCAGATTTCATAATGGTGACCTGCTAACAGTCAAAAAATGACGCTTTTCCCCAGTGAAGATGTTAATAAAAGGAAAGCAACCATCCTTGCTTAGCAAGAGCAAGGTAATTTATACTTGAGTTTATACTTGAGTTTAGTTGTGGGGGTGGGTGGAGGTGGCTATTTCACTCCTAGTTATTTTTTTATATCCGGCTCTTTTCCCACATTAGGGACTCAAAGTGGTTTACGAAGTAAAATGCAAATACAAAACACGTGGAAACGAAGCTGTAAAACCCAACAAGCCCTCAGTCCACACATAAACTAGGTGATGAGTAGGGTTGCCAGTCCAGGTTGGGAAATACCTGGAGATTTTTGGGGGCAGAGCCTGAGGAGGTCAGGGTTTGGAGAGGGGAGGGACTTAAAGGCCATAGAGTCCAATCGCCAAAATGGCCATTTCCTCCGGGGGGACTGATGTTTACCGCCTCGATCAGTTGTAATAGCGGGAGATCTCCAGCCACCACCTGGAGGCTGGCAACCCTAGTGATAAGCCATGATGAGGACATCCTGGGCTAGTGGAGTTCCACCAGCATGGCTCAAGCAGGACCACAGATTGGTCATCTGCCTCTTGCAAAAAGGGAAGAGGCAGTGGCTTAGCCCCTTTGAGCTGTCTTAGATGCTCTCACTTCCCTTTAAGATACCTTGCAGGAGCAGTGACACTTTCAGAGACAAATTCTTAAGAATGCACATAAGTGATGGTTTGATTTTTTGGGGGGGGGGGTGGGAGGTCTAGAACTATAATGTAAAATGGTTGGATTGAAGAATGCACCAGTTTATTTGGGTTTAATATACTAAATTATGTATCGGTACCCTAATATACTAAATGATTATTTCGGTATTTAACCTGAACAGCGTGTAACGTTCTCATTGTTCTGTGCTTTCCCGACCCTTAGAGTACCTAAAGGAGCAAGCCCGGGGTGCTACCTTGCAGGATCACTGACGCTTTCAAAGACAGAGCTTGGAAAGAAAGCGGTGAGTAAAAGTACATCAAGGTCAATGTTGTGGGTTTTTCTTCTCCAAACGAAAATGCCTCTTTATAAATCCTTTGTGAAACTAATATCTGTTAAGATTTTGGGAGGACTTTCTTTTGCTAGACCTTTGTAAGGATGGTCTAGTGCCAACTGCCATACATGTGTGTGTGGTTTTGGTTTTTTTAGGTGTTTTAGCCTTCAAATTCATTTTGAACTTGCATTTTTGCATTTTATAGCACTCCCGACACTTTCAGTACAGTGACGGCAGCTGCACTGACACGGCAAGCTTAATGCATGGCTTCTTCTGTTGTCCAGCTATATATTTTTTTGTCACTGCGTCACGTGTTTTGTGTCTTGCTTTAAAAATATTTTGTGGGTCACCCATGGCTTAGTGATAGAGCATCTGTTTGGCATGCAGAAGGTCCCAAGTTCAACAATCCCTGGCATCTCCGGTTAAGAGGACCAGGTAGTAGGTACTGTAAAAGACCTTTACCTAAGATTCTTAGGTAAAATGCCCCATTTCACACACACACACACACACACACTATGTTTCTCATCCTCCCGTTAAAACTGAAAAACGCAGGGGAGGGGCCTTGGCTCAGTGGTAGAGCCTCTGCTTTGCATGCAGAAGTTCCCAGGTTCAATCCCTGGCATCTCCTGTTAAAGGGGCTAGGCAAGTAGGGTGATGTGAAGGACCTCTGCCTGAAACCCTGGAGAGCCGCTGCTGGTCTGAGTAGACAATACTGACTTTGATGGACCAAGGGTCTGATTCAGTAGAAGGCAGCTTCATGTGTTCATTCTGGAGAGCTGCTACCAGTCTGAGTAGTCAACACTTACCTTGATGCGTAAGCAGGCAGCTTCCAGTAAAACAATAGAAGATACTCAGAACACAAAGTATATTCTCATCTCTTAAATATCAGCAGTTGGCCTCTAGTATGCCTTTTGTTTGATGCTGCACCAGCATGAGATCTCTTCTGCTGTATATTAAATAGAGGCTTCATAAATTGATCCTGGGTCCCTTCATGTATTCTGTTCCGAATTTTCAGCATTCAAAATGTGAACTATTAAACACTGCTGTTGAACAAATGTTCTTACCAATTTGGTACAAAACCAGTTTAAGCAAATGTTGAACATGAAAGAGATGTGCTATCTGGATTTTGCCCAGATCTGCGGTTGTAAAAGGCAAAATGGTTTCTCATTTCTTCACTTAATGCTACATTTTTGGAGGGATTTCCACAGCTGTTCAGTTATTCTTTAAACCTCTGTTAATGCCAAGCAAGGACAAAGTTGTCCTTATAAATTCCTTCATGCTTAATTGTTGCTTAGGTCATCCAAATTCTGCATGTATTACTATAGGGTTGTAGGAATTATAGTTGAATTGCCACAGAGTTTTGCTTGAGTCTATGTCAGGAGCTCAGGAGCCTAACAATAACTTCAAAAATCCATCAGCTATCCCAAAATTCTATCGAATTCATACCAGACTTCTGCATTTGCTGTGCAAAAGGGCCAACCCCATTGTGTGTGTGTGTGTGTGTGTGGAGTGGGGAAAGCATCATAATATCCTTTAGGTAGCAACGAACCACTTGTCATTTCTGCTAGCCATTCATGTAGCCCCCCCCCCCAAAAAAAAAACCCAGGGGGACAAGATGGGGAAGAAAATAATGTCAGCGATGGATGGAACAGGGGGGTGCCTTCCACCACTGTTTTTTTCCATGGAGTACAATACTGCTTGCCAAAGGCAAAGTGAAGGGTTCCACCAATGCCATGCCAGTGGCTGAATCTAACCTGCTGCTGTTGCAAAAAGAAGGCACTTCTTTTTGCAGAATGCCCTCTTTCAGCTGCAGCCTTTCATGTCACATCCGACCCATTTCCAAACACCCACTGACCATTAGGAACAGCTAAGGGGACAGGGCACTACTGTAGGGAGGGGGAGGCGGGAAAGACCCATGGTCCATCAGTGGGCAGAGCTAAGCTAAAAAATTTGTGGAGGCGGATCCCCTGTGTAAACTCCGCCTGCAACTCAGAAACAGCATTTTTTGACAGCAGAACTTTGTTCTTTGGATCACTGTTCCATTTTTGTGCACTAAAGCAATCTCACACACACACACACACACACACTTGCCAATAACCACTCAACTCAGGTTGGCTTGTCACGCTTCAAGTGATGCTGTAGTATGTTGAGGTACAGTTTGAGTATCACCATACAGTGGTGTGTTCTTGTGCGAATCAGGAGTGAATTCTATGGACCCTGGAAGAAGAAAAAACCAGCATTTCAATTTAGTGATTGTTAATTTGAGCAAAAAAAATATACATCAATAAATCCTACTAATTAGCTATAAATATCAAGACTGCCACACTAACTTAGTTGTCATCATCTTTAAGTTAAATGGTCAATGTAACTTTGTTCAGTTTGTAACCTGAGTGACTACCACTTGCCTGCTCTCTTAAAAAGAACAACCTATATTCATAGGTCCACCCATATTTCATATTTTTAAAAAAGCTAAACTTTTGTGTTTTCCGAGCATGCTTTGTTAAGTGGGATGCTAGATTAAAAATCCCCTCATGGGGGAGCAGGAACATGAGAGGAGGAGGCATCTCCGTCCTGTAGAGTTTGTGCATGTTTTCTTACAGTGTGTTATTCTAACTCCCAGGGGCAGTCTTCAGCAAAGCGGCAAGGAAAGTTTAAAAAGGTACTGAATGTCAGTTTTTGCAAGATGTACTTAATTATTATTTTTTTGCATATGACTTGGAAGTGTTATACAGAACAAATTTCTTTGTCCTCAGTTGTCTTGAAATGCAACTCAAACAGTGTTTTACTCCTGAACAGTTCCTCTGTGTTAGACTAGTGTTTGGTTAAGCAGATGATCATATGCCTTGTGCGCATGTGCCCACTCCCTTCTTGGGTGCTGACTGAGCATGCTCTGTGCACTGTGGCCAGTCATGTGTTCCGTTGTAGGACTCAGCAGGGCCTGGTTATCTTCACCTTCACCATAAAGGTAGTGCCGTTGGTAGCCACTTGGCAGGCCTAACTGCAGTAGTTTTAACACCTTCAATTTTTTAAAGGTTAAGATTACCGTTCTCAGGTGTAGTATGTTGGGTGCTCATGTGCTGAGGCTTGTGTTCCTCTCTTGTACCATCATTTATTTAACCTTGCATTGTCCTCCACGTGGAATCTTGGGACCACATTTCGGCGATTAGGGGCGTAGCGAAATGTGGGTTAATTGTGGAATGAAGAGCTGAGGTCTCGTGCTTTCTGTGTAAATCATCAGTTCAGAGGCATAGAGTTCATTCTGTGGTTGGGACTTCCACTAACGTGGAGGGTTTGTGTGTTAGTCAGTTGGTATCTGCGTTTTTACTTCGCCTGCTCAGTTGGGACGGATAGAGGGGTACAGATATTGTACCTGGCTGTCATCTTCCACAAAAACCTATTGCAGCTAGAGTGGAGGTAGAATTTACATCAGGGAAACTGCATGGAAGGGAAAGATGGATCCACCCCCCACATTTCCAGCACTGCTTTTCTGTCCTTTCGAAGTAGCCACATTGCAGTGATTTTTTACCAACGGGTAGCCCTAAGGTGAAAAAAGATAATCATAGAGCCATTCTTAGGGCAGGCACTTCCGCAAAGTAGCTTGAACCCATGAAGCTGCCTTATACTGAATCAGACCCTTGGTCCACCAAAGCCAGTATTGTCTACTCAGACCGGCAGTGCCTCTCCAGGGTCGCAGGTCTTTCACATCACCTACTTGCCTGGTCCCTTTAACTAGAGGTGCCGGTGACTGAACCTGGGACCTTCTGCATGCCAACCAGATGCTCCACCACTGAGCCACGGCCCCTCCCTGTTTGCCTGGACTCTGAAGTCTGAGTGGGGCACGCAGCCCAGGTGACTGAGAGGCTTGGGGCTAAAAATGCACACTTCCAGCCCGAAGCCACAGTAGCAGATCCGGTCAACCTTGTAGCAGCATTCTGGCTCACCAAATATTCAGAAGTTTGTATAACCATATGTTGTTTTTGATCTTTTCTGCGCTTGTAAAAAGTACTAATGTATATTGGGAAAGTTAGTTTAAAAAACACAGTTACTCCATTTTCACGTACACAAATTTTAAGATTATTGTTTGTGATACAAGGGCACCATAAACAGACCTCTGATTTTCTCGTGAATTTCTCCCTTTGGCTTCAAATGTTCTGGAGGTATAAATAAAATCAAACTAATAATTAACACTTGCTGTCTAAAGTAAGTTAGTAGCTAAAGTGCTGTGAATACTCTTATTTACCATTTTTGGTGAATCCACTTGCTTCAGATGTTCAGGCTTTCATTTGCCCTGTTCATTCATTGCTGTCAGTTAGACCTGCTTTTAATGCTCACTTTTTAAAGCAGGTTTCTTTGCAGGCTAGGGCACATACAATTATTTTTTAAATTGTAGTATGCTATGGAGTGCACAGTAGCACAAGTTAGGGAGAGAATTATGATTCTTTGTTTCTTTGGGGGTCCATTATGAAGCCATAAGCAAAAAGCATATCTTACACTGTTGACCTTCAATAAAGAAGGGGTTTTAATATGGACTGCTAACTCCCCTCCCTATCCAGTCCTCTGAATATAATACTACTGTATGGATGCTGCAGGAGTTTGCTTTAATTTTTTGCTTTAGATGGCTCTTTCTGCAGTTTCTTTAAAAACAGAGATTGGGAGGAAAGCATGATCCTCAAACCAAGTATAAAAGAGCATGTTTTAAACTGGCTTTGACCTTTTGAAGTGTCTGACAATTCATCCGTAGTCTACAGTTCGAAATTACTTGCTCACAATTTTAAATCCTTAGATGAAAACACCTGCTCAGTTGGACTGTTCTTTGACTGCAAAAAATTAATCTTTTCCCCCTGCAGATACTGCGAGCTGTTACGTAGATAACTGCTCTCTTTTAACACTTTAGGATGTTTGCAGTATGATAGAATGCGGCCAGGGGTATTAACCAAATTGCTGTCGTTCTTCCCCTTCTAGGATGTCATTTCAGTTCATTATCATCTGATCCCATCACCGATAAAAAATAAGAACGGCAGCAAAGAAAAGGAGAAGGAGCCCGAAAAAGAAAAAGATGCAAAGGATGAATTTGCTGAAGCTTTACGGGACCTGAAGATTCAATGGATGACTAAGTAGGTTTCTGTAATTCTTCTAGTGTCGGATCGCATCCTTCACAGAATAAATACTATTATTTATTTATTTATTATTTCCATTTGTTACCCCGCTCTTCCCGGACAAAGCCAGGCTCAGAGCAGCTTACAGAATATAAAAGTCATATTAATCAATAAAAGCATTAAAACATTTTAAAATAGCCCTATAAAATCATAATCATACTTATTTATCTAGGCGCCTCTAACATACAATACAACAACCCAGCTAGGCGAGCAGATGGAAGGCACCAGATGGAATAAAAGGTGTTAACCACAATGGGAAGCTTAGGGAGGCCAGTCTATATATAGGAACTGTAGCTGGCCTCAACCATAAGCCTGGCGGAATAGCTCTGTTTTACAGGCCCTGTGGAACTCTTTGAGGTCCCGCAGGGCCCTGGTCTCGCTAGCGAGGCTATTCCACCAGGCATTATTAATGCACATTGTATCTCATCGTCTCCCATTCTAGAATTGCTCGGTCAGCATTTTTACCACCACTCTTCTTCTCTAGGCTTGATACCAGTGACATGTATAATGAATTGAAAGAGGCCTTTCCTAAACACCTTCCTCTGTATGTCGCAAGACTTCATCAGTTGGATTCTGAAAAGGTGAGCTCTCTCTTCTTTTGTTTTTAAGCGGGCTTGTAGAGTTAAGTCAGCCAAACAAGTTGGACTCCGAAGATGACTCCTTTTATATCCTTCAGCCTTCGTTGCCTTGAAATTTGTGCTTTTGGAAGTTTGGTACAGTTTTATTTTTATTTTTCCCCTTACAACCCTGGACGGAAAATAACTTGATGGTTTTGGTTGCTAGATTTTCAGACTTTGCATATGGAGTTTGTCAAGGTTTGAGGGTGGTCAAAGCCCCAAAGCAATGTACCTGTTAGAGGTGAACAGTGCCTGCTGCATTCCCTCAGCAGTCATCAATTCGGCCCTGGCACCGGCCTGGTGGAATGCTCTGTCTGGTGACATCAGGGCCCTGCGGGACCTTAAAGAGTTCCGCAGGGCCTGCAAGACAGAGCTATTCCGCCAGGCCTATGGTTGAGGACAGCCGCAAATGTCATCTGCTGGCCTCCCTATTCTCCCCCCTCCTGTTATATTATTAATGTCAACGGAGGGGTAACCTGCTGCATATACCGGCAACACGAATAGCATTTAGGCGCCATATCTGTAGTTTTGTAGTTTTTAAGTTTTAAATTGGGATTGTATTGTTTTAAATTTAGGTTTTGTGGTTAATTTTATTATTGATGTATTAATGTTTTTGTATGACGTTACCCGCCCTGAGCTGGCTTCGGGCGGGCTATAAATTACAAAATAAATAAATAAATCACTGATGTCATTGTAGGCAAAAGGTCTAAAACTGCACGGTGCTGTGGTTTGTAGGGTACAGGGGTTACCGCACTTTGTATTCCCAGCGATGTATTAAGAGTTTGAAAATGTTATTAAAAAACATCGGTTTAAAAGGGTTTTTGGATGCCACGGCTTATAAATAGTTGGAAGACGTCTTCACAGCTAAAGGGGCCAAACAAAGTGCGAACAGTATTTTTTATAACGTTTTCAAACTCTTAATACATTGCTGGGAATACAAGTGCGGTAACCCGCTATGTCTTCCAGCAAAATCAGTTGGTAGCTTTGTTAAGAGCTAGATTCGAGTCCAGTAGCACCTTAGACACCAACAAGGTTTTCGGGGAATAAGCTTCCGAGAGTCAAAGCTACCTTTGTCAGACACCTTCATCAGGGAGCTTAAATTCTCGGAAGCTTGTGCCCCAAAAATCTTGTTGGTCTTTAAGGTGCTGTTGAAGTTAAATCTTGTTCTTTTACTGCAGACCACCACGGCTACCCTCTGAAACTAGATTTGTTAAGGGAATTTTTTCAATTTCTGCTTTCTGTGTTCAGGTTGTGAGATGCCCTTGTTTATGCTAGCTTACCATCCCTCCCCTTGGCTTCAAATCTCAGCTGATTGCAATTGAAGAATCTGCAGTTGTGAACACGAGTAGTAATATGGTTTGGGTACTGCCAAAAGGCGGGCATCAGACCATGTTTAGGAAATTGATGTGCCATCTCCCAAGAGAACCTGCTCAAAGCAGCTGTTCTATGCATGGTTCATGTTTATGTTTTAAGTGTTATATGTCTTCTGTGACATTAATGTTGTGTTACATGTGTGTGACAAGACTCATGGTAACCTTGTTTCAATTAGGAACGAATGAAAAGACTGCCTGAAATTATTGAGGCTGCCAATATGGTTATCTCGCACATCGATCAAACAGCGCTTGCAATTTACCTTGCTATGAAGACCGATCCCAGGCCTGACGCTGCTACTATAAAAAAGTACCTAACCAGTAAATACTTTTTTTTCCTCGCATCTTATTTCTGCAATCTGCTTGGACTCTCTTACTCTTGTGCTTCCAGATTTTTAAAAGCGATTCTGCCTTCAAAGCCATTCCTGACAATGGGCTTAAACACATTTAATCTTGTGCGGCTTCTAGCCAGAGATGGATAATGCTTTGGTTCAAAGCTGCCGCTCTTGATGGCAACCTGAAATGGCAGAAGACTGGGGTTGTGTTCACATGGGTGGTGATGTTTGGCAAGTCTTCAGTCCAGAATTGAGGTTGGCAAGATGTTTTTGTACCGTCTGTTTCTCATGCTTACTGAAATGGAGACATTTGAGAAGGATAGTGGAACGATGAGATTAAGAACATGAATATTCCATTCACTGAGGCTATTGTACTTTGGTCACATTATGAGAAGACAAGAGTCACCGGAAAAGACAATCATGCTAGGAAAAGTTGAAGGCAGCAGGAAAAGAGGAAGACCCAACAAGAGATGGATTGGCTCTGTAAAGGAAGCCACAGCCCTAAATTTGCAAGACATGAGCAAGGCTGTTAAAGATAGGATGCTTTGGAGGACATGGATTCATAGGGACGTCATGAGTCAGAAGCGACTTGACAGCACTTAACATACACACACACACATTAGGAATGGTGTTTGGGATTTTTTTTGTACTTTATTGCAAACATGAAATGGTACTAGTATTTAAGTCAGCAATTCCCCAAGATACTATGTCATTCATGAAACAACAGTATTCTACAAGTAGTAACACACAGCATATGGATGTGCAGGCATTTCCTCTCTTTGCTCCCATCACCCAGCTATCAAATTCTTGTTGACTGGGGCAAGGACTTGTTCTCCGCTGCCCTAGAGGGTAAAATCAGATCTAATGGGCTTAAGCAATTGCAGAGTAGATTACGATTGAGTGTTTGGAGAGAATTAAGGGCAGTTGAATAAATAACTGGGTGGGGAGTTCGCCTCACTGGGGAAGGCAGATAAAACTATCCATTCAGAATACTCTAGCTTGTATTTCCTTGCACTGAACAGGAGTTCAGACTAGAAGGCTACAATGCCGCTTCCAACTATTACTAGCTCTCTGATCAATCTCCTTGGAGATAGTCAGTGGAAAGGAAGTCCTTTTGAAGAAAGGAAGTCCTTAGAATGAGTGGGGTTGCTTTGGCATTTGCTGGACCATGTAGAATCTCCATTCGGGGTGGAGGGAGTCTTTCCAAAGATGCTATCGTTTGCCATTGAAGCAAACTCTCTAAGGTTGAAAAAGACTTGTTTTGAGCAGTGGTGCACACCCGTTCAGAGTTCTCCATTGAGGGTATGCATTTGGATATTTCTGCTCTGAACAGATACCTGGGGTGGGACATTATCAGTATTTGGGTATCCGGGTGATATTTGGGATTCTCAGGAATACTGGGTATCAGTACCCCCAAAAAATCCAGAAATATTTGGGAATATCCGAGAATATTCAGGGCTAGCATGTGAGGGCTCCCAGGGCTGTTTTTTTTTTTAAAAATCAATTTTACAAATTTTCTGGAAAACAAGGGGGAAGGGAAAGCCACTCGGAACGAGATAAGGGGTAAATTACATGCAGAAAATAAAAACAGTGCCAAAAGTGTTATTCTCTTATAAAGGGGGGGGAGACCCTACAAATATAATTGAATCAAGAAATATTTACTTTCCTAACGAGTATCTCGGTTTAAAACAAGAACAAAACCACCTAAAATGAAACTCATGCATGCTTGTATTGCTGTTTCTTCTTTACTGGGGTGGGAGAGAGCAGGAATACCAGCAATGAAGGGCTGTCGGTTATGTGGGGCTTGCCACATTAACCCTGGGCTCTGCTGGGATTCTCTGGTTTGACATTGGTTCTGTTGGGCTTGTAGGTTCTGTTTGCATTTGCAGTGATGGAGGGAAATGGTATATTCGCTCACAGGTTGGCATTTGCATCGTGAGGGACCCCGTTTGTGAGTTTTAAGTCTGCTGAGAACAGGGGATTCTGTTGCAGTGTAAATGCAATGGGTCTTTTTTCTGTGTTTTTTCCACTAAGTGAGATGGACAAGCAGAAATCGACTCTGGTAGATGCTCTCTGTCGGAAAGGGAGTGCATTGGCCGACCAGCTTCTGCAGTTGCAGGCCCAAGCCGGGGCAGAATCGGGTGATACGGAAAGTAAAGACGACGTCCAGGAGAGCTGCCTAGATGCTCTGACGGAAACTTTCTGGGAAACAACAAAATGGACTGACTTATTGGACACCAAGGTAGGTAGGAAGAATGGAAGGGAGCAGAGTGGCAGTTTTATACAGTTGAGAAGGATCCTTAGTGTGCTATGCTTATAAACCGCTTTGCTTGTGGTGTGGTGGTTTGGAGTGGTGGACTCTAATCTGGAGAACCGGATTTGATTCCCCACTCCTCCACACGAAACCAGCTGGGTGACCTTGGGCTAGTCACAGCTCTCTTAGAGCTCTCAGCCCCACCTACCTCACAGGGTGTCTGTTGTGGGGAGGGGAAGGGAAGGTGATTGTAAGCCACTTTGATTCTTCCCTAAGTGGTAGAGAAAGTCGGCATATAAAAACCAACTCTTCTTCAGAAGGAAGGCTGGAGGGAGGCTTTAAACTTTGCTGACAAGAGTGATAGGCTATAGGCCACAGCCTTTGTGCATGTACTATAAACATAAAGCAAAAAAATTGTAACTGTATTAGAATTCCCTCTGTTCCACAAAACACATCTGAATGATCCTTAAAACGGTTGCTTGGCAGAAAATTTGGAATCATGGAAGAGACCCAGTGGTTTTCACTTCTTCTCTTCTACAGTATCAATATTTTTTTCTGTTGAGACTAACAAAATATTAAATGTAAAAAGGTAAAGGTGCAAGCACCGGGTCAAGAACACTTCATCAGGTTATATTACTATAAAAAATGTGTTTGGATATCCAATGCATATCTTACTGTTTCTTCTCCTCCCCCCCCCCTTTTTTTTTGTTCTGCTGGGCATCGAGCCCGATGAAGAGTTATGGAGAGCTCAGAAGTTTGCATAGTGTAGTGATGTTGGAGTTGGTCATAAATAACAGTATTGCACAGCACTTTCCGTTTTTGACTTTTTATGCAGACCTGGTCCACAGCGTTAAGTATTAGACGAGAGAACCTTAGTGTTACATGAGACATTGCGAGACCCACAATCTTGTGCTCCCGGTTTTTCCCCTTGTGCTATAGTATCTGAAGGAGATTCAGCTTGTGACTCCTCTTTATTTTGCACACTCCATAGGTTTTGCCTTTTGCGTATAAACATGCGCTGGTAAATAAGATGTATGGGAGGGGCCTCAAATTTGCCACAAAACTTGCCGAGGAGAAACCAACCAAAGAGAACCTGAAGAACTGTATCCAGGTAAGCGGTTGTCATTGTACCCTCTAAAATAAAGCTGCATGCCAGTTTCACTTACTTTTAAAGAAATGATTTTGTTCGTTTTTGCCGTCAAGTCGCAGCTGACTTATGACAACCCGTAGGGTTTTCAAGGCAAGAGACATTCAGAGGCAGGCTATTGCCTGCCTCTGCATAGCAACCCTGGAATTCCTTGGTGGTCTCCCACCCAAATACTGACCAGGGCTGACCCTGCTTAGCTTACGAGATTTGATGAGATCAGGCTAGCCTGGACTATCCAGATTAGGGTTTAGGAACTATAAAAGTATACTTATCTGACTAAGAGCCAGGGTGGTGTAGTGGTTAAGAGCGGTGGTTTGGAGCAGTGAACTCTGACCTGGAGAACCGGGTTTGATTCCCCACTCCTCCACATGAGCGGCGGACGCTAATCTGGTGAACTGGATTTGTTTCCCCACACCTCCATAGGAAGCCAGCTGGGTGACCTTGGGCTAGTCACAGCTCTCTTAGAGTTCTCTCAGCCCCACCTACCTCACAGAGGGTCTGTTGTGGTGAGGGGAAGGGAAGGTGATTGTAAGCCGGTTCGATTCTTCCTTAAGTGGTAGAGAAAGTCGGCATATAAAAACCAACTCTTCTTCTAGTTAGAGCTATATTAAATTGGATGTGTTTAATATTACCAGCTTCTGGTGTGGTGTTAGTTTTCATGGTTTTACAGGATTCTAACATCTCTTTTAGGGAAAATAGCACAGAATATGAAAGTGAAAGGAAAACTTAATTTCCCCCCCCTCCTTTTTCTTTAGCTAATGAAATTACTTGGATGGACTCACTGTGCATCTTTCTCTGAAAACTGGCTTCCTGTCATGTATCCACCTGATTATTGTGTGTTTTGAAATACCTGCAGTTGTAAATTTGAGGTGCTCCTATTGGCCAGATATAAAGATATGTGATGATCTTACTGGAATGCATGTTTTCATCCATTATTGAATGCTTAAATTGTGTGTATTACTCAAAAGGACAAAGAATTGCAGTATATGTGTGCGCTACTTTGACTCCTGACGACAGGGAGTCTGTTTAGACTTTGACGCATCATTTGTTGGGGTTACCCTAGAACTAAAAAGCATACCAACCAAAAACCCTTTGTGTACATCACATTGCTGGCAATGGATGTTTTAGTATAGCCAGCATGAAAGATTAGGAAATTAGGATGAGTTTCTTGCATGTGTATGTGGTTCTTAACTGTTTGTATTTTTAACCACGAGCCTGTACTAGCTGTTCTTTTTACAACGAGCAGTGGGGTTTTAACATGTTTAAACACAAGTTTTCAATTGTATGAAGGCCTTAAAAAAAAAAAGCTACGTCAACAGTAGCTAAAACCTTATTTATTAGATTTAACAGTAACGCAGCTTATCATTTGCAAGAGTTTACAATTTGAATTTTTAAAATAATAAACCTGTCAAATCCACAAGGAGTGTATTCTGAATTGCTGATGCAAAGGTGCTCTTGAATATCTTCCAAATTGGAGATATACTCAAATATATCCATGTGAAGCAGTGTCGGGATAAACTGATACGTTGTGTATAAAGTGTCAGACAGTTAACACTTAAATCAGGTATTGTAAACTTATACATATATATATATATGTTTAATAATGTTTGAAAAAATGTAAAACTGCAGAATAAACGTGCAAATTTCAACATCAAAAACTTTCTTTCTCATATTTCATTTTAAAAAACACTTTTAAAATAAAGCAATGAACAAAACTGAGGCCTGTCCTAGTTTTTTAGAGTACGTCAGGGAGACATTAGAAGTTCATTGTTAATTTTATAGCAACTGGCTCAAAGGCATGGGTGGGGGAGTCCAGAGTAGAAGTCTGCTTTGTTTCTTCTCCGTCTCCTAAAGCCACCTAAAACAGTGCTTCTGAGGGTTGGGGGGAGACCCTGGAGAACAGCAAAGGATAACAAAGGGGAGGCTGCCACATGAAGTGGGAAATTCCTATGGAAACCCACCCCCCCCTCTAATTTCTGCATTCAGCCTTGTATCTAGCAGCATATTTGACTTCATGGAGGTCAGGTATAAATTAATGTTTTAAGCAGTGATGCAAACAATGGGGGACAGCTTATTTTGTACACCATAGTGGTTCATGAGAAGTCTGTTACCTGGTCAACAGTAACTTGAAACTTGAGCAGTCCCTCATGTAGGACACTGTGGTCTTGTTCTGATTCTCACACACACCTCCCACCTTGACACCCCTGAGTAAATACTTATTGTTCACTTCCAACAACAACAGGTTGGTTATTTGGTAGTAACTACAAAAATAACAGTGTCCCCATTGTCTGCAGTTAGATTGTCCTCGCGTTTTAAAAACATGGCGCACGCAGGTTTTGGCATTCCCCACATCCCTGTACTTAAGCCAATTTGGATTAATGTCTTTATGCCATCAGATGGGACATTATATAGAGTAAAAATAGGCCTCTCCTTTCCAGTCTTTCTTCAGCAACAATGAATGGTTAGAGCTAGTTCAGTCCAAGGCTTGAAGTGCGACAATGTTTGTAATGGAAGGATGCAGTTGGGTAGCATGCATGCCTGCTAGTCGTAAGCATCTGCTCCCTTGGTACTCAGCCCAATCTGTTGTACAAAACCATGGGGACAGGGAGTCACAATTAAGCGTTCTGTGTTCATGTGGGTAGTTATAAATGCCTAATTGCCTCCTCATTCCTTCAGGTCAGGAAACAGAGCTTCAAAGTTTTTTTGAATGGACTAGACCATAGTAAAGCAGAGAAGATACTTCTAAAAGCAATGCTCTGTAAATTTTAAATTGCCCAACACTGAATTAAAGTTCTGGTATGCCTTCCCATCTTAATTTTCTCGCACTGTGCCTTTGAACAATTTGACGTTTGACTCTGGGAACTCAGCTAGCTGTGTGATATTGAATATGTTGCTGAGTCTGTCAAAAAAATCATAATCTGTGCTGAATCTGAATTTGTTTGCCCACACCAAAACTGTCCCTGGCCGGCACAAGTAGTCTATTGTGGCTAACAGGAGATCCAGAGCGGTGTGGTGGTACACAACGTCAGTGGCCACAATGACATCGTAACGGTGGGTTGACCTGGGGAAATCTCGGTTGAGGTCTTCTCCCCATGCCAGCTTCCGTACTTCGGGCTTGTGGATTTTCATGCCCCGTGTGTTTCTTGCAATGTTGAATTCCAGGTTTTCGAGGACCTCAGGCAAGTCAGTGGCTGTGACAAAAGCACCTGAAGGAGGAGAACGGAAGGCTGTTCACTGTACCATCTGGTTGAACAAAGCACGGGAGCCAGTGTTGTGTAGTGGTTAAGAGCGGTGGTTTGGAGCAGTGGACTCTGATCTGGAGAACTGGGTTTGATTCCCCACTCCTCCACATGAGCGGCGGAGGCTAATCTGGTAAACTGGATTTGTTTCCCCACTCCTACACATGAAGCCAGCTGGGTGACCCTGAGCTAGTCACTCTCAGTCCCACCTACATCACAGGGTGTCTGTTGTGGGGAGGGGAAGGGAAGGCGATTGTAAGCTGGTTTGAGTCTCCCTTAAGTGGTAGAGAAAGTTGGCATATAAAAACCAACTCTTCTTCTAAAGGTAAAGGTCCCCTGTGCAAGCACCGGGTCATTCTTGACCCGTGGGGTGATGTCACATCCCGACATTTTCTAGGCAGACTTTGTTTACGGGGTGGTTTGCCAGTGCCTTCCCCAGTAGTTAGAGCTATATTAAATTGGATGTGTTTAATATTACCAGCTTCTGGTGTGGTGTTATTTTTCATGGATTTACAGGATTCTAGCATCTCTTTTAGGGAGAATAGCACAGAATATAAAAGTAAAAAGAAAACTTAATTCCCCCCTTTTTTTCTTTAGTTAATGAAATTACTTGGATTGCCTCACTGTGCATCTTTCTCTGAAAACTGGCTTCCTGTCATGTATCCACACGAAGCCAGCTGGGTGACCTTGGGCAAGTCTCAGCTCTGTTAGAGCTCTCTCAGCGCCACCTACCTCGCAGGGTGTCTGTTGTGGGAAGGTGATTATAAGTCGGTTGTAATAATTGCTTAACTGTCCACGACAGGAGCAAACCACTCATAAGGGATCATTCTTCAAATGAGTATACCGCAGCCTCTGGATAAGAGTTTGCAGAAGGCCCCTGGGCTGAGTAAAATTATTAGCATCGTAATGAGCCACTAGTCTACGTGTGAATTTGCACTTTCTAATTAAAATTTCCTCCCGCTCAAGACTGCTGGCAGTTTTGTTTGAGTAACATTTTTCAAAGGTTTTATTTTCAGGGTCACAAATTAGGATCTTTCTTGGCTAAATCCTGTAAGTTTAATAAATGCAGGCATTCTGAGTTTTGGTTCTCAATGGCATAACCAGCATATCTATTCGGGGTGTAAAAGCCTTCTTCGGGTAATTTTATGGCATTTACTGTGGTCACTGTGAGGTGAAAAAGGTATCAAAGAACAAGACAGACTTGCAGAAAAATGATTTCGCCCATTTAGTCAGGTAAAGATGTAAAAATAGGAAGAAAAAGAACCAATCTTAATGTGCGTTGCGGGGTTTGGAGCTTTTGTGCAGCTATGGTCTGTAAGAGCTCTGGTTTCAGATGACTGAAATTAGCTCTCTTTAGCTGCAGACACAGCCACTGAAGTGTAACTGAGTGTTATAAAATTTCAGTTGCTCAGAACCTTCAATTGTTAGCATCACTATGCATTACCTAAAATCAGTGGACTGTTAGTGGAAAGGGATTCAGCGGAGGGAAACTGAATAATTGTGCAGAGGAACAGAAGAAGAGTTAGTTACAATCACCTTCCCTTCCTCTCCCCACAAAATACCTTGTGAGGTAGGCAGGGCTGAGAGAGTTCTGAGAGAGCTGTGACTAGTCCAAGGTCGCCCAGCAGGCTTCATGTGTAGGAATGGGGAACAAAACCCAGATTAGAGCTCTCCAGATTACAGTCCATCACTCTTAACCATTACACCATGCTGGCTGACATGAAGACAGAATATTTATTGCATGCAGACAGGGAGAATAAGAAAGGGTATTTGTATGACTGAGTGGAAATACGTGAGACAGAAAGAATGGGCCCAGAAGGTACTAAAACACACACACCCCAAAAAAAAACCAGAATGTTTTTTTGATCTACAGCAGTGTTTCCTAAAGTGGGCAGTACCACCTCCTGGGGGGGGGGGCGGTGGGATTACCTAGGGGGGCACTAAGAGGCAAGGGGGCAGCAGGGGGACACGGGGTGGGGCCCTTCAACTGTGTTGTTCACTAATTTACAATAGATCAAGCAATGGCACCATGCTCGCAAATTTGGTAGAAACTATCAGAATTTTTCCCCATACTTTGAAGAGCTGGTACCACTGGATCAAGTTCATCAGTTTTATTCAATAAATTTCAACTAAAGTTTTACTTTGATTTTGAATAGATGTGCAATTAATTGTTACTGTCTTGAAATTTTATTATCTTCTTTAGTGAGTCATGCAAACCCCTGTTTTGAATAATGCTTTTTATATGATAGGGTAGGGAGCGCTGGGGTTGAGTTTGTGGAACCAAGGGGGCGGTGGCCCGAAATGTTTGGGCACCACCGGTATGCAGTCACAAATCACCAACCTAATATACTTGCCACTATGGACACCAAGCCTGTCCCAGCTCCAAGTTCAATCACTTTCTTGTCTTTGAGACTGATTTCTTGTTGATCTGATTCCAAGTACTGACACAGAGCAAGAGCCTAAAGACAATAAATGTCTGTTTTAGTAATACATTTAAAAAATCCAGCTGTACAATACTTGGCGTGCAGCAAATGTGCTGGTTTTAATAGGCAACATTGCTGGTAATGAATCTTGGGAGAGGGGGTGGCTTTTAGTATAAGTCCAAAAAATCATTGAGGGTTATGAGAGGCCTATCACTTCCAAACGGATCTTTTAAAGACTTATCTGCGCTCAGACTTCCTTTCTGTGCTCATCCTTAGTCACAGACTGGCAGTATACTGTGATATGGATAAAGCCACTGGCTTGTTGCACTCAAAACTCCCAAAATGAACAGGGATAAAAACGGCCACGTTCATCTTCGTGGCTTCTGTGCAGTCCCACGTGGGAACTGCACATGTGCAGGCCAGCCACGGAGATTGTGGTGTCACAGAGCTTGCAATGAGGAGGAGGGAAAGCAAGGCATTAAAGGGAATCACATGATCCCTATCAGACTTCTTGTCTTGGGCCATTTATGCAGGGTTGATTTTGATGCTCGCTCAAAGCTGCTTTTTTAAATCCGCCCTTTCAAATGACTATTCGCCGTCCCAATGCAAGAGGAGAAAGTCCACCACCCCCCACTCGCCTGTTCTTTCGTTTGCATAGCCATTAGCAATGGTCATTTGCATAGCTAAACTGCGGCTGTGATTTTTCATGGTTCCTTCAGTAAATGCATCGACACAAAAGGTCACCTTAAAGGGGCTCTTAAGAAATGCGAAGCAGGTATGCGCTGGCGTCGCAGAGTTGGCTGGAATGACGGTTCAGCATGAAGAAATAAAAAAATATGCGGAGCCTGGAACTCGTTGCTAATTACCAAGCATAAACAACCTTAGAGATTTTTGTTTGTTAGGGGTGATGCTGCTTTTCCAATGCAAAACTTACCCCAGGCCATACTATGGCTCCAAAGTTTTCAATGGACTCTTGAATGGTGATCTGATTGCCAGCATAAAAGTAATGTTCTTTGTCGAAATAATGAGATGCTTTGGGAACCCATTTCTCCAACATTTTAAAAATACGTGGTCCTGGGGAGACCGAAAGAAACAATCTATCATCTATGGATGCAACAGTACAGTTACTGGCTCACAAAAGAGGGTTTAAACCAGGCTTGCCCAAACTTCGGCCCATGGGCCGCATGCGGCCCAGGAAGGCTATGAATGCGGCCCAACACAAAATCATAAAACTTACTTAAAACATTATGAATCAGCTATCGTTAGTGTATTTTGCCCAGGTTAGTGTTAGTGTATTAGAGTATGTGCGGCCCGAGACAATTCTTCTTCCAAAGTGGCACAGGGAAGCCAAAAGATTGTACACCCCTGGTTGAAAAAAAGTGAACCTTCTTTGCAGGTTCTTGTAGGTGATCCGGGCTGTGTAACCGTGGTCTTGGAATTTTCTTTCCTGACGTTTCGCCAGCAACTGTGGCAGGCATCTTCAGAGGAGTAACACTGAAGGACAGTGTCTCTCCTCTGAAGATGCCTGCCACAGTTGCTGGCGAAACGTCAGGAAAGAAAATTCCAAGACCACGGTTACACAGCCCGGATAACCTACAAGAACCAATGAACTCTGACCGTGAAAGCCTTCAACAATACTTCTTTGCAGGGTTTGAAAACTGGTTCTTAATGAAATTTTCAAAGTCTTTTGGTTAGCATTGAGAGAGTCCCTATGTGGAATACCACATAATGGTACATACAAAAATGGCTCTTTCTCAGATCCTGAGAATTGCTAGGCAATCCGTGGCGTCTGGAGGGGGGCTAAATCTGGAGAATGTAAGGGAGGGTTCCAGCAAGGGCTTGTGCAAGTATGGAGACGGTAATCTGGTTGTTCTCCTCTCTTAAACTGCCTGTTCCAACTTATTTGGCACATTTGCGGGGTGGCCTGCTCCAGTGGCATTGTGGCAAAGATTTCTTTTGTGGTCTCTGCATGTGTGACAAGTTTAATTCAAAGCCTAAATACATGTCTTTTTGGAACTGTCATGGCTTGGATCCATTGTAGCATTTCCACAGGTGGAAGGTTTTCTACCCACGGGGTGCGACTTTCCTGCCTGTGCCCACCTCTTCTGAAACCCAAAATGTCTCCCAAAAGAGGCTCCTCTGGCTTAGGAGACCCCAGAAACAGTATTTCAGGGGGGCATTTTGGGTTTCAGCAGGGAAGGGGAGGCAAGAAAGTTGTGCTATGCTTGTAGGAATAATTCTGGCCGCTGAAAAGCTCTGGTGGATCCCAGCCCTAGAAAATGATCAAGGAAAAGTGGAGCCCATAAAATTCCTCTGATTACAACACGGATGCTTTGATGTCCAGTTTAAATTAATGAGACGAACTTTACTTACTTTGAGTTGGACTCAGCCTTGCTCGCCAAAAGTTGGTTTGGAATCCTAGCCCCCTCTCCCAGAAAAGTGCATTATTTTGGGCTGTAAATTGCTTAAGGCATTACTTGGCATATAAAAAAGACCCGAGTTCAGACATAATTATAAAGATGACAAGAAACCCAAGACTGCTCATTTTCATGGTCGCATTAATGTAAGCATGAAGAGTTGTCCCACACACACACACGGGGGAACAAATGCTCTAGGCAGGATGTGTATGTGTGCTTTTCCTGGTTTTGTTTGTTTTAAACCAAGTACAACCTGAGTCAGATGTTGGAGAACAGTCGATGCACAGATCAGAATCTTCTTCAAGGCCTTCCTCTTCTTCCATTGTTACTTGGGTATCTTTGGGAAACAACTGGTACTGGGTTGAAAGCATAATAGGAATGCTGTGGAAGAAACAATGAAAGTGTAAGGCATTCTTTGCTAAAGAATATTTAGCAGCTTCCTTTATTCTTCCTGTAATATAATATTATTTATTGGTACAGTCAATCAGACCAGTAAAAGCTATACAACAATAAACCTCGCATGAACAATATTTTTAAAAGTGTTTAAAAACTGAGACATAATTATATAAATTTTAAGAACACTTTACATAAAAGTGGATGGAGTAGAAAAAAGTGCTGTAAGGGCCAATAGCATCATTCTAGAAGAAGTCTACGAAGCTTCATGGAGACAGCACAAAATTTGGCAACCTGAGTTGTAACCAGAGGGTTCTCGCCTCTTTAACAGTTTTGTGATCCTATCCGCTGAGTCCTGGCCTGGGAATCTTACCAACAACGGAGAAATCATTTCAGCACGAGCATTTTCATGAAGAGGGGAGAATAGTAAGATGTGTTCCGTGGTATCAACTTGCCCACTGCCACACAGACAAAATCTTTGAGCCCTGGTTTTTTTTTTATAACGACCCTCTTGTAAGGCTGAGGGCAATGCTGAGCATCTGGCAAGTGTGAATACTCTTCTATGTCTATTTGCTTCCAAGGGAAAGCAAATATGTGGCTGGAGCCAACAGGTATCTAGTTGTGACTGAGGCAATAAAGGATGGTGTTCTAGCCAAGTCTAATTGTCGTCCAATGTCCTTAACTCTCTGTTTAACTAATGTTACTCTTCCTGTATGCGATATATATGTGTGTGGTCATGAGCAAGAATTTCCAGAGCAATGAAGTTCCCAAGTCAGCGCTTACCTGGATTTGTTTCCTCGGCATCAGACGGCTCTGGAGATTTATGCCTCAGTTTTATTTTCTATAGAGCACAGGTAGAAACGAAGAGGCAGTCCCATCAGAGCATAAGAGTGAGATCCTGAATGCAAAGATGTTGCCGCTGACAGAGCATCAGTATCTACCCCTCTCCGTGTCCCTATCAGCCCCTAACTACTGTTACTTTACACCCACTATCACCACTAAGCTTTGATGAATCAAAAGTCAAAAAGACATGGCTGTTTTGTCCTGTGATTCTCCGGCAATTGTAGCGAATTTCCCTTGTCAACATGCATGCTCATCTCCCACATGCGGGATCAACCCACCTCCTTCCGCAACTTCCCCAGGTTTTCAAAGTCCTGCTTTGTCCTGGTTTAATTTGAAGCCTCGCAGCTGCCGCCAGTGTTTGCCCGTGCATTTTTGTGCCCGGGTCGACTTCCTGCCAGGAGAAGCCTCTGCCCAGCCCCAGCGGCAGCAGTGGCGGCAACTTTCTGCCCCCCCCAGGAGCCCGCGCCCCTCTCCCCTCATCCTCAGTGTGATGGGTGGCTTTTGAGAGTCGTGGAGCAGGGAGCCTAGCAGGAAGGGGTCGGGAGAAGCCTCTGCCCAGCCTTAGCAGCAGCGGTGGCAATTTTCCACCTCTGGATCCAGATGCCACTCTAGTCTCCCGAGGCTGGACGCCTGGCCCTCCTGCGGCTTTGTGTGGGGCTCAGCATCCAGAGCCACAGAGCAGTGGTCCGGGAGGCCTGGCTGGTGCTTCTGGAGTCCGGTTTGTGGGGAAATGCATTTGGGCAGCCTAGAAAAGCATGGGACAGGAGAGGGAGAAATGCAGGACACAACGGCCACGCGTTAACGGCTTTCCACTTTATACATGAGTGTTTGATGCCATGTATCTGTGCATACATCAAGAAGTTAAATTGGTCCTTCTTGGTTTTTAGTATGTAAATAATAAAAAGATCCTCCCTGAGAAAAGGAGACATGACAAATCACCATCCAAACCCTTTCTGTACTATCCATTTATGCTAGAGGATACCTGTCCTAAGGATTCTCATGCTGCAGCTTTGCATAGCAGCCCCAATGGGCTCCGCTATCAGCCTAGCTGATAGTTCAAATCCTCACTAGAGCAGGAAGCTGGGTTTGGTTTCTCTGAATGGCCTCCGCCTTATGGGTTTAAACTGAGGAGAGCAGAGTCCATAACACAAAGAATGGCAATATTTCTTCATGATTGTGGGTTTCTCCTCAAAAGCCACCAATAGCAGGGGATGGTGCTCATATGGCGCCATTCATAAGAACATAAGAAAGGCCCTGCTGGATCAGACCAAGGCCCATCAAGTCCAGCAGTCTGTTCACACAGTGGCCAACCAGGTGTCTCTAGGAAGCCCCCAAACAAGACGACTGCAGCATAGTCCTGCCCGTGTTCCACCACACCCAATATAATAGGCATGCTCCTCTGAGACTGTAGAGAATAGGTATGCATCATGACTAGTAGGTGGGGCTGAGAGAGAGTGACTACCGAAGGTCACCCAGCCAGCTTCATGTGTAGGGACACAAATCCAGTTCACCAGATTAGCATCGGCCGCTCATGTGGAGGAGTGGGGAATCAAACCCAGTTCTCCAGATCAGAGTCCACTGCTCCAAACCACTACTCTTAACCACAATACCACGCTGGCTCCTAGTCAGATAAGTATACTTTTATATTTCCTAAGCCCTTAACCGCTACACATTGGTGGTGTAATAATGAACACATTTATGAAAGCTTTGGGAGGTCTCCCTGGAAACAATTTGGATATTCAGAACCATTCCTTAAGGAAAACACAGGCACTCCCCCACACACATACACACACACACAAACCTTTTTTAGGTTATCAGATTCTAAGCCTCTGATCTCCTGTGATGACCACTAGATGTCCTCAAAAGCTTATTCCAGAATAAAACTATCAGTCTTGAAAATGCCTCACAATGGGACTCTGATCTTCTATTCTACAACAAACTATTAGCCCAACCCTAAACAGAGTTACACGCTTCTAACACAACTTCTTTCTGGATTGAATTCATAGTTGCTTCCACAATTGGATTACTTATCTATTCGCTATCCAGACTGAAGCACAGTCTTGAAAAATCAATTTTTGCTTTGGTTCCCAGAATGTATGTTGCCATTTCTTAAAACTGTCTCCACTGATAAACCAACAGGGACCCCAAGCTGCTTACAACATCGTTGTTCCGTCCTCGATTTTGAACTCGTAGCTACAACCCTGTGAGGTAGGCTAGGCTGAGAGAGTGTGTGTGTGACTGGCCCAAGGTCACCCAGTGAGCTTCCAAGGCAGAGTGGGGATTCGAACCTGGGTCCCCCGGATTGTAGTCTGACACTCTAACCACCCCACCATGTTGGCTTTAGTTTCTCCTTTGTCAGTGATACCGAACAGAAAAGCATAAACTAGCAAAAAGGTATCAACTGAAACACCTATTGATTCTTGCAGAAACTTAGATTGATTCTAGCAGAAACTACGTCGACCAATGTACAGTGTGTAACTTACACTAAAATACAGTTGCTCGTTAGAAGAAGAGTTGGTTTTTATATGCCGACTTTCTCACTTAAGGAAGAATCCAACTGGCTTACAATCACCTTCCCTTCCCCACAACAGACACCCTATGAGGTAGGTGGGGCTGAGAGAGAGTGACTAGCTCAAGGTCACCCTTCATGGGTAGGAGTGGGGAAACCAATCCAGTTCACCAGATTAGCCTCCGCCGCTCATGTGGAGGAGTGGGGAATCAAACCCAGTTCTCCAGATCAGAGCCCACCGCTCCAAACCACAGCTCTTAACCACTACACCACGCCGGCTCTCCTTACTAAAGCTCTACAATGCTTTGGCTTTTTTATTTATTTATTTATTTATTTATTTTGGCTGCAACATACCTTTCTCCCTACGGAAGCATGAATAACATTGGCTACTATCCACCTGGTCGTTTTGCTGTGGACATCCATGGAAATGAATGGAATCTGTGCAGGAGAGGGCTAAGATAAAAAAACCTCCCTGTGGATTTTGTCCATCCTCCGTAGATTCGCCTCTTCATCTGTTTTTAATCGCCGTTCAGACTTCTCGCCTTCCATTTTTGATTTCTTTACGTCCACACGAGTGTGGTTTGTTTCATTCTGATACTCGGAAGCTCTTATTTCCATCATCCGAGGCCTACCCTTCGGAATTGCCCGGTTCTCCATAAATCTTTTGAAAGAGTATCTTTCAGACCCTTCGGATTTAAGCTTAGCGCCGCAAGTGATACATTACTGGCTTGTTACACTTCTTGCCTGACCCTGCAACCACCTGTTCAACGTGGTACATCATGCACATTAAAAATAAGCATGCATTTTAAAGTCCCCATCAGATTACTGCCTCGGCGTATCCGCTTGTCTGCAAAGAGGGAAAAAAGTATCACAGATTTTTACCTGGGAAGTGAATAAATCCAGACACCAGTGATCCAGTTTCTAAACTGAAAGATTTCCAAGCAGCTTGGTGACTTTTATAAAGAAGGTGTGCTAACAGTTCTCTACAGTGGGATGGGAACTGGGAGAAGGGGGTGGGCTTCAGACCATGTAGGGATTAAAAAAAAACATTTAAGCAAAGACAGTAGTAGCTGTGATTTCCTCCCTCTGCATACAAACGGTTGGGAACAAATGGGATCATCTTCATGGTTATATTTAAGCTTTTTAAAAAGTCAATATTGCTTTGATGTGTATGTATCAGAGGGATAACCCTATTCACTCACAGTGGACAGATTTTATGCTGGTCTGTTCCATTATGCTGCATGCTGTTGTTAAATAAAGTAAGATACATACGTTTTAATGTATGGATAAAAAAATGATAGAGAGCCAGGGTGGGGTAGTGGTTAAGAGCAGTGGTTTGGAGCGGTGGACTCTGATCTGGAGAACCGGGTTTGATTCCCCACTCCTCCACATGAGTTGTGGAGGCTAATCTGGTGAAGTAGATTTGTTTCCTCACTCCTACACACGAAGCCAGCTGGGTAATCTTGGGCTAGTCACATACTCTCAGCCCCACCTGACTCACAGGGTGTCTGTTGTGAGGAGGGGGAGGGAAGGTGATTGTAAGCTGGTTCGATTCTTCCTTAAGTGGTAGAGAATGTCGGCATATAAAAACCAACTCCTCCTCCTCCTTCTTGTAGCCCATTTCATGCACATAAAGCAGCCTGTGATGGGGCCGTGGCTTTCCTTTGTGGCTCGAAGTGGCTTATAATTAAAAAAATTAAAACACACAAAACACAAGAAACCCCCATTCACCCAACCCCAAAGACATGCCCGCCGTTCAAACCCAATTATAAAAACCCTCACCAATAAAATAGCATTAACACACTTCCAAAAAAAACTCCTAAAAATGACAGTCTCCTGCACCCCCTCAGAAGGTGGGAGGGGCTGTGGCTCAGTGGTAGAGCATCTGCTTGGCATGCAGAAGGTCCCAGGTTCCATCCCTGGCATCTCCAGTTAAAGGGACTAGGCAAGTAGGGGATGTGAAAGACTCCTGCCAGAGACCCTGGAGAGCCGCTGCCGGTCTGAGTAGACAATACTGACCTTGATGGATCAAGGGGTCTGATTCATTATAAGGCAGCTTCATATGTGTTCATGTGTATATTCTAGGAACAAGCTCCATTAGATGCCAAGTAGGTCATCGTGAGTGGAGGTGGAAACCAGAAGACTGTAGTTGGCTCACAAGGACATACATGGAGAGACAGGGAGAGATGTGTTATGTGGGCCCCAGGGCATGCAGGGCTTTAAAAGTCATAACCAAATGAACTCTGAAGCAAACTAGTAGCCAGTGTAGAGCCAGCATGGTGTAGTGGTTAAGAGTGGTGGTTTGGAGCAGTGGACTCTGATCTGGAGAACCGGATTTGATTTCCCACTCTTCCACATGAGTGTCGGACACTGATCTGGTAAACCGGATTGGTTTCCCCACTCCTACACATGAAGCCTGCTGGGTAACCTTGGGCTAGTCGCACTCTCTCAGCCCTACCTACCTCACAGGGTGTCTGTTGTGGGGAGGGGAAGGGAAGGTGATTGTAAGCCGGTTGGATTCTTCCTTAAGTGGTGGAAAACGTCGGCATATAAAAACCAACTCTTCTTCTTCTTTTGAAATTGGTGAAATGTGTTCTCATACACTGCCCCTGATATTAATCGGGCTGCTCCATTCTTAACCAGTTGTAGTTTCCAGATTGCCTTTCTATAACTACATAAAGTAAGGACATTTCATCGTTTTTAATGCATTCGTGCGATTTATGCTTTTGCTGAAGTTGAGCTGCCTCTTTGTTGTTATAGTTTTCTCCTTATTAGTGGAAAACCTCACGTGGGACTATTACCAGAAACGTTACTCTGCTTCATGGTGCTATTAATGTTGTGTGTTATACAATAGCATCCAAGGGAAGGGATTTGAAATTGAGGTGTGTGTGTGAATGGTGCCCTGATCTCCTCAACGAAAAGTTGGGATTAAATAAGTATCGATGAAATCCGTAGGCTATGAAGAGGACCTGGAGAATTTCTGGGACTATAACCCAATTTATTTCCAAAATCTCTGGAAAGTAACAGTTTGAGGGTAGAAACTGAATGCTGGAGGATAGTCTGAGGAAAGCCGTATGTGGGCGAAGGAGAAAAGCAGAAAGAAAAATGTCTTCTAGCAGCAATGGAAAGAATTGGAAGTGGGAAGAAGAGTTGGTTTTTATTTGCCGACTTTCTCTACCACTTCAGGGAGAATCAAACCGGTTTACAATCACCTTCCCTTCCCCTCCTCACAACAGACACCCTGTGAGGTAGGTGGGGCTGAGAGAGCTGTGACTAGCCCAAGGTCACCCAGCTGGCTTCATGTGGAGGAGCGGGGAAACAAACCCGGTTCAACAGATTATCATCCGCCGCGCCCGTGGCGGAGTGGGGAATCAAACCTGGTTCTCCAGATCAGAGTCCGCCGCTCCAAACCACTATACCACATGTAAGCAAGTAACCTACGACAGCCATTTCTTACTCTTTGACCATCACATAGTTTTCCTAAGTCTACTGTTTCTGGGTAGAAACAAAACGGCTCCTAGCTTGGCCAGTTTTGGACCTAGTGCCAGGTTCTCTGTGGGCCTCTGGCATTTTGTGCAGGAATTCCATGAACTCAACCAACTTCAATAAAAAGTGGAATCTGTACTAGCCTGAAGTTTCCATTTACGCCACTGAAACCGGAATCCAGTCTAGAGGGCCACCTTCATAGCACTATAACTTTTGCCTTCCACGGCATTTAGTTAAAAATATAATGATGAACAAAGGCTGTCGTAATGGCCCTTGTTTGGATGCACAGTGCCCTTAAGGCTTCATCTCGTCTACTTTGAACAAAGAATGGGGCACTTTTAATGCTGGGGTGCACAATGTGTACTGAAACAAGGAGCAGGGAGTGTGCTGGCTTTTTGGACCGCAGAGTGTTATGTTCCTGGAGAGCTCAAGCAAATGTGCATTTCGTTTTCCACATATAGTGGGGTATAGGATCTTCAGCCAGGGATTACCACTTGGAGCTTCACCAGGAAATGGGCACATATCACCCAAACACTACAGCTATTATCTGAGTGAATGGCAGCTTGTCTTCACATCCTCACTGGAGAGTATTTGTTCCTCTGTGGCTCTCTACAGCCCTGTTTAAAAATTACAGTGAATGCAGATGCAATCTGTGTACAGCGTACAATTGATTTTTCTTTATATATGCACTGAGTAATTCTCATATTATTTTCAATGCACGTACAGCTAAATGTGTGATTTATACCCTACGTTTATCTGGGGACTGGTCCCTGGTTTCATTTGTAAAGTGAACCCAGCCAGCGTGGTGTAGTGGTTAAGAGCGGTGGACTCTGATCTGGAGAACCGGATTTGGTTCCCCACTCCTCCACGTGGGTGGTGGAGGCTAATCTGGTGAACCGGGTTGGTTTCCCCACTCCTACACTTGAAGTCAGCTGGGTGACCTTGGGCTAGTCACACACTCTCAGCCCCACCTACCTCACAGGGTGTCTGTTGTGGGGAAGGGAAGTTACAATGCTGTAACTTGGGTTGCTGAATCAGTAGAAAGAGACTTAGATCCCATCCTATGTACTCAAGGAGCAAAAGGCCATAAACTCAATCAATACAGGCTAGCAGTGCAATCCTAAACCCACTAATTTCAACTCTGCCTAGGACTGCACTGAAAACCAACCATCTGTAGGGTACGTAGAAATTGGACTTGGCAAGAATTTCCACCAAGGTAAGCCAGCCAATGTAATACATGGTTTCCATATCTGGTTCTTGATTTACAGACAAAACAATACCGGCTGTGAAAAAACAGAACCACCCCACACTGTTCTTTAGCTTAAAGGCAATAAGTCTCTATTGTCAGCTCTGGAAGCAGAGTCCCTTTTTGGACTCTTGACTAAAGCCCGCAGAGGGGTTTGTTGGTCTTATTTTATTTAAAATACTTCTATGCTGCTTTTCCACCCACTCAGGGCTCCCAAGATATCACACAACAAAGCACCATATTGTCTAGTCTAACTCCCTAGCCATGAAACCAACCTATCTACTCATCAGCATCCTGAATATTTGTCATAAGCCTAGAAAGAGAACATCTTGAATACATATCTCCAGATTATCCACATGCTATAGAGCAGAGGTTCCCAAACCTTTCGGGCCACCGCCCCCTTGGTTCCACAAACTCAGCCTCAGTGCCTCCTACCCTACCCTATAAAAATCCATTATTCAAAAGAGGGGTATTCAAAATAGGGGTATGCATGACTAAAGAAGATAAGAACAATAAATTTCAAAACAGTGACAATTAATTGCACATCTATTCAAAATCAAATTAAAACTTTTTAGTTGAAATTTGTTCAACAGAACTGATGAACTTGAACCAGTGGTACCGGCTCTTCAAAGACTGGAAAAAAATTCTGATAGTTTCCACCAAATTTGCCAGCACAGTGCCATAGCTTGATCTATTGTAAATTAGTGAACACCACAGTTGAAGGGGCCCACCTCTAGCGCCCCCTTGCTTCTTAGTGCCCCCCTAGGTAATCCCACTGTTCCCCCAGGGGGTGGTACTGCCCACTTTGGGAACCACTGCTATAGAGGAAACAACCCATTCTGTATCCTGGGAGAAAACAAAATCTTGACCCTGCATATGGGAAGTCACTTAAACCTTGAGTGGCAGCAAATCCATTTCACAGGATCATGCTGTCAGTATTCTTTTATTGGGGATTATTTCAACCTAAATGCACGCTACATTTACTTTTATTGTTGCCTATAAAAATATTTGCTTTCTGTGGAGCATATTTCTTTAGAGGTGATGATAGACACCACCCAGGAAAGATGTCCCAAGGGTTTAGCTCAGATCTTGGCAAGCCTCACATTGTCATGCTATTAGAGCATGAAGCAAGAACATGAGCATAATATGCTAGGAATGAAACAGGCCACGACTACATAATCTGGAAAACACTAGTATGGATATGTATGGATATTTAATCTCTGTCCTGCATCTCTGTATGGATGTTCAAGTTCTGTGTGAATTCTCTCATGACATTGATCGGAAACCAGTTTGACTCTCTTAATACAATAGTTAAATATAATTCAGAGTTAAGATCAGAATATCTGCACTCATTTATGGCAGGAATACCCACAGGCTGTGGATTATTGTAGTATTTTGAGAACAGTTAGTGGGCACCTCCACAAAATGCTGCCATGGTTCTCGGGGATGTATCCAACCACAAAATGGCTGTCATTGAGACTATGGCCTATCAGAAAATGAGCAAAAGCTCAGGTCTAAGCATGCATTTTGTATTACTAGATTTTAGTGCTGGTGTTGGTGTTAAATACATGTTGGTGTTCCTAAACATATGGAGGTAGGTGCTCTGGATTTGAGCATCCATTTTGAGTTGGGAGTTTAATGTGACTGTGCAGAAGCACTAAAGCGCCTGCGCAAAAAGTAAAGAGGAGGGACTGTCCAGTGCTGTCACCCGCCAAATCACGAGTCACACCTGATCCCCACCAGGAATACTATTTTTTTTTTTTTTTGCAGTACCATGCAGAATAAATACAACTGAAATGATAAGGGGGGACGACCCCAAAACTTTTGGGGGAAAGGAGCGGTGGAGACGGATTTCCCAGAAAGCTTTTCCAAGCCACACAATTTGACCAGCTACAATATCATTCACCAATAACATCCCTGTTTTAACTGTTAAGATTCAATCCTTGAAATGAATCATGCATTCTCAATGGGTCTTTTATGCATGGCTGTTTCACTCGCCGTCAACCCTCTGACAACTTCAGGTCTTTGTGTTGATTATGCATGCCGTTTCCAACTATCAGAGGTTGCCTCTCTCTCCCCCTGCATTTCCCCACATTTTGAAATTTGAGACAAAACAGGTCTCTGAAAACACGAGCAAAACACAGGGAAACACAGGGGGAAAGCAAGGCGAGTTCTGATGGTTGGAAACGGCGTGCATAATCAACACAAAGACCCGAAGTCATCGGAGGGATGACGGTGAGTGAAACAGCCATGCATGAACACATGAACTCACGAAGCTGCCTTATACTGAATCAGACCCTTGGTCCATCAAAGTCAATATTGTCTACTCAGACCGGCAGTGGCCCTCCATAAAAGACCAATGACTATTCAAGTACCAATAACCCACACACTCACATTGTCTGGTTGATCATCTTATCAACCAGATAAATTGCAATCAGCAACAATCGGCGACATTCTTATTTTAGGAGAAGAATATTTAAGACATCAAAGGTGCCCTGCTGTGGCATACCAGCGATCCACATTTTGAAATTCGAGATAAAACAGGTCTCTGAAAACACGGGCAAAATGCAGGGAATTCATTTCAAGGACTGAATCTTAATAGCTAAAACAGGGATGTTATTGGTGAATGATATTGTATCTGGATCCAATCTTTATAGAAAGAAGGCTGTGCTGCATATATACTAGATTCCTACAAGCAGTCTTTTTTAGACCTTTACTCAGCCGGATACTGCAATGGCAAATTTACACTGGGGATGAATTAATAAACAAGTCATATTACCGGAGCCTGAGTTAAATGCCTGAGATCAAAGCCTTAAAAGTTTCCTGAATTAATGCCAGTGTTTATGGATTGAAGGCTGTGAATAGACATCTCCTGTCGATCAAGTGCAATTCCTTATTTAGGCATGTGAATAGGAAACAAAACTGACTGGCAGAATAATCCCACATTATTGAATTATTTGGAAATGTCTCTCCCATAGGCAGATATAAAACTGATCTAGATTTTATTTTCACCACAGGGCTCAACACCCCTGCAGCAAGTTTCCAATCTCATGGCCATATCATGAAACAAGGCTTACCCTATGACTGAGGGACATTACATAATGAGTTTCCCCACTGCTGGCAACCAGTAACATAGATCAGAGTGAGAAAACTTACTATCTGTGATCAGAAGGTCAGAGATTTGTTCTGGGATACAGATTTTCATAGCCAAAATGAAGTCTGGACTGGTTCATAGTAATCCCATGTCTCTGATATGTCCTTCAAATGATATTGAAGGCTGTGACACAAACTAGCAGAAGACGTTTGCCTATAATTATCCTAGGGACAAATGTATGTGGTGTGGAAGATCCATAATCACATCACAGGACATATTTTCTTAATTTCCAAGGAGTCGTTTGGGTCTGCTAATCTGATCGACGAAAATCCTCTAGCGCCATTTCTCTGACCTAAAGTTCTCCCCCACGGATACAGGTGCATTTTTCTCCTCAGCAGAAGTAATAGTAGCTGTGGAAGGGGATTTAGACCAGGGAAATGTCTCTAAGGGAAGCCTTTCAAAACCACTCTTCCAATACTGCCCTACTAGCCTCAGGTACTAAATTGAAAGGAGAAGGAAAGAGGCGAGGAAAATCCACCCTACTTACAGAAATCCCATCAGAAGAAACGATCCATATAATTAAGGCCTAATTTTTAGAATTGCCAGCACGCAATGCTCTACGGCTCTTTCTCTGCCATAGAGATACATTGACATGAAAAGATGAACCTGATGAATTTTGGCCTGTTGCAGGTACAGAAGGCAATGGAGCCCTGCCAGATAAAAAGAAGGCCACACTCCTAAAAAGTTCTGGGTGTTGTGTGATAAGGTAAGCCTAGGCTCCTAAAAAGGTTTTGGGTGTTGTGTGATAAGGTGTTTCACAAAGACCTTAGTGTCTCTCCCTTTCTCCCCAACCCCCATCGTCTGTGGAAATATTACCAATGGAGCTAACAATGTAAACCAATGTGCATTTCAGATATGCTGTTCTTTGATCCTAGTATTTCTAATCTGGCAAAGAGCATCAATATGGTATTTAAAGCTTATGGAAAACGGGCCTGTTATCCCAACAGCTGTTTGGGCAGATAAAAGGGGAACACAGAGAGGTAATTAAATTACAGCATTAGTATGAAAATGCATAAACAGAAGCGACGACTCCACCAAGTTTCTCCCAAGGTGAAGGACTGTAAGATAGAGTGTCTGAACAAGTTTCATCGGTTTTGTAAAGCATTCTAGGAAACAACCACATGTGCAAATACTGAAATGCATACGCCCTCTGAGCTATTGAAAGGGGCTTCCATATAGAGATTTGGGGGGGGGGACTTGGGTGCGCTTATTTAATCTACCTGATCCGCACAAGCTACTCAGTACCTGTGCCAGCCCCACTATGATCCCCTGCCTGTGTTGGGGCCTGGTGAATTTATGAATTTTGTCTTACATATGGCTAGCTGTTGTGGGAAAGTATTAAATGGAAACACATTCACAGGTTTTAAAGTATGAAGTGTTGCATATTGCAAACTCCTCTTTTCCTAGTGTTGAAAATAGGTTGGACTTAGGGCTGGGAATGTGATAATGTATCCATCACTTGATATGTACCCCGTTTGGAATGAAGCAGCTGCAAAACTTAAGGAGGACCAAAAGTTTAGACTTTCTCTTTCTTTCTTTCTTTCTTTCTTTCTTTCTTTCTTTCTTTCTTTCTTTCTTTCTTTCTTTCTTTCTTTCTTTCTTTCTTTCTTTCTTTCTTTCTTTCTTCCTTCCTTCCTTCCTTCCTTCCTTCCTTTCTTTCTTTCTTTCTTTCTTTCTTTCTTTCTTCCTTCCTTCCTTCCTTCCTTCCTTCCTTCCTTCCTTACTTACTTACTTACTTACTTACTTCCTAATAACACAATAGATGTACAGCTTTCATGACAGTACAGAGTCTGGAAAGTACCAGCAGTTCCTGCAAAAGGCACAGAAACCGAAGGTAGCCTCCAAGGGTGTTTCATTTCCAAAACAAGGTGCTGTGTCAAACCCCAGATTCTTCAGACTTTCCCACCTCAAATAAGCCAAGAAAAATGAACAGCTTTAGCACACGTTAGTCTCTTGGCTTGCCACTACCCATGGCTTTCTAGGTGAGTTTCTTCATATCATGCTATATATAAAGCCTTTGGACAGGTGCATTCCAACAGGACAGTATGTTTATAAACCAGAATGAATATATCATGTCTAAAGGTAAAGGTCCCCTGTGCAAGCACCGGGTCATTCCTGACCTATGGGGTGACGTCACATCCCGACATTTCTTAGGCAGACTTTGTTTACGGGGTGGTTTGCCAGTGCCTTCCCCAGTCATCTTTCCTTTACCCCCAGCAAGCTGGGTCCTCATCATGTCTACCACAACAAAAACCTGAAGATGGCCTAAGCTATATGAATTCTGCATGGATAAACAGATCTGCAATCGAAACAGGATTCACAGGGCTGCAAGTATTTCTGGAGTATGAACCAGAAAGACGAGATGAGACATTCTTGGAATGCGGCATAAAATCCCTTGTACTAATCAGGTGTTGAGTTGCCTTGCCCCTTCTTCTGTGTCAACGCCCCGTTTCCATTCAAAGGAATACTATCAGTTTGGCAGACTCCCTCCTCCCTTCCCTGTTTTGCCAGAGACCTGCTTTTAAAAATAAGACAGTGTGTGGCATGTTGCATATGCAGCAAAATTCTGCAAAGGGAAAGTGAAAAGCCTTTCTCAAGATAGCCGTAAAGACTTCTTAGGTTAGAGCTTTGTGATTCACGTTACCAGAGGGTTACCAGATAAATGGTTACACAGGCTGCAGCAAAATATCATTTTTCTCTCGTCGTACACAGCGAGCTTGTAACAGAATTTCCTTCGAAGTCACATATCCCCATTAAGAAAGTCAAAGTCAAATCATAACGCTAACTACTATTTACATAACATTTTTAGGACTGTGGTATGGACACACACAAAGCCTCTTACAGCCTTTTTCATATTCCACAAGAGAATGAACAAAATAAGTCAGTGGTAAATATGGTTTTTAAAAAGATCAGGGCCATTTCTTATAATGAGAGGGTGCTGACATGCTGCTGAAGGTGAGGGGAAATGGTGTCTCACGACGCACCTTCCAGCTAAAGAAGAAGAAGAGTTGGTTTTTATATGCTGACTTTCTCTACCACTTAAGGGAGAATCAAACCGGCTTACAATCACCTTCCCTTACCCTCCCCACAGCAGACACCCTGTGAGGTAGGTGGGACTGAGAGAGCTGTGACTAGCCCAAGGTCACCCAGATGGCCTTAAGTGTAGGAGTGGGAAAACCAACTCGGTTCACCAGATTAGCATCCATTGCTCATGTGGAGGAGTGGGGAATCGAACCCGGTTCTCCAGATTAGAGTCCATTGCTCCAAACCACCACTCTTAACCACTACACCACTCTTAACCAATACATGTTGTGTGACACTCTACGAATCCTCCAGATCTCTATGGTAAAAATCACCATAGCTGGGTCTGAAGCAAGTCCCTAAGGTTGCTTGCAGTGCCCCTGGGGCTTCCAGAAAGCAACATGGGAGGAGATAAGTATGACTTAAGCACATGGGAGGAGATAAGTATGACTTAAGCACATGGGAGGAGATAATAAGTATGACTTACACCTGATGTCACCTTTCACACCTGTACCATTGTTGGCTAGGTCCAAGTGAACTCTGAAGGGACTCTTAGCACCAGTGGGACTTGGCTTCCTCCAAGTGAACAGCAGAAAAAGGTGGTGGGCATGGCTTGGATCTGTGGTCACTGTCTGGATCTGTACCACTGCTGGCCAGGACTGAGTTATCTCTTGTGGCACCGCATGGGGTGGCAAAATACTTTGAACCAATCCTATAAAAGGTACATAGTACCAGGCCATTCTGCTCAGTTAAGGATGGCACATTCTATAAGTGCAAGGTGCACACCTCCAACATTGTATCGGTAGGAAGCGCCTTGCTCTGCTGAAATGCAGCATTTTTATTATTATGGATTATATTGTATGAATGGGAATGATCGTGTTGTTATGCGTGTTTTTGTCCTTTTTGAAATTTCAATAAAAATTTATATTAAAAAAAAGATTTAAACTGTTCCTGAACAACTAAGCTTTGTGCCTCTCTTGAAGTAAAGCAATCAATCTATCTACCTCTCTGTAAGTAATAAACTTCAATTTATCTTCATTCTTATAAAATCAGCTACAGCCTCCAAGCCTCTCAATTTCATCAGGGGGAAGGAAAGGGAAGCTTTCTCCTCACACAAACAAGGTGACAAGGTGTGGGGTTTAAGAAATATTAAAAACCCTCACATTTATTGGTGGCAGCAAATTTGTGGGGTTCAGGAAAGACAAACCCTCACACATGGCCTTTCCCACCTTCTCTTATCGTGGCACCTGGTTCCATCCCTCTCCTGATCTCTTTGTAAAGGTATTTTATTTTATTTGCTTCATTTCTTTCCTGCCTTTTTTCACTGAGACTCAAACCAGAATAAAAAAAATAGGGGTTCGATGCTTGCTTGACCAACACTTTTCTTTTGCGAATTCAAAAAATTCTATGCACCAGCAAATTCATCAGCTCAAATCTGGAAACATGAGTCCCTGCCCCTTGAAAATGTTGCTTTGTAATTGGCTGTGGTGCTTGCTGTGAGAAAAACTCCCGGGTGCCCTCTCCCTCCAGCAGAAACCCAAGTGGTGTGTTAAAAACCACAAATGGGGCTCTTTAAAAGGAACAGAATGTGGGGTGGGGGGAGAGAAACTCAAGTGTCGTTTTAAAACCCAGTACTGGGGCAAATGTCTGCTCAGAAAGAACTCCAGGTGGGAGAAAAAATCAGAAAGCATTTGAGTGTCCCTTGAAACACTGCTTTGTAATTGGCTGTAGTGCCTACTGTGAAAAAAATGTCTTCGCACACACCCAGCTTCCTTGTCCCGCGCTTTGGCTTATGCATGGAGATTTCACCCGGGCTGATCTCAGGGGAGATCGAAGAATTGGGTTTTAACAGGAACGGGAAGACCAGAGATTTGTGAGGGCTGGCCTTGAGGCCATCTCTCATAACTCATGCATAACTCCAAGGAACAACCAAGCCTGTCTGGAGGTGAACATGAGTCCAAGTACCCATGCATAAAGGACCATAGAAAACAATTCAATCAGACAGCACAAGACATCCCATAACAATGCAATCAGGCAAGGCTTGCAGAAGTTAGGAAACAACGCAAACAGAAAACTGTCTCAAACATGACTTGCCATAAACATGAAATCCAACTGTGGATCTCCCCTGTAATGTGTTGCTTGACCCTAATGATAAGTTTATGTTTTACTGAACTGATTCCACTGTCAGGGGTTGTTAGCATGAAAGGGATGCATTTCTAAATCTAAAACAAACCTGGCAATCTCATCCCAATCCCACAACAGATTTTTTTTTTTAAATGAACGTTATATGTGATTTGGTGGTTCTAAGCAGGGGAGCGAAGCTATCGTATACCCTTGACCGAAGAACGGTACACTCCTTCTATCTGGGATGGTCGTCCTCTTCCACCGAGTGCGCAGCTTTGGGAGGGACGCACATGGAGCGGTGAGGGAGGTAGGGGACACCCGCCTAGCCAGCCAGATCAGTTGAATCAACCCTTGCGATCAATGGGGTGACAGACGTCGCAGCCAGATCGCCCTCACATCCATTATACGATTGCTTTTGTAACCAATATGCCAATAAAGGGATTGATTGATTGATGAGATCTGGTGATTGTAAACTGAAATAATGATGCACTTTCCCCACACCTCTTATAAGATATAGGTTCGTTCTCTTTGAAAGAAAGTAGATTTGCCAAAATTTACGAAGCACCTTTCTATCTGTCCTGGGTATCCTCGGCTATGTAACAGTCTGTAAGTCAATCTTCAGATTCGGAGCAAGTGAATCCCAGGAAAGAAGAATGGCTTAGACAGTTTATGATCAGCTGCTCAAATTACAGTCTTAGGAGCCCAATCCAACATTTCATATAAAGAGTGTGATAGCATATTTACAAAGTGAGGGGGCTGGTTTTTCATTTCAGCAGAGCAGCCAAGTTTGACATTGCAAAGATAACTTCGTGGCCTCGAGTGGGAGAAAGTCGCCTTTCTTGCCCAGCACAGGCTCTCATTCCAAGTTCATTCTTCACTGCCTTCTATCCAAACTAAGTGGAAAGTAATGATCTAATCACTGTGTGCTTCATAATTCTCAGCTGGGGATTGCTTTGCAAGAGAAGTTCCAGCAAATGTCATATAGCTTTGGTTACAGAGTTTAAAACAAAATATTATTTTATTGGATTTGCCCCGTGCCTAGGTGGACACTTTTTTCATAACTGTATCGCGATGCTAGGAAAATATCACCTGTGGAGTTTCAGGCTGCTTTTTGCAGCGCAGGAGTCGGAGCAACTAGGGTTGCCAACCTCCAGGTGGTGGCTGGAGATCTGCTATTACAAGTGGTCTCCAGCCGATAGAGATCAGTTCATCTGGAGAAAATGGCAGCTTTGACAATTGGACTCTATGGCATTGAAGTCCCTCCCCTCCCCAAATCCCGCCCTCCTCAGGCTCCGCCCCAAAAACCTCCTGCCGTTGGCAAAGAGGAACCTGGCAACCCTAGGAGCAACCCTTCTGGGTGCCCAGACTTGAATTGTTCCAAAGGTCTTCTTGATTCAATCTTGCAGCCCTCGTTTTATTAAATCACATTTGTGATTATATTAATTCACATGTCTAGCTTACTCTTTCTCTACAGGGTGGTTTACATATATAGTGGGTTTTTATATGTGCAGAGGAGTAGAGAGAATATTCAAATCTATTTATAGATAGATAAAATAATGTAAAAAGTGTAATTATTCATTAACAGATCGTAGAGGTCAACATAATTTTTTATATAATTTAAAAGAGTTGTAGATTAAAGAAAAAAATATGTATTTATGGAGAGCCAGTGTGGTGTAGTGGTTAAGAGTGGTGGACTCTAAACTGGAGAACCGGATTTGATTCTCCACTCTTCCACATGAGTGGCGGACTCTGATCTGGTGAACTGGGTTGGTTTCCCCACTCCTACATATGAAGCCAGCTGGGTGACCTTGGGCTAGTCACAGCTCTCTCTGAACTCTCTCAGCCTCACCTACCTTACAAGGTGTGTGTTGTGGGGAGAGGAACGGAAGGAGATTGTAAACCAGTTTGATTCTCCTTAAAAGGTGGAGAAAATCGGCATATAGAAACCAACTCCTCCTCCTCCTCCTCCTCCTCCTCCTCCTCTTCTTCTTCTTCTTCTTCTTCTTCTTCTTCGGTGGGGCATCATTTTGTACTTTTGCCCCCCTTCAAAAATGTAGATCTGGCCCTGGTGTAGACTCAGCATGAATCAGTAGTAAAATGCACTCTCCCCCCCCGACACCGCCCCCAACAGTAGCTTGTCTGCTGTCTTGCTCAGCACAAGGACAGTGTTCAGAACAGGACTACATTCAAACTGTAGCCCGTTGTGATTATTAGCAGTTCTTTCCAGCATGATTCTGAAACTCAGTGAGTCTGACCCGCCATAAATCTGTACAGTGCATGCAGAGCGTCACTACGAGAGGAGAAGCTAAGAGGCCTACCTGTAGGTATCTCTTCCCTGGCAAGACCTTCACACACTTCCCAGAGCAGCAGAGAAGACTCACTGGCAGCTGTGTGTTTATGTCAAGAAAGTGAGACCCCCGTTCCGAAGGAGCTTCTTGCAAAGCAACCTGGCTGCTCTGTCATCTCTTGGTAGCAGCAGCTGCAATAAGCCCAGGAGTGTTCACTTCCCTCTGTGCGCAAACCCCCCCCCCCAACACACACAAATCATAAGGGTGACTTTGTCATAGTAGTCATAGTCTTAATCTTCTCTTCTTCCTTCTCCCCATTAATCACTACACTGAGCATCTCTTTAAATCTAAGGAAGATTAAGATGGTAGATCCCGCTTTGCCAAGTTTGCAGTGAAATTTTTACTGTCAAGGAAAGTCACCCCATGAATGATATTTAAGTAGATGACATCCAGAAGGGCTCGCATTATTTCTTTTTTTATTGGGTTAGAGGCACTCGAGGGCTGGCAAGCACAGAGGATTCCTGGGTTTCATCCCTGAAAGGGCTCCCATAATACAACAGTTGCAGGGAACTGAAAATCCATATTTGTCCAGTTAATTTCTTTGCTGCTTTTCAGCCATGTTTAAACATGTGTAACAGGAAATGGTGAGCAGCAGACATGTCAACGATCCTAGGTTTCACATGCAACTTGCATTGAAGAAGAAGAAGCAGGGCAACTATGCTTAGGGTTGCCAGGTCCATCTTTGCAACCGGCGGGAGATTTTTGGGGCAACCTCCAGCCGATAAAGATCAGTTCACCTGGAGAAAATGCCCCCTCTGGCAATTGGACTCTATGGCATTGAAGTCCCTCCCCTCCCCAAACCCCGCCCTCCTCAGGCTCCGCCCCCCAAGAAACCTCCCGCCGGTTGCAAAAAGGGAACTGGCAACCCTATGTGTAAATGACTACTTCCACTTCAAATGGTGTGAGATATCCTCCACAAGAGTCCTTGCATGCTTGCCTTGATGTGGATGAAACGAAGCCCATGATCTCATGGGAAGTCGTGGCTGACGGTGTGAACCAGCCCTTATGTATTGCCATCATCAAAAGTCTAAAACTGAAGCTAAATACGTTCTGCATTTGGAAGTCCTTTTAGTTCAGCATCAGCAGGCGCTTTACCTCCAAGTCATAAGGATGGAACAACGAATTTCTGATTTTCCACGAGGGGCCGAAACAGGAAAACTCCTTGGCGGCCTTCTTCTCATGAAAACTGAAACCCAGTTTAATGAGGTCAAATTGCAATGCTTCTATAGTCCATGTTACAGATCAGGAGCAACCGTGCCAGGACTTGCTTGTATCATGGCATCTCTCACAGCCTCTCCATAGTTGTTAAAATAAATACTGCAGACCAAGGAGCAAGTGATCTGGGGAGTGTGACTAGAAGAGAGCATATGTTTCCCTGGACCATTTCCAAGTACACCGAGTATTTCGGTAATGGAACAAGGAATTGCAATTCATTTCACTAATAACGTTCATCCTTTAAGGGTGGGTAACATTTGCCTGGGCCTACTGCAGTATTTAGCTTATTTGAGAACTTGGCCTAGGCTGCGAGTAGAAGACAGATAATGCAAATTTAGTGTAGGGGGAAGGGAGTCAGACAGGATAGAAACTGTCAATTCTCCCTTCCCTGATAGAAGCTGGACTGCAAATGCTCTGTTAGCTTTGTTCCCTGAGTAGGGTTGCCAGCCTCCAGGTTAGGGTTGCCAACTGCCAGGTAGTAGCAGGAGATCTCCTGCTAATTCAACTGATCTCCAGCCAATAGAGATCAGATCACCTGGAGAAAAATGGCCGCTTTGGCCATTGGACTCTATGGCATTGAAGTCCCTCCCCTCCCCAAACCCCGCCCCCTTCAGGCTCCGCCCCCAAAATCTCCCGCCGGTTGAGAAGAGGGACCTGGCAACCCTACTCCAGGTACTAGCTGGAGATCTCCTGCTATTACAACTGATCTCCAGCCGATAGAGTAAATCATGATTTATTCTGGGTCAGCACTGCACTTTTTTACATTCCTTACGGATGCCAAGTTGTCCTGAGCAGAAATAAAAGAAAAAAATAATGGGCATTTTCTCCAGGTGAACTGATCTCTGTCACCTGGAGATCAACTGTAATCACGAGAGATCTCCAGTTACCACCTGGAGGCTGGCAACCCTAGAAAGGGGTGAAAAATGGAGATTGAGGAAAAGGGAATGCAGCAAGGGGGCAGGAAAAGGGGGTGATAAGTAGTAAATGGGTGGTAAAAGAGGGTGAGAAGTGGCAAGGTGGCCACAATGGACCTAGGAGATCCCCCAACTTGTGATTTTCCAACAGCAGTCAAACATCACTACCATGTTGCATTGAGGGGAAAACTATTTCTTCTATTAAAGTTGTAAATAAAAGTTAGCTGTAGCCACATTGCATTAGTGCTCTCTGGTCTATTGGCTTTGTTGCCCAGTTATGCTTAAACTTCAAACAAGTAAGAGAAAGAAATCATATACATAAATTCTAGGTCTCTCCTTGAAACAGGCCAAACTGTCAGAGAAGGATTTAGAGTTAGCTTATCTAGTTGTAGAGACAAGATGTCTGCATTCCTTCATCTTAAGTGTTTTATTGTCCTTCTCCAACCTGACCTTTTTTATGCGAATCCTTGAATATGTGTAGGGTTGCCAACCTCCAGGTGGTGGCTATTACAACTGATTTCCAGGCGACAAAGATCAGTTTCCCTGGAGAAAATGGCCACTTTGCCAATTGGACTCTATGGCATTGAAGTCCCTCCCCTCTCCAAACCCTGCCCTTCTCAGGCTCCACCCCCAAAATCTCCAAGTATTTCCCAACCTAGAACTGGCAACCCTAAGCATGTGCCAAATGTATCCGAGTTGAGCTCCAGCCTTCTCCTAAGGACCCCCAGAATGCCCCAGCCTCACAGGGTTGTTGTCAGAATAAAAGAGTGGATTCCCACTGGGAAGAAAGGTGGTGGTATAAATCAGTGGTTCCCAAAGTGGGCTGTACCACCCCTTGGAGGGGCAATGGGATTACCTAGGGGGGAACTAAGAGGGAAAGGGGCAGCGGGGGGGGGGGTGCTAGAAGTGGACCCCTTCAACTGTGTTGTTGGATAGGGTAGGGGCCGCTGAGGTTGAGTTTGTGGAACCAAGGGGGCAGTGGCCCAAAAGGTTTGGGAACCACTGGTATAAATGAATCATGGAATCATAGAGTTGGAAGGGGCCATACAGGCCATCAAGTCCAAAGCCCTGCTCAATGCAGGATCAGCCTAGGGCATCCCTGACAAGTGTTCATCCAGCTGTTGCTTAAAGACTTCTAGTGAGGGGGAGCTCACCACCTCCCTAGGAAGCTGATTCCACTGTCGAACAACTCTTACTGCAAATAATCTTTTTCCTAATATGCAGCTGGTACTTTTCCGCTCGTAATTTAAACCCATTATTGCGAGTCCTATCCTCTGTTGCCAACAGGAACAGCTCCCTGCCCTCCTCTAAGTGGCAGCCCTTCAAATACTTAAAGAGAGCAATCATGTCCCCCCTCAACCTCCTCTTCTCCAGACTGAGCATTATCAGCCTTTCCTCATGGCTTTGTCTCCAGGCCCCTGACCATCCTCATTGCTCTCCTCTGCACCCTCTCCATTCTGTCCACATCGGTTTTGAAGTGAGGCCTCCAGAACTGCACACAATACTCCAGGTGCGGCCTGACCAATGCTGTACACAGCGGAACTATGACATCTTGCGATTTGGATGTTATGCCTCTGTTGATGCACCCCAAGGTCGCATTAGCTTTATTTGTCACTGCATCACACTGGCTGCTCATATTAACTTATGGTCCACCCGTACCCCAAGACTATTGTTCACACACACTGTTACCCAGAAGTGTATCCCCCATCCAGTATGCATGTCCCTCAAATACATACATACATACATACATACATACATACATACATACATACATACATACATACATACATACATCCGTTAAGTGCCGTCAAGTCGTTTCCGACTCATGGCGATCCTATGAATCATTGTCCTCCAAAATGTCCTATCTTTGACAGTCTTGCTCAGATCTTGCAAATTGAGGGCTGTGGCTTCCTTTATTGAGTCCATCCATCTCTTGTTGGGTCTTCTTCTTTTCACATCCATACATATATACATACATACATACATACATACATTTACAGTTTTTTTAATTCACCTTTCCCACTGAGACTCAAGGCAGATTACACAGTTAAATGCAATAATATTCCATAGAAAGAGACATCTAACAATAGGGTTGTCAGGTCCCTCTTCGCCACTGGCGGGAGGTTTTTGGGGCGGAGCCTGAGGAGGGTGGGGTTTGGAGAGGGGAGGGACTTCAATGCCATAGAATCCAATTGCCAAAGTGGCCATTTTCTCCAGGTGTACTGATCTCTATCGGCTGGAGATCAGTTGTAATACCAAGAGATCTCCTGTCACCACCTGGAGGTTGGCCACCCTATCTAACAAGCACAGTGTCGGTCGATACAATTAGTATGAGGAGACATCTATTGAGCAATGTAGTAGAAACTGCAATAAGCATAGCATGTTAAAAGATATAGCATGTGCATACTTGTAGCCTCTGACACACATGATGGAATGTTTTCAAGCTTTCCAACAGCTCAGGAATAGGGTTGCCAGATCCCTATTCGCCACCAGCGGGAGGTTTTGGGGCAGAGCCTGAGGGGGGTGGGGTTTGGGGAGGAGAGGGACTTCAATGCCATGGAGTCCAGTTGCCAAAGCGGCAATTTTTCTCCAGGGGAACTGATCTCTATCAGCTGGAGATCAGTTGTAATAGCAGGAGACCTCCAGCTAGTACCTGGAGGTTGGCAACCCTGTTCTGTTATGATCTTTTAAAACGCATTCACCAAAAGAAAAAAAAGGCAAAGGAAGGACCTGCACAGGGCAGAGAAATGGCTAAAACGTGGACGACGTCTGCTCTGACAGTTCTTGAGCCCAGTTCAATCAGCTGCAGCTCCTTGAAAGAGCAACACAACCTTGGTCGCATTCTGTACTGCCCTCCTGCTGTGACAGTAAGTTGATCAGGTCTTTGGAAACTTTCTTAAGGTCTGCCAAAAGAGTTTTTCTCAGTTCATCATGTGCATAAAAGACGCCACCAGTCTTTAGGAAAGGGGGACAAAATTAGCCAGTTCTGATTTGCACATTTTCTTTTATTTCCAACTATGGAGGTAAAAAATGCCAAGAGCTTAATGTTAGTAAAACTTGCATATGGTAAGACAATGATTGGTTACATACTGGTCCTTTCATATGCTGCTACTGTGAAGCTTTTAGATTATCAGTTTGATAAAATATGTAGTTTCTGATTTACTTATTATTGATTTTTATATATTATAAAAGAGCCAGCGTGGTGTAGTGGTTAAGAATGGTGGTTTGGAGCGGTGGACTCTGATCTGGAGAACCGGGTTTGATTCCCCACTCCTCCACATGAGCGGCGGAGGCTAATCTGGTGAACTGGATTTGTTTCCCCACTCCTACACACAAAGCCAGCTGGGTGACCTTGGGCCAGTCACACTCTCTCAGCCCCACCTACCTCACAGGGTGTCTGTTGTCGGGAGGGGAAGGGAAGGTGATTGTAAGCCGGTTTGATTCTCCCTTAAGTGGCAGACAAAGTCGGCATATAGAAGCCAACTCTTCTTCTTCTTCTTCTTCTTCTTCTTCTTCTTTTTCTTCTTCTTCTTCTTCTTCTTCTTCTTCTTCTTCTGTTTCTACTATGATTGCTATTATTCCCATTTATTAGGAATGTCGTTAACAGCAACTCGCCTTTTCCGAGTGTAACATGGGTATTTCCTGCAACTATCAAAATCTGTGTTGTCCTGAAAGTTCATCAGCGCTAAACCTGTGAGAACCAATACGATGTACTAGATTCACAGTGCAATCCTAAACAGAGTTACGCCCTTCTTGGTCCATTGTAGTCGATAGATAGAAGGTTACTTAGGATTGTGCTGAAAGTGTTGGACTAAAGAGACTGAAGTTCAAATCCCACTCAGCCATTGGGTGACCTTAATTTGGTTGGATCTAAAGACTCCCTTGCTTTGTATGCAAATCGTCCTTTCATGGAAGGCTTCCTCTTTAGAAGAAAATATCAGGTGGGGCTGCCATGTTAGACTACAGTACTGGAACAAAAATCAAATCTAGAAGCACATTAAAGACCAACAGAGGTTTTCAGGGTAGAAGAAGAGTTGGTTTTAATATGCTAATTTTCTCTTTTAAGGAGAATCTAACCGGCTTACAATTACCTTCCCTTCCTCTCCCCTCAACAAAAACCTTGTGAAGTAGGGGAGGCTGAGAGAGTTCTGAGAGAACTGTGACTGGCCCAAGGTCACCCAGCAGGCTTCATGTGGAGGAGTGGGGAATCAAACCCGGCTCTCTAGATTAGAGTCCACCGCTCTTAACCACTATACCACGCAGATAAAGCTCACTTTGTTAGTTGTATTTGATGAAGGGAGCTTTTGACTCATGAAAGCTTATACCAACATTTTGTTGGTTTTTGAAGGTATTACTGAAGTCAAATTTGGTTCTTTTGCAGAAAGACACTCACTTGGAAGAAGAAACACTTCAGACCTAACTCAGTATCTCAGCTTTCCTGACCTCACAGGGTTCTTGGTAGGGTAGGAGAGCTCCCTGGATGCATCCCCAAGTTCTTTGGACGAAAAACAGAATAGGGAGATAGAGGGAAAGAAAGTTTTCTTCTTTGGAGTGGTCAATGTTCTGTGCAGCTGAAAAAAAAATCAGTATATTTGAAGTTAGAAGTACTATCTTTGGTGTGGGGAGGGGGCGTGGCTCAGTGGTAGAGCATCTAAGTCCCAGGTTGAGACCCTGGAGAGCCAGTATCACTCCGAGTAGACAATACTGACTTTGATGGACCAATGGTCTGATTAAGTATAAGTTCCAGTTCCAGTGCAAAAAAAGAGTGCTTGTATGCAAAAGAGCATTTAGGTGTAATTTGACTATAACTTTTGGTGTATTAAGTATAAGGCAGCCTCACATGTTCATGTATACTAAGTAAAAATTTTTTTTTCAAAACTTTTAAAATATATTACCCTGGTGAAAAGATTCCCAAACAAGACCACAATCTCACAATGTCAAAATAAAACACCCCAGTGAAAGATAATCACTTTGAGATTAAAAAAACCTTAGTGCAGCAATTACTAGACTACTATCATGGTGAAATCATCCATTCACAAAATGTAGCTTTCCCCTAGAAGGCACTAGCTACCTTCCCCATGCTGTCCATCATTCATAAAGTACCAGACAAAATAAAATGCATTACTTCAAGCCGAAGGAGTGTGGAACATGTGTGAGAAAGTTAGCTGAGTTAGTGTCCCTCTGACATTAACATCAAGCTCAGATCGACTTCTCTGTGGAACGACTTGCTCAAAATTTCTTGGTCAAAATTACAGACATAGTCGAGGGGCGGCGGGGGGGGGGAAGGCTTTATCTGTTTTCTGAGTTGGAGTATCAGTTTGCATGGCAACTGCCCAGGAAACCAAAGGGTAGCTCTTTTTTTCCCCTCTTTGGCATGTCGTTCAATTGCTCGAGAGGTGAATGTTAGACATATGAGATGCATAAGATCAACCAGGTGATCTAGGGAAGACCGAGGATATTCCGGTGAAGTCAAAGGTTAAAAATGGACATATTTTATCCCCCATACATAAGAGTGGTGTGATAGTGAGCCATCTGGAGTGGCATACCTCTTTGGAAAAAGACCAGTTTCCACCCTCTTATGAACTCGTGCTTGTCATAAACTTTTGATTTATAAGGACAGGAAAAAGAGTGCCAAACACGTCTGATGCTCCAAGCTGTCATGGGTATTTCAAAAATCTGCTGTCCATGTAACATCTTGTGGCAGGTTTTTGACTTGGCACCGAACAAACTCTTGTAGATAAAGGGCGATGTTGTGATATACGGCACCTAAAATGGAGGCTTAAGCACCTGACAGTTGACCTCATTTAGCCAACTTGATAAGCAAAGAAATAAGCAGTCGTTAGGGGGATATTATCAAATGGACCAGGACAAGACAACATGTTGTCAAATGCAATACTTTCAAAAAACCTGAAAAAATTGCAAAGGTAAACTTCTTTTTGCATAAGGAAAAATAATAGAACAGGAAAGCAGATGAATTAAAAGAACAGAAAATAAGATAAAAGTTGTATAGAAGGTGTGAAGACAGAAAAAATAGGTACCTTAGACACAGTCGGTGAGAATGTGACCCACTTTACAGTTTGAGCTCAAACCCAAACTAAATATTCTGAGTATAAGGAAGAAAATCCTTCAGGTGCTGCTGCCTTTTACTCCTGTGTTAAAGGAGATGCTGGCTAATCCGAATTAAAAGATCACTCCGGCCATTTTTGCAGAGAAAATTTGTAGCTCTGCAGATGTGCAGTTTTCTGATCCAATTCTCAAAACTGTATGCATAGGGGCTTTTTGCTCCAAAGATTGAAAGTTTATTTTAGCAAAAAAAATAAAAAAATGCTAAAATGGTTAATGGAAATAAAGCCGGGATGGGGGGAGGTAACAGCTGGCTCCATTCTGAGATCTTTACACTCACTGCTGAAACTGACCAGAGAGACTAGAGAGGAAGCCTATGAGGTGTGTGTGTGTGTGTGTGGGGAAACACAGCCAGCACCATTCCTGAAATCTTTATACTCGCTGTTGCCAAAACCGACTAAAATGGCTTTTTGGGAAAGGTTGGATGAGGGAGGGGCAAGTGAGAGTGGGCAGGGAAAGAGAAACCCGAAATTAAGAATATTCACAGAAATTGCCTTAATTAGCTTCGCTTTGGGATTGAGGAAAAAATTAAATTTGTGATAAAAACAGGTTCCTGATAACGCGTGACAAGTGCGTGGTGGCTGCGAAGTGACTTCTGAAGGTCGGAAAAATCTTGAATTATCCAAACGAAGCCCTGGAGCGGACCTGCGGGGATTGTGAGGCTAAGTAACCAAGCATAAATGGCCTCCCAACCTGGGCAGAGAAACACCGACATTACAGGATCTGCTGACAAAGTCACAAGAAGCCTACACAAAGTCGGAAGGAATACGAAGAATTCAGACAGAGTGCAATCAGAAACAGAATCACACAGAATAATTAAAATGATTCATGCAGTTCCCAGCAGCCCAGTCTTATGAACTAATGGTAGCAGCCATGGTAGTGACACTCTAAGCCTGGACAGACGGCAGAGTCAATTCTGGTGCAGTGAAACACGGTGAAACGAAGCACTGCTTTCAAAATGGTGAATGGCAGCTCACTATCCCCAATCCCATCTTCAGGCTTTACATTCCCACTGACGGGGAATGTATTGAAGGTTCCAAGGAGGGTTGCCCAATGATGCACTCCAAACAAAACAGAGCCGTTAAAGTAATCCTTCATTAAGAGCTCGAGCTGAGAAGTTCACCTAGTCTAAGTCACTTAAAGACAAGGAAGTTCTAATGAGCTCATTATGCATACAACTTTTATAGTTTTAATGACATGACAGCGTTACTAAGGGCAAAAGAAGAATTATCCCATCCAATTAGGCATAAGAAAGTATTGACGCATTCATGCAGCTTAGAAATTGTATCGAGCTTCTTATAGCTTCAGGGAGGACAACTCAAAATTCTACTCTGTACCATCTTATCAGTGCCCAAGGACGGAGGCCTTGTTTTCTTTGCCAATAGCCCTTTTAGAATAGCAAAGCCAGCATAAAAACTTGTCAGGGTGCAAAGGCCCATTTTCAACCAGAGAAACCTAGCAGACAATAAAGATGGCTCCGCTCATGCCAAGTACAACCGCTCATGCCAAGTACAACTGCTAGTAAAACTGATCTCTAGCCGATAGAGATCAATTCACCTGGAGAAAATGGCCGCTTTGGCAATTGGACTCTATGGCATTGAAGCCCCTCCCCTCCCCAAACCCCACCCTCCTCAGGCTCCACCCAAAAAACCTCCCGCCGGTGGCGAAGAGGGACCTGGCAACCCTATAGAACAGGGGTCTGTGATCTATGGTTGTAGAGACTAACATGGCTCAGTGTGGAACCAAAGATGGATTCTGAAAGGTTTTTATGGGATTAAGATACGTGACAGAAAGGGAAATGATAGATGTGAACAATTGCCAGTGATCCAAGTTCAAACCATGCAGGGATTTACGCCAGTGTACTAGAACAATCACATGGGGTGTATATTTATAAAGATCTCATGTGTGCTACTTCTCAATAAAGGACCCACAATAAATAATGTTTATGTTGTGGAAGCCCTGACCTGGATGGCCCAGGCTAGCCTGATCTCGTGAGAGTTCAGAAGCTAAGCAGGGTCAGCCCTGGTTAGTATTTGGATGGGAGACCACCAAGGAATACCAGGGTTGCTGTGCAGAGGAAGGCACTGGCAAACCACCTCTGTTAGTCTCTTGCCATGAAAACCCCACAAAGGGGTCGCCATAAGTCGTCTGCGACTTGACGGCACTTTACACACACACAATACTCTCATATGATATTGCATTTTTGAATTATACGGAAGATGGCACTTGGTTATCGTCCTTGGTTGTGACGTGAAGGCACTTTACACACACACACGTTGTCGAAACTTTATGGATTGTTAATCAGCATGTCGATTATCAGTAATGTTAAGTTGTACTGTTTCTGTTATACAACTGGGCTTTTGTCTAATGGCCTTAGGTTGACTCCTTGCTCTAAATTTTTAATCATAAAAGGACACTGACCCTCCTGTTACTAGATGCTCTTAAGGTGATATTTATTTGCCATTATACTCCTTTTTACATTATAAATGGCAAATCACCTCTTGAGACTTACTCATCAGGCCGTGAGTCACTGCAGGACTATGGATGTCATCAGGCTTCTGAGTCCAATTAAATGTTAAAGGTTTTGTACTTTGGGTTGACGAGGGGCATCGACTCCCGCAGGACACCAGCAACATTGCTGTCACTTCTTATTAGCTTCACAGGAGGAGGAGGATACAACTGCACCAACTGTGCTGTTGCACCAAGGGCCCAAGTCAAAAATGTTATGGGGCGGATAACTCTGTTTTTGAATTATGTGGAAATCCCTGAGCCTTTGCCACTTATCTCGCAGAGGCAGCCATCCAGAGAGGTTTGTTTACTGGCATTTTCTCCGATTAGCTCACCCAGAGTACAAGAGGGAACAGCCATGAAATGCTGTGAGCTGCCAACAACTCTCGCTTCTCTTTAGTGCATGGTATCAGTGAATTATAACAGCTGTTGCGGGCACACCAATGGGTGCATCGTGACATATAATACCCCCCACAGGAATGTAGTACCCTTAAATAGGGGAGTGACAAATTTATAGCAGCAAAAAGAAATCTCTCTCCTTGCAAAAAAGCAGCGCAGAACCATATCCATCACCCAGGCTAGTTAAAGAAATAAAAGTACTCGCCCCGGCTTGCTTGCTCTGAAATAAATCCGATGGATAAGATAAAATCTCCAGGCAAAACTAATTTGCTTCCTTCACAAAGCATTTGTATCTGCTCTTCAGCTCCTTTTTACATTCTGGTACTACAGGAATATCCTGCGCAAGCAGAAGCTGTGCTGTTCTTGAGGCAACTCAGCAGTTTGTAGGGGTTAGTTCCTAGGTAATACTCTCATACGAGGGAAGGCAGTATGGTACAGCCCGATCTCATCAGATCTCGGAAGCTAAGCAGCGTCAGCCCTGGTTAGTATTTGGATGGGAGACCACCAAGTAATACCAGGGTTGCTGTGCAGAGGAAGGCACTGGCAAAACACCTCTGTTAGTCTGTTGCCATGAAAACCCCCAAAGAGGTCGCCACAAGTCGGCTCCGACTTGATGGCACTTTACACACACACAATACTCTCATATGATATTGCATTTTTGAAGTATACAGAAGATGGCACTTGGTCATCGTCCTTGTTTTCTCATGAACATGTGGAGGACCCACAAGGCTGATGGTGGCGGGGTTGGGGGGATCCCGTCCTTTCCTTCTCTTCCTTGCTCTCTCGCCTGGCTGGTTAAGTACCAGCCAACCCATTGATTTCCAATGCTGCTGCTTCTGCCAGCCTGGTTCCATGTGGATATGGTCGCATGGGACGGCGGCAGGGCAGGGAATGAAACAGTGGGGGGACACTGGCAGTGGGGGGGGGGTTGCTGCTGCAGCTTCCGCTCCTCTTTGTCTGCCCACCTGGCTGGTCGGCTTGAGTGGCTACGGTCTCCGCACCTGCCCATCTGCTCATGCAGTGGTGGGCAGCTGCTCCGTGGCCATCTGTCAGCAATGCTGATTCTATGACTTTAGGCAGATCATGAGAGGGAGGGCAGACTCTTTGGCATTATACTACACTGAGGTGATTCCCCTCCCCAGACCCTGCCCTCCTCAGGCTCCACCCCCAGATCTCCAGGAATTTCCCAGTCTGGAGTTGGCAACTGTAAGCTTTACACTTGCTTGCTTCCTGCAAACTCAGATATATGTGCAGAGATTGATGGGATTTAGAAGGGTGTTTTGTGACGGCACTTTACACACACACAGCTGTCTTTAGGATGAGCCCCTCGATCAGGGGTAAGCTTTGTAAGGAATTCCAGAAATTAAACAAGCAACCTTTTTTATTTTGCCCTTGTCATCTCTCAGGTAGATCTCCCCCCCCCCCCCAACAAAACTATCTCATGTAAAGTTGTCACGTACTTGCAAGACTGGCAGGCTTGTTCAAAATGTGTCACTTCCTAAGCGACTGAGTTGAGCTTACTTCAGTGACAGACATAGATCTTTCTCTGCATCACAGCTGATTTATCATGATGTCTTCATGCACACTATTTGCCTAGTAATAAATGTAGAATCCCAAATAATGTTATCCTTTAATAAAGTGCCACTTTTTCATCTTTGTGTGTCTTTGGCCCATTAAGCCTGTCAGAGAGATCTGATATCAGAAAGTCAAATCTAGTGTGTGAATTTTTTAAAAATCTCAACTATTAAATATTTTTGTTAGGTAATTTATTCCCTATAAGAAATATGTGCATTAAAGCAGGAGTCAGCTTTGCTGACTATGTGAGTAGTTTGGGGTTTTAAGGAGTGGGTGCCACCAGCTGCTAGGAGTGCTCAACCAGCTACAAAACGTAGGCGGTTCCAAGCCAAGCATCCTCCTATGATGGAGGCATAGGTGTTCCCTGCAGGGTTCATTTTCTGAAGCGCATTCTGGTCCTATGAAGTGGAGGAAAGCAAAGAGGGGCTACTTGCTTTGGAGAAGAGACATTTAGGGAAGAAGGAAGTGGGCAGCAGGAAAGCATGTTGGGGACCACTGCATGAAAATCAATTTTCAGTAGGATTACCAACCTCCAGGTACTAGCTGGAGATCTCCTGCTATTACAGCTGATCTCCAGCCGATAGAGATCAGTTCCCCTGGAGAAAATGACTGCCCGCTTTGGCAACTAGACTGTATGGCGTTGAAGTCTCTCCCCTCTCCAAACCCCCGCCCTCTCCAGGCTCCACCCCAAAAACCTCCCACTGGTGGCGAAAAGGGACCTGGCAACCCTAATTTTCAGTGATGTGGCATGGAGGTATTAGATAAATAATCATTCTCATTGATACATTTTTTTCCCACAGGGAGCAACAAATCCGAACACTTCATTCCCTCTAACTACCACTTACGTTCAGATGTATAAAAATATACTTATTATTTTAACCTAAAAAATCCAGAAGTTACTCTTCAATCTTTATTTAGCCAGGAAAAAAAATCTGGATTAGTATTCTATGCCCATCTCTTTTTTCCGCTGTGTATGGTATGTTAGTATTTGGATTATAATTCTTTAAAGGTGAGAATGTGCATTATTTTATGACTAGAGCCTGGAAACTCTTCAGGGATTTTATAAACACTTAGAACTAAATATAACCATGGGAGCAGTCTACACATCGGTGATCGAAATAGATAGCGTGCAGAGTGATTACAGTTTCTTGGAGGGGACTTTACTGAAATCCTTTCGGGGTGATGCAATACAAGGCAGAGAGAGAATTTTGCCAGCACAGTTTTTCATACAGAATGGACCGAATCTGATGAAATAATGACTGCCAGTTGATGAAGGGATGATGATTCCCTTTATTTATAGTCCACCTTTCTCACTGAGACTTAAAGTGGATTACAAATTAGATTAGTGATGGATCACGCTCATTATCAACGGAAGTTGTAAAAGTCAGTGCTGCTTTCCCCCTCAGGCCTTTAGCAGCATATTATTGTAGTTTATCGAGACATTCGAAGAGTGCCAAGTTAAATTTTAGACATTTTCCTAAAAGGTTGTCTGCTAAGTAAAAGATACCATTTAATGTGGCTGAAATATCAAAGAAAAGAATCTTGCCAGGGGAAAAAAGGATGATTAGAAAACATGTAATTTGAATGAATGAAATGAAAAACCTTTAATGGCATAAGTAATATTACAGTTGTTACAGAAGGTACATAAAATATGCAGTCATTAAGATAAAAACATAGTCCAGTAAATTCCAAAAATAGAAATTACAAACGTTGGGCTTTTTGAACTTTCATCACATTCACTAGAAAACTGGCACATCTACAGTAACCTCCGGATCAGAATCATTTAACAAAAATTGACGTTTTGCTTGGGTAGATAGGTGATATTTGGAAAGAAGCCAATTTTTTAACCATTTCCCACAGGGTGCTTCATATAGAGGGCAGACCAACAGAATATAATCAATTGAGTCCAGGGAACGGGTATCACAGGGACAAGTCCTTTCCCGGATTGGTATTTGTTGATACCTTCCATATAGCATCCTTGAAGGAAAGGCATTAACCCTAGCGAGAGAGAAGCCTCTGCAGAGGGCTGGGATGTCCAGAGTGTGAAAATAATGGGGAATATTGTTGGTTAAATTCTTGAGACCCAAAACATGTAATTATTGCTTATTTGGAGAGATAATGATATTGGATAGAAAAATCCTGAACTACTCAGTACAACAATTGTTCTGGGGAGGGAAGTATATTTATTTTAGATGTAGATCACGATGCGTAGCCATGTTACAGCCCATCCCTGACCTAAAAGGACAAAAGTCCTTTGGAGGTCAGAAATGGGCAGCGCCAGCATAAGTGGGACAGCCGCCAGCTCCAGTACCACTTACGCCGTCCAGGATGGCATGGATGCTGGCAGGGAGACCCGGATGCCATTCTGTTGGACGCCTTCTGCCGGTGTCCCTGGCACGAAGCCCTGCACCAGTGGGCCGGGGGGCGTTCCCGGAGCATGCCGGGGGGCAGAGCTGCCAGTAGGCAGCTTCCTGTCCCCTTTCAACCAGGTACGCCGTTGTTGAGAACAGCGTTGCTGCGCCAGCTTTTTGCTGGTGCAGTTTCGCTGTTTTCAATGGGGCAAAATGCCCCATTTAAAAAATAAAAAGCCAACTAAAGGCTAGATTGGATTTTTCCAATTTTTCCAATATCAATATGTCTCTCTCCATATAAGAAATAATTACGTCTTCTAATAATTCTTTTCCCCCTGGCAAGATTCTTTTCTTTGATATTTCAGCCGCATTAATTTAGCAAAAATCATCTTAAAGAGACTGATAGCAACAGAGTTGGTCTTATGGATGAACTTCCCATTGGACTTTCGACTTTAACCCTCAGTCTTGACAAATTCCACTACTATGAAGTCAGTTGACATGAAGATCTTTGGACAAGTTTATTTCCTAGCAGGCATTAAACCATGACCTAAGCAGAATTCCAATGGGTGATCGCATCCCAAAATAGCTGATTCGTCACATGGCCTATTACCTTTTAAATGTTGACAAAGAAAGCTTCCAGAAAATTCTAGGCACACTTTCCGAGATATGTAAATAGCTGCATCTATAAACCCTTGTTTATCACATATGCCTATAATGGTGATTGGAAAAACACTATTTATTTTAAGCAGGCCCTTCACAAAAAACTTCTGAGATGCCACTTCAATTTCTGCAAGCTCTTTGAGGAGCTCATGATGGCGGGGTGCTAATGGTTTCCTCTTGTGTAGAAAATAGATTCCTTCATTTTTTAAAAAGGTTTAAAGCGATGCACCCATTTTACATCTAATTTCACAATCTACATCCCTTGGAGTCAGCAGCAAGGTTCTTTTTACCCCTAGCTTGCACAAGCTTTGCGAAACACCATTAGTTTACTCCAGAAGAAGCAGTAAAGTATTCTGTATTGTTATGTATTGTTTACACTAGGGAGTAAAATAGTCTTGTTCAGTTCAAGGTGTTCATACTGACCATGTATGTAGTCCACCGTGAGTTCCAGCGGGAAAGAAAGACTTTAAATAATGTAAATAAATAAATAATATAAATAAATAACGTCCTATTGATGAAGTCGATCAATTTGTGATTTCTATTTAATCAACTTTACTATGTTTTTTTTCAAGGAATTAAAAATGTTTGGGAGAGCACTATGGTTAAGTGGTAGAACATACGCTCTGCATGGAGAAGGTCCCAGTCCAATCCTCAGCATCTTAGGTAGAAAACCTTTTTGTCCTGAGTTGCCAAATACAATAAATAGTATCAAGCAAAATTCACTAATGGTCTGACTTAGAAGAAGAAGAAGAAGAAGAGGAGAAGGAGGAGGAGGAAAAGGAGGAGTTGGTTTTTATATGCCGACTTTCTCTACCACTTAAAGAAGAATCAAAGTGGCTTATAATCACCTTCCCTTCCTCTCCCTACAACAGACATCCTTTGAGGTAGGTGGGGCTGAAAGCTCTCTAAAGAGCTGTGACTAGCCCAAGGTCACCCAGCTGGCTTCATGTGTAGGAGCGGGGAAACTAGAGTCTGCTGCTCATGTGGGGGAGCGGGAAATCAAATCCGGTTTTCCAGATCAGAGTCCGCCGCTCCAAACCACCACTCTTAACTACTACACCCCTTGATGTAAGACAACTTCATACATCCATATGCTATATATGTAACACTGTTTGACAAAGGGTCTATGCATCCCAAGTAGCCAGCTTCTTCGAACTTAGTAAATGCATATCTGAGATCAGGGAGGTTGTGTGTGATTGCAGATTCAGCCATCAAAGTTTAATGGGCAGTCATTTTTGATCAAGCCAACCTCCCTGGGTTGTTGTGCATTTCAAAGACTGGGAGAGGAGTTCATATATGATTCTCTGATAAAATATGGGATAGAAATGTGATTCAGTATATATTTGTCTATGCCCATGGATAAGCTTAAGACAGGAATATTTATGGCAAAGGAAACAGTCTCAAGAGATTTATATTCAAAGTTGACAACCATTTATTAAATATCGAAATAAAACAAAACCGTGCAAAACTGTTAGATATGTTTTAGAATGTATGATCCCAATTTATTTTGTACAAACCTTGCTAATTTTAGATATTAAGGACTCATATTTATTAGAGTTGACGACCTGCAGGTGGGCCCTGGAAGCCTACCAGAACTAAAACTAAGGTAGCCAACCTCCAGGTGGTTCCTAGAGATCTCCCACTATTACAACTGATCCCCAGACAATAGAGATCAGCTCCCCTGCAAAATAAAAAACAACAATGCTGCTTTGGAGGGTGGACATCTCCAAGTATTCCCCAATCTTAGCAGCCCTGTTTATTGACTGCGTTTATTATGACTTTTGATATTAAGTACATGCGGTTTCTGTGCATAAATAATACAAAAGTGAAATGATATACATTCCACAACCAGTAACTAAAAATGCTCTTGTACCCTCTGCCTATTCCCACCCTTCAAGATCAATATCGACTAGTCCAATCGCAAGCTCTGTGGCGGGAAAAGGGTGTCCCGAATCACAACGCACAGCAAAAAAAAAAAAGCCGCGCGTGCGAAGGAGCAGCATGGCCATGATTTAGGTAACGGCCTTTTTTTTTGGACAACCACCATTCTCCTTAGCAGGCCAGAAAACTCACACCATGGTGGCAACAGTAGAAGCTGCTGTGGGAAACGGGAGGGTGGGACAGAACCAGAGTTGGAAGGGACCGCCAGGGTCATCTCCAGGGGTCGGCAAACTCATTAGTCAAAAGAGCCAAATATCAACAGGACAACGATTGAGATTCCTTTTGAGAGCCAAATTTCTTAAACTATATAGGTAGGTACACTGTTTATTAACTTAATAAACTTTAATTAAAGTTTTAAGTCTTAATTAAACTATAGGTACACTGAATAAAACTTCATATCATACTTAATAATGATCTTATTTATTGATAAAAATTAAATTGTAAGTCCCTGCCATTTCCCCCTCCCCCGTCTGGAGGCCAGGTCTACCCATTGGCTTTCTTGGCAGTAGACCTGGCCTCCGGAGGCCCATAGAAGCCAATGGGTAGACCTGGCCTCTGAAGGGGGACTTTTTCCCCTCCTCGGAGTCCAGGTCTACCGCCAAGAAAGCCAGTGGGTAGACATGGCCTCCCAATGGGACTCAGCCAGAGGCCAGGTCTACCAAAGGAAGCCCGCCCTGCCCAACAGCTGATAGGCGGGGGGGGCAGGAACCGCTGAGCCGCCCGCCCAGCAATCGCGCGGCTAGAGGGGAGGGGAGGCTTTAGCCTCCCAACCATTGAAGGCAAGGGAAAGGGGGACCTGGCCACTCTCCAAGGCGGGAAGGGGGGGAGAGACAGCGCGCCCGCTTGCTTGCTCTCTCTCTCTCAGGTGCGCCGGCTCTGCAGCCCGGCTGCCGGCGCGAGCGGGCGCGAGAGCAGGGGCTCCGAACCAAGTTTGGAGAGCCGCACTCAACGGGCCAAAGAGCCGCATGCGGCTCGGGAGCCGGTTTGCAGACCCCTCCAACCCCCTGCACAATGCAGGGAATTCCCAACTACCTCCCCCCCACACCCCCAGTGACCCCAGAAGATGTCAAAAGAAAAAGGAAAAAAAACCCTCCAGGATCCCTTGCCAATCTGTCCTGGAGGAAAATTGCTTCCTGACCCCAAAGTGGCAATCGGCACTACCCTGGGCATGCAAGAAAGGGCCACAAGAGCCAACCACTGATGCAAACTTTCCTGACCTCCCTTTCATGATCTGCCTAAGGAGGGAGGGGAGGGCCGTGGCTCAGTGGTAGAGTATCTGCTTGGCATGCAGAAGGTCCCAGGTTCAGTCCCTGGCATCTCCAGTGAAAGGGACTAGGCAAGTTGGTGATGTGAAAGACCTCTACCTGAGGCCCTGGAGAGCCGCTGCCGGTCTGAGTAGACAATACTGACTTGGATGGACCAAGGGTCTGATTCAGTATAAGGCAGCGGCTTATTCATGCGTGTGTCACAGAATCAGCATTGCTGACAGGTGGCCATCTAGCCTCTGCTTCAAAACCTCCAGGGAAGGATTATCGGTCAAACTATAATATATGATCCCAAACTATTTCTACTGAGTAAAACTCCAGATAACATTGACAAGGACCAACAGGATATATTAAAACATTTAATTACAGCTGCAAGAGTAGTTTTAGCATCTTTGCGGAAAACAAACAAGAATACCAAAAACTGAGACCTGGATTGATAAAGCTTACGAATACATAACAATGGCACAATTAACTGAAACATTACAAAAGGATACTCAAAAACAAAACAGAGACAAATGGAAATCTTTCTGTGAATATCTTAAAACCAAAAAAATAGCAATTAAACTCTATGAGCTACAGCAGGATTAAACTGGAGATTAAATCCACTCTGCTAGTAAGTTAATATATTACTATATTCTGCAAGGGGGTAGTACTAGGCATATCAATGTCAAACAATATTTATGTAATGTTTTTTCCCTTTTTCCCTTTCTTCCTTTTGTACCCCTATTTATTATTGAAAACCAATAAAAATATGTATATATGTATATATATATATATATATATATATATAAAAAACACCTCCAGGGATGGAGAGCCCACCCCCTCCCGAGGATGCCTGTTCCACCGAGGAACTGCTCTAACCATGCGCTGCTAGTGCACCACTTGCAATTGGAAGTGTGGACTACAACTCCCAGCATGCACTTGGTGTAGGCTTGTTTAGCCCCGCGCAGGAAAAGGAAGCCCGGGAGGGAGAGGCGAATGCAAGGGCGGAGGGGAAGGTGTGGTTGTCGCCGTTGCTCAGGGAAGTTTGCTTAGTTAAAATGGGAGGGGGGGGGAAGGGTTTTGAAAAGAAGTCAGTTTGTTATGAAAGTGGTTGCAGCCTGAGTGTGCACAAATTGCACGGTTGCGTTGGTGTGCAGCAACAGCAAAATGGCAGCAGCCTAAATGTGCACAAATTGCACGGTCGCGTTGGTGTGCAGCAACAGCAAAATGGCAGCAGCCTGAGTGTTCACAAATTGCACAGTTGCGTTGGTGTGCAGCAACAGCAAAATGGTAGCAGACTGAGTGCACAAATTGCACAGTTGCATTGGTGTGCAGCAACAGCAAAATGGTAGCAGACTGAGTGCACAAATTGCACAGTTGCGTTGGTGTGCAGCAACAGCAAAATGGCAGCAGCCTGAGTGTTCACAAATTGCACAGTTGCGTTGGTGTGCAGCAACAGCAAAATGGCAGCAGACTGAGTGCACAAATTGCACAGTTGCATTGGTGTGCAGCAACAGCAAAATGGTAGCAGACTGCACAAATTGCACAGTTGCGTTGGTGTGCAGCAACAGCAAAATGGTAGCAGACTGAGTGCACAAATTGCACAGTTGCATTGGTGTGCAGCAACAGCAAAATGGTAGCAGACTGAGTGCACAAATTGCACAGTTGCGTTGGTGTGCAGCAACAGCAAAATGGTAGCAGACTGAGTGCACAAATTGCACAGTTGCTTTGGTGTGCAGCAACAGCAAAAAAACCCAAACCATGTTGTAGGCTCCTGTAGCATCTTAAACAAGTTTATTGTCTCGCGCTGTCGATAGATTAGAGGCCGCTTCCTCAGGTGCGATGAAGCCTGAAGCCTCAGCTAAATGCAGAAGGCACAGAAAATCTCAAACACAGAGATATGTGTGACTGTTCAGGGAGCACCTAATTATTGAATCTGGGCACCTTGGTAGGGTTGCCAGCTCTAGGTTGAGAAATACCTGGAGATTTTTGGGGGGTGGAGTCTGGGGTTTGGAGAGGGAGGGGACTTCAGTGCCATAGAGTCCAATTGCCAAAGCAGCCATTTTCTCCAGGGGAACTGGTTTCTATTGCCTGGAGTTCAGTTGTAATAGTGAAAGATCTCCAGCCACCACCTGGAGGTTGGCAACCCTACAACCTCAGCCTGCCTGATGGGGGAGCAGGTAGCGTTCTGCTCATATTGAGAGACCTTTCTTTTAGAAGGTGTGCCTAATTCACCTGTAGTGAAAGATGCATTTGTTTTGCGTTTTAGTGCATATATACATTTACTACATTATTGTGATGTGTAGGAAAGACCTTTTATTCCCCAAGGGGAAAATCTTATGCATAGGAGAGGAAGAATCTATACTGACAGGTGGAGAGGCATTAATTCAGCCTTTGGGGATTCTGAGATAAGCTGGAGGTCCATGATCTAATCTTTAGAAATTTACAATTTCATTTAAAAGCATTGAGGGGGGGTGCTACTCAGGGCTAGACTGCTGGGACAGCAGGGCTTAACCTTCCCTTTAAAATTAAGGACACCTGGGGCTCTTTAATTGTGCCATAAGTAACTTTCTCTGCTGCATACAGAACTAGACAAAGGACTGTGATAACTGTCAGGTTGTGATTGTCATGCACAGTATACTTCTGAATTGTGGATGATTAGGGAATGCAAGAGGATCATGTCATCTTCCCATAATATGAAATGGGGCAACCTGCCACATATGCACATACAGAACTGTCTTGTTAAATGTATAGTCATTTTAACTTTTGGTTTCTTTTATTATAGTGGTTTCTAGGGCGCTACAAGTTTATAAAAACTAAAAATGGGTGACTGTACAGAGGTATGTTTATAACACCATTCATGTAGATGATATTAAGTGTAAAGACCCTACTTAAAACAGTGTTGATAAAAATAATTACAAAAATTAGTTGCACATAAAAATTCTTACTCGCTGGTATTTTCATGCATGCCAAGAGACACTAATAATTTGTAGAGCAGGAAGTGGCAAAAGTATGTGATTGACGGGAACAGAGAAAAATTAGTTCTTCTGAGTAGACTAAAAAAAGAATCTGCAGAGGGGAGAATCTGCAAATCTTTTCCCCCCATTCCAAAAACATTACTCTCCAGGAATTTATAACATCTCAGGAGTTTGAGCAAGCCAATTTCTCCTCCTACCCCTTTTTCCTATTTAACTAATTTTAACTGTTCTCAATGTACTGTGCCTCAGGAGCATATTCTGGCTATAGTTGGGGTTTTGTCTTTCTTTTGATTAACTAAGACTTATTTTTCTGCATTCCTGTATATCTCATGTGTACTTTTGCCGCTTTTCTGATTGGTGTGGGGACAGTCACTTTACTATTACATGTAGTAATGTGTCTCAATTGCACAATTGCATTTTTGCAGAAATACTTACAGAATTTCATTTTGCCATTCCACCAAAAGCTTGAATAGACCCATTTCTTAGATGCTTTCATTTCATTGTTGACATTTTTTATTCATTCACATTAGTTTTCTCCTATGTCAAAGCTCAGGATTAGACTAGCCTTCCATATTGCTGTTTGTGTGGTCTGAATAGAAATCTATTGATTTCATATCCCCGACCTCAGCTTTCTTTTCTCTCATCTTGCCACCGGCAGCCTGCCAGTACACCCAAAGACTTATGGCTGCCTGGGAAACAATTGCTGTTTTGCATGGGGGTGGGATGGAGGGGTAATTGAATCCAGCATTCTTCCACAAGATTCTCTATTTCGTTTGCTGGGATTCATTTTCTTGCCTATTTTGGGAATTGTTTGGATGCCCCAGTGGTTTGTGTGGGGCCAGACAGATGGCGGTTGCCTACTAGTTTTTCATGGATTGCTGCTGTGATGGTGGCTTTTGTTTTTGTATTAGTGTTGAATTTAATTAAATAAAAAAGAAAAGAAATCTGTTTATTGATTTCAGTATTTTTATTTCTAGGCTGTGGTGAAAATACCTTTCGGAAACAAATATCTCGATGCTATTTTATCCATCCCTGGCAAGATACTACCATATTCTGTGATTCTTACTCACGGAGCATCTGGCGATATGAATTTTTCTCATCTAAAATCTTTAGCGAACTACCTTGCCTCTCATGGACTTCTGTGCCTTAGGTTTACCTGCAAAGGCCTTAACCTCGCCTATCGAACCAGAGCATATACAGCAGTTCTGGTACGAAAGACCCATGTTTGGTTTTCAGTCCAAGATGAGCAGAGGTTTCAGGTGTACAGATTGTTGCTTCTGTATAAGCATCCGACCAAATTATGTCTTACAAAGAAACAAGAAAACAAACAAACAAATAGGCCCCTATCTCAAGGAGCTTAAAATATAAATGTTGACAGAAGGGAAGAAATAGGCGCGACTAATAAGGAATAAATATAAACAGGTTTTGTTTCAGTTATGGTTATATTAATAAGAAAGGCGGTGTGGTGTAATGGTTAGACTAGGATCGGGAAACGCAGGTTTGAATTCCAACTCTGCCATGGAAGCTTGCTGTGTGATTTAGGTCATCCAGTAGTCAGCTCTCCTTACCTGCATACCACTTTTGTTCTTAAAAGCATCCACCTACTTCCCATATAACTGAGAGAGACTCAGGCAAACTGGCCAGACCTTCTGTTCTATGGTCTGATCTGAGTTGTTTCAGATTTCACTGCATAAGAAAGTGAATGTACGAAAGTGAATGTACTGCAAGCACGTCCTTGTTCCGTTTGTTAAGCTGAAGGTTTGTAAAGCAGACTTTGTGTTTTGTATCTTGCTAAAGCCCATCTTTTAGAGGGATCTCTATCTACTGGTGAAACATGCTATGGCTTGCTTGTATTCTTACTTATTGATAGTCCTATTAATTTAATTTTTTAATTGTTGAAGCTATTAACAATTTGTGTTTTTTAGGAATATTTAAGATCTAGTGGCTATAAACTTTCAGGTGTTTTTCTTGCAGGTAAGAAATGCATTTAGTCTTTTGTAAAATTCTACTGGGTTACAAATTAAAATTACACCGTGTGCTGTTTTGTGTTCTAGGAAAATAAGGAGTTGAGAAGTTTTTTTAATTGAAGTGGAAAGATTTCCATTAGAATCTTTAAACTTCATACATACGCTGTGTTCATGTGTTAAGTGTTGTCAAGTCACCTCCGACTCATGGCGACCCTATGAATCAGTGTCCTTCAAACACCCTATCGTTAACAGCCTTACTCAGGTTGTGCAAACTGAGAGCCATGGCTTCCTTGATGGAGTCAATCCATCTCATGTTGGGTCTTCCTCTTTTCCATCTACCTTCAGCTTTTCCTAGCATTCTTGACTTTTCCAGTGACTCGTCTTCTCATAATGTGACCAAAGTACAATAGCCTCAGATTAGTCATTTTAGCTTCTGAGGAGAATTCAGGCTTGATTTGATCTAGACCAATGGTTCCCAAAGTGGGCAGTACCACCCCCTGGGGGGGCGGTGGGATTACCTAGGGGGGCACTAAGAGGCAAGGGGGCGCTAGAGGTGGGCCCCTTCAACTGTGTTGTTCACTAATTTACAATAGATCAAGCTGTGGCACCATGCTGGCAAATTTGATGGAAACGATCAGAATTTTTTTCTTTGAAGAGCCGGTACCACTGGATCAAGTTCATCGGTTTTGTTGAATAACTTTCAACTAAAAAGTTTTAATTTTGATTTTGAATAGATGTGCAATTAATTATTACTGTTTTGAAACGTTATTGTTATTATCTTTAGTAAATCATGCAAACCCCTGTTTTGAATAATGCTTTTTATAGGATAGGGGAGGGGGCGCTGGGGTTGAGTTTGTGGAACCAAGGGGCGGTGGCCCGAAATGTTTGGGAACCACTGATCTAGATTAACCTGTTTATCTTTCTGCTAATATCTAAATAAATGAATGAATGTTCTTGAATATGACTTTGACGGCTTGCTTGTACTACTGTTCCTCTCTAATTTTTTCTCCTAACTTCCCACCTCCATTTTCCTTCCTTGTGGAATCTAGGCCGTTCAATGGGTTCCCGTGCCGCAGCCTCTGTGACTCGTCACGCTGATCAAGGCAATGACAGCTTCGTTCTCGGCCTGATATGCCTTTCTTATCCACTTCACCGACCAAAGCTTCAGTCCGAACTTCGAGATGAAGATTTGTGTTTGATCAAGTCCCCTGTGCTTTTTGTGTCAGGCGGCGCAGATGAGATGTGTGATAAAGTGAGTTCCTTTATGCATCAAAGTTGAAGGGGAGGAAAAAGCCTTAGTTAATTGTGCAGTAATGAAGACTGAGAAAGGTTTTCCAGATATTGAACTGAAAGAAAAATTAGACCAAAAAAATTGCATTTTGAGTTACCATGTTAAATTAGTGGGAGGTGAAAACTTAATTTCATTATTTTCATGCTAAGTTTTATTTCTCAGTATTGAGTAGCCAATAATGTAAAAGTGTATTTTCCTCCTTTGGAATTCTCTAAGGGCATACTGTCCCTTTAGAGTTTTAACTGAGAGAACATATGCTTTTACTTCTTTACCACTATGGCTGCTATGAATGTTCATTACTAAGGTGGTTAGTATATTTTCCAGAGGGGGGGGAAGCAGTTTTTCAGAATACTTCCTTGTGTTTTGTCCCCCAAAATGCAATTTGACAGTGTTGCATGGCTCTGTCTTTAATCTTGCTGGTGTTCAAGGGTTTCTTTGTTCCCCAAACCATACCTTATTGCATGCTGCTTCCTTTTGAAGTAATGCTGTAGTATATTTAATGTACAAGGCTAGCCTGATCTCATCAGATCTCAGAAGCTAAGCAGGGTCAGCCCTGGTTAGTATTTGGATGGGAGACCACCAAGGAATACCAGGGTTGCTGTGCAGAGGAAGGCACTGGCAAACCACCTCTGTTAGTCTCTTGCCATGAAAACCCCAAAAGGGGTCGCCATAAGTCAGCTGCAACTTGACGGCACTTTACACACACAGAAACTGACAGCACCAGGCTAAGGAATCTAAACTCACCTAATTATTTTGGTGTTCTTCTTTGCTGAAGTTCTCCCATGGAGTTCACCACATTTTGTTGGACTTATTTCTTAACCTTGCTGTGGGGTTGGGTTACAGTTTTTGAATGTATCTAGGTGATTTATATAGGTTGTTGTAAGCTTCAGAATTTTTGATGTTAGTCTTTTTATAAACTGTTTAGATTCTTTAGCCTGGTGTTGTCATTTTCTATTGTACATCGTTATCTACAACACTATATATTTTGCTTTTGTTAGTATCTTTAATGGCAGCATTTAGAGGGGAATCTATCCTATGTCCAGAGCTACCGATTGCTTCATCTATGTTGGATCCAAGTTCTTCATGGATAAAAAAGATAACTCTTATTTTGTTCTTTCCTTGTTTTAAATAGACATTGTTGGAAGAAGTTGCCATCAAAATGAAAGCACCTCAGAAAATCCATTGGATTGAAAATGCAAATCATAGCATGGCTGCAAAAGGACGAACTACAGAAGATGTCTTGTTGGAAATAAACATGCAGGTTTTGTCTTGGATCAAAGAAGTCATTTCATAAGAACTGATACTATTACTACCTACTATGCAGCATCTGCCCAGTGACAGTCTGTATATGTGAGTGATTAATAACAGCTTTGAATAGGAGTAAAAGCTTTCAGCAACCCAAAAATGTATTGATGAATAACCTGGATGTTGTCATGATTCTATTGTAATGGCGTATACTTTTTGCCTTAGTGCCTTTTTCTGTATTGAATAGTTTATGTTCCATGCTAAGAAAAATTTTGCTCTAATTTTTTACTAAAGATATTCTAATGTTCACATTCCATGCATTTTACTTTATGCAGAGCAGCGTTTCTTTGCAAAAACTGTCAGTTAAGTCGAATTTTCATGAGCCTGATTGCATTTTCATTGATAACTCTCCTGTGTCTGGATATCCATTGTGTAGCATTTTAACTGCATATGCAGAAAAAGGTCTCTTGAATGTTCAGTGCTTAAGGTATGAATGTTTTCCTAAATTACTTAGATATTGTTCAGCTTCTCCAACAAAACTGCAGATTTGTAAAAATTAAACTTACAACAGTGTATGTTTTCGTTTTCTAATGCTTTCTAAATTTAGATTGTCATGTGATGTTAGAGGGACAGTTATCTCCTGAACACTTTTGTTGGAATAAAATGTATGCTTTGTATGTAGTAAAACTCTCTTTGTTCGATAACCAAGTATCTTGTATTGGGAATAAAGAAAGATGTAGGTAAGGTTCAGAGTTACTTTGCACTTCACAGCTAAGTGATTTCTTCCTGATAGGCTTTTTAGTCTTTACTTTCCTGTATCTGGCATTTCTCTACCCAATTGTTCTTTGCAAAATGAACAAGAAATAAAATACAATGATACTTAAATGTCTCCCAAAACTTCATGGGTGAACAGAAATGATGCAGACCTGGACAGACTTCCATACATGTGGAACATTTCTCAAGTGTTTCTGTACATGTTTTATCCTGAGAATGTTTGAAGACAGGCAGGATAATGCTGCTGCAGTTGTCTTGTTTGTGGCTTTCTAGAGGCACCTAGTTGGCCACTGTGTGAACAGACTGCTGGACTTGATGGGCCTTGGTCTGATCCAGAAGGGCCTTTCTTAAGTTCTCCACTGAAAAGTCTGTTAAGTATTTTTAATTATGTTAAATCAGAATTATATTAACAGCTTGATCCTGTACTCTGCAAGTAGTGTAGGGTTTCAGGCAAGGACTTTGCACTTACTGAGCTAAATAGAATCTGTCAGCATATTTACCACCCGGAGAAAGAGTAGTACACAAAGAAGGAGGTGAGATGGGGGTGGTGATACATGTGTGGGGGCAGCTACATTATAATGAATCAATATATTCAGGAAAAGCATCTGGTACTCTGCTTCTGGGTCTATGAAATATCAATAGAAACTTGGGATGGAGAAAAGATCTAAGTTTTGCCCTAACAGCCTAGTTTCTCTGGAGGTGGAGAGTACTGACAGGAGGAAATGTTCAAGCGTGTTATCTGCATTTCCAAAAGACTATATAGCCTTGTTCATGATACAGTGAACACGTGTCTCTTCTACGTACATCTCTTTGTAAGAAAAAGCCAACACACATTCACTTTGCAAATGAAACCAGGGACCACTACATGGATAAACGTAGGGTTTCAATCCCACTGAACTGAACGTGCGTTGAATGTAACATGAGAATTCGTCAACGCACATATAAAGAAAAATGAAGTTACACTGCACGCACATTGTACACATGCTCACTGTAACTTGTGAACAGGGATCAAACCACATGCTTTTGCTGAAGTGTAGCTAGGACTATAGAGCCCTGTGGAGCAGAGTGGTAAGCTGCAGTACTGCAGTCCAAGCTCTGCTCATGACCTTAGTTCGATGTCGACGGGAATCAGTTTCAGGTAGCCAGCTCAAGGTTGACTCAGCCTTCCATCCTTCCGAGGTCGGTCAAATGAATACCCAGCTTGCTGGGGGTAAAGTGTAGATGACTGGGGAAGGTACTGGCAAACCTGCCCGTAAACATAGTCTGCCTAGTAATTGTCGGGATGTGACGTCACCCCATGGGTCAGGAATGACCCGGTGCTTGCACAGGGGACCTTTACCTTTAGCTAGGACTACACATGAAACTGCCTTATACTGAATCAAACCCTTGGTCCATCATAGTATTGTCTACTCAGACTGGCAGCAGCTCTTCAGGGTCTCAGGCAAAGGTATTTCACATTGCCTATTTGCCTAGCTCTTTTAACTGGAGATGTTGGGAATTGAACCTGGGACCTTCTGCATGCCAAGCAGATGCTCTACCACTGAGCCACAGCCCCTCCCCACTACACATAGAAAATATGAACAATAATTCAGTTGCAAAGAAAATTAAAGAATGCCTTTGCTGTGACTTATAGGAACAATTTTTCTTCAAATTAAAAAAATATCCAGCAACTCCTGGTCCTGCTCATAAGTGCTTGAGAGCTGGCGGGTAATTGGAAGAAGCCTAGTGCAGTTTGTCTGCCATCCCTATGAAAGAGGCTTTCTTTGAACAGCTGTTCCAAACAAAAGAGGCTTAAAAGAGAATACAGAATTAAGCAAGCTTATTATTAACCCCGCTAACCAGGAGCTGGCACACTATCATTACATTACAGCCAATTATCTTAACAGTTATTTTACAGCACTTTCGCTTGTAATTTTTCTCAGCCTTGCAGATGGTTAGAAATGGAAATGTTTTCCCAGGTTTTTCCCTTGTCCCTTTCACAAGACTGTGAGCTAGGACTACAGTATCTCAGGGACTGTCATTTCCTATATAATCTGGGCACAGTGGTCAGCATCACAGGCCTTTTCCCATGTACCCTACACCGCTGGCAGTACAGTGGGTTCCCATGAGGGAGAGGGAATTCCAACACCAGGACACTGATACAGAGAACTCCCCCCACCAAGGAAGCTCCCTTATCCCTGTCCTTGTTGGCTGTTCATTGAATGGTTAAGATAGTTCTTGTTACTATAGCTTTTACTGGTTGTGTGTGTGTTAAGTGCCGTCAAGTCACTTTCAACTCATAATAACCCTATGAATCAATCTCTTCCAAAACATCCCATCTTTAACAGCCTTGCTCAGATCTTGCAAACTGAGGGCTGTGGCTTCCTTTATACTAGAGTAAATCCATTCCTTGTTGGGTCTTCCTCTTTTCCTGCTGCCCTCAATTTTTCCTAGCATGACTGTCTTTTCCAGTGACTCTCGTCTTCTCATAATGTGACCAAAGTGAGATAGCCTGTTTAGTCATTTTAGCTTCTGGGATCAGTTCAGGCTTGATTTGATCTATAACCCACTGATTTTTTTGGCAGTCTACAGTATCCATAACACTCTCCTCCAACTGGTTACTGGTTACGCTGCTGATTTTTCCCCTATGTATCCAGCTGTACATTTCTGGAATCTTAATGGCACTTTCCAGATGAAATTTCTTCCAGTTTCCTCCTTCCCACTATAGTTTCCCCCCCTTTTTTCAGATGACAGTGTTCCTGAGGGTCTCCTAACCCCAGGAACAAAATTTGAGGGGACTGTAGCAGGAAAGTCCTGCTTCACAATGTTAGTGAAGACATGGACTGCAGAAGATTTATAAAAGATTGCCTGAAGCGACCACTTACGGTTTGTGCATATGGTAATGGCACCCACTTCAACTGGAAACTAGAAATCTTTTAGGAGTAAAGATTGGATTGCTAGATCCACATACTGGATATTTTGGTTGTCAAAGAAAACAGAAGGCTCAAAGCTTTGGAGAGGTCTAACAAACATTACCACACTTATGGAAAGTATATTTATTTTTTTAAAAAGTTATTTTAAAAAAGTCATAATACTGCACAACAGGAAGCATTCAGACTATTTCCCGCCCGAGTCTTTCTGCTATCCTTTACAGATATCTAAAATCCAAAGATACCCAAGGATCACGAGAAGCTGTTTTCTTTCTCCCTGCTAAAGTTCTTCTTTGACCTGTAAGAAAGAAGGAAACTCAGCTGGTGCTTCTACTGTTGAGAAAGCCACAAATACTTTTTTGCTTCATTTTAGTATTGTTTGAGTCATGCTGTTCTGGGCGCAACTACAAAAAGGCTGCTACAGGAGGTGGCGCCAACCACAAAACGTTAGGGAACAAGGTTAAGGAACATGACTCCAACAGGAACTCTTCAACATGTCAAGCAGAAGCTCTGTAGAGCAAGATGCCTTTTGAAATGAACACATACATTAACTGCGCAATCCTAAGGTGGGGGGAAGGTTAAGAAGCGCGCAGAGACAGCGAGCCATGCCTCCTCCTGAGCCTTTTTCAAGAAAACCCCGTGAAACTCTCCACTGAATTCCACAGGGCTACGCTTGCCTTTTGCATGTGAAACCCAAAGCTTAGAGCAGCCCTTATGTCCCTATGGTTTCAAACAATGCCAACGGCTGTATTGACCGGGCGTTATTGCCAAATTCCAAAAGACCCAACATTTTTGCATCCATGGAACATCTGTTCTAGAGGACTTATACCACTACTTATTTGAATGCCCTCTATATGTGGAACCCAGGGCTAAATTTATTGCTGGGTTGGTTTCTGGCCTAAACGTTTGTCCTAGTGCTGAGAAACTAGCATTTTTGTTAAAAGATACCAATGGGTTTGTTTCTTATAGGACTGCCCTGTGTGCTCTGGCGGCAAAGAAAATAAGGTCCAATATGGTTGCTAAGGGAGCTGATCCTTCAAGTTGATTTTAACGGTCGCTAGGTCCCATTGGCCGATTGGGACACCACCACAATTTTTAGTTATTATTATTTGTTGTTGTTGTTTTTGTATGCATCGACTTAGCATAGTTTTATTATGCATATTTATTATTAATCCAGAATTTTATTAACCTAGTATTTCCTTTTATTATGTATCTGTGGTATCCTTGACATGTTTGTAATGGCCTATGGCTAAATGCAAATAAAACCATTCATTCATAAACTTGGCGTCTGCAAAAAGGGGTGTTCCCGAGCGCCACCCACGGGAACACCCCAGTAACGTCCCCTTTGACGCCGGTGCAAGCCCTTGCACTGGAAAAATGCTGCCAGCAAGGCTGTGCCAGCGCCCACTGCTGCGCTGCTCCCTGGAGATGCCATTAGTGGCCCCGCACCAGCATTAGTGCCAGTTTATCTGGTGAAAATGGCACTAACGCTGGTGCAGGGGTCACGGTGGTACCTATCCCATTTGCCCCTCCCTGTTTCTCCACCCCCTGTTAGGATCGCTCTGCCCGACAGTGAAGATCCTTGTGCTGTGGTGGCAGTTGTTGCAACTGGCCCTGCCCCACTTTTGAAAAACTGATCTCCAGACTACAGGGATTAATTCACCTGGAGGAAATAGCAGCTTTGGAGGGAAGAGTCTATGGCACTGTGCCTAGGGCTGCCAACCTCCAGGTACTAACTGGAGATCACCTGCTATTACAACTGATCTTGAGCCAATAGAGATCAGGTCACCTGGAGAAAATGGCCACTTTGGCAATTGGACTCTATGGCATTGAAGTCCCTCCCCTCCCAAAACCCTGTCCTGCTCAGGCTCCCGCAGGTGGCGAAGAGGGGCCTGGCAACCCTAACTGTGCCCCCTCAGCGCTCCCTCCCCTCCATAAACTCTACTTTCCCCAAGTTCCACTCCTAGCTTTCCAGGAATTTCCCAAGACGGAACTGACAACCCTACATTGTGAAGCTAATCTCCTTTCTGTACCTTTTTTCTGTGGCAGTTACAAGGAAAGAGGTCCTCACTGGGTTGCTCCACTTTCTCCATGCCTTCTCTAATTTTTGGCTCGTTCATTTGTAGCTTGGCATATTCCTACTTGAAAATAAAGAGTTTTTGTTTTAATCTTGCAAACGTAACATCTACAGCCTCATTCACATTGCCCAATCTGCAGCTGATGAAATTTCCCAAGCTGCAAGAAACCTGAGGAACATGACACACAATCTCCCAGAGACCGTAAGTAGACATGGCCCCATCTGGTGACTTGCTGAAATATTAGTGTCTCAGTGTTAATGCACAGACATTTTCAGCTGTGTTTTCAGAGTGGCTTTCTACAGCTGCGCTCTTTGATCATTGTTGATTGCTGCTTTGAGGAACATATCCATCTACATTAGAAAAGCATTTGTGGAATCTGGAATGCATCTTTAGCAAAATGATAGCCTGATTTTTAGGGCATGCCTTTCTCACAGAGCTTACAAATCTAATTGCAGAGTTGACCATTAAACTGCATTGACAGAAATTTAATTATTGCTACCCTTTAATCTGAACTGTCTGGTGTGAGCCAGCGTGGTGTAGTGATCAGAATGTCAGGCTAGGACATCCAGGATACCCAGGTTTGAATCCCCGTTCTGCCATGAAGTTTGTTGGGTGACCTTGCTGGGCCATTCATGCACTTGCAGCCTAATCTACCTCACAAGGTTGGGAGAGTGAAATATAAAGGAGAAGGATCTAAAGTCCTTTGGCTCCCCACTGGAGAGAAAGGGTATAAATGAAGTAATATTAAAAAAATAAGTTGTAGCTAAACAAGGAGTAGGCTGATATAGTGCATATATAGAGGGAATTGGGGGGTTGTGTGGATACCTGTGTAGTATAGAAATAAAACCACTGAGTGAATTCAGCCAACAAACCACCATCTTATCAAATCACCGTCTTGGGTTTGCTTTTGCTGAACAACAAAATCTACATCATTTTAAAATATGATGGAGATAGAGGGGCTTATATGTTATGTTGTGCTTTGCTTTTACTCACAGAAAGCAATGGCAGTCATTCACATATACACGTTCACCTACCTTGCCTGGTGATCTCCACTGAACACAGCCATTGTGTGTCAACTCCACTTTTACCTGCGTCACCTGGCTTGGATCCCATGGAAAATTTCTTGAGGTGGAAGGATTTCCACCAGCAGACATGCAACTTCCCCACCTTCTTTCTCCCACTGTGGCCCCAAATGTCCCCCAAATATAGCTTCCCAGGGTGGGAAGCAAGGCAGGGCCTTCTCAGCCGTGGCACCACAACCATAGAATTCTCTCCCCAGGGATATTTGCCTGTCCCATTCTGTCACTGCCTTCTGCAAGTGAGTGGAGCCTTTTTTGTTTCGGCCAGCGTTCCAACAATGATCCCTTCTTCCTGCCCTATGTTTTAATTATCATTTTATGTGCTTTTAATGTTATTTTAATTTTGGTTTTAATTGCTTTTATGTTTTTTTAAAAAATAATGTTTTAACTGTTGGCTGCCTTGGTGGCCTTGACTGGGCAGAAAGGCGGCATGAAAATTTCAAGTAGTCAAAGAGGAACTGACCTGGAAAAGTTTGAAGTAGTAACAAAATATATGGTCCCCCATGAGATTATTTCTTGCAAACTCTTGCCCAGTTTTCGCAATATTCTTTGCCTGGCAAGGAGAAAATAAAATAAATTAGAACTATTTTAATATTTCAAGACTAGAGGCGGGATCCTGTGTACCACAAGGGCAGCTGCATGTGCAGAATGCAACCCCCCACATCCCCCTAACTGCGGCATCTTTGCCGTGCTTCCAGGAATCCTGCTTCTGGGGACGGAGCAGGTGAGAGGATTACCCAGGAACGGCACAGGCGGCTTCCATAGTGGGAGGGAAGAAGTGGCTGAAATCTGGCCCGACCAGAAGAAGAGTTGGTTTTTATATGCCGACTTTCTCTACCACTTAAGGAAGAATCAAACCAGCTTACAATCACCTTCCCTTCCCTTCCCCACAACAGACACCCTGTGAGGTAGGTGGGGCTGAGATAGCTCTAAGAGAGTTGTGACTAGCCCAAGGTCACCCAGCTGGCTTCATGTGTAGGAGTGGGGAAACAAATCCAGTTCACCAGATTAGCGTCCACCGCTCAAGTGCATGAGTGGGGAATCTGGTTGGGGAACCTGGTTGGCCACTGTGTGAACAGACTGCTGGACCTTAGTCTGATCCAGCATGGCCTTTGTTATGTTCTTATGTTCTAAAAATCCATGCGCGACCACTGAGAACGCCCCCCAGAGAAATCTGTGTCTGAATGAGGTCTGGACTTAAAAATGCCATTCAAGGTCATTATTGACTTGTGAATAATCACTTGCCTGAGTCCCAAATAAATAAGAGTTTGTGGACAATTTGCAGATTGTTAAGTGTTTTTTTTTTAAAAAGTATATCTTACTTCCTCATCATGATCTTTGGCCCACTGCAGTTTCTCCAAGAGATCACTCAGGTCGCTTTTAAATGGAATGTAGTGTTTCCAAGGTTGTAACTCGTTATAAAAATGCTCATAGTAGATGGAATCCTGCTTCAGCACTACGCTGTTCCCTGCTAGAAGATAAGGCATCCTGTACGCAGCCACTGTGCCGTCAATATTAATTTGGTATTTATACTGCAAAATAAAGAATGACGGTTAATACACACACAGCTTGTCGATTTTGTTAATTCTGCTTTCCTCCACATGGCATTAGACTATGACAAAAGTAAGCATTTGCGTGTTTCAGACAACCCTGTGGTCATTTCACACATAACAACAACCCTGGTTTCCCACCAAACGTACACTTGACAGGGAGTTGAAGCCAGTCTTGACTCCCTCATTTACTTTTCTCTTAAGATTTCTACATCTTAAAAATACTGGTTATTTTTCTACTTCGATTAATTGCAGCTGTCTTATATAACTCTGAGGCTAAAACTCATCAAAGCTTAAATCTTATAAAAGTGGACACGTTTTATGTTTTTTTTTTTTTTTTAAGTGTAAAGAAAATCCAGGTTGTCTTTGCAAAAAAATCCTTGCTGATAAGTGTGGTCTGTAGTGGCAGAGAAAAATATCTAAATCAACCATGTCAATAGCACAGATGAAGTGCGGTTCAGACATTAATCTCTAACCGAAAGGCTGCCAAGAGCAGCTGTAACGTTAATAATGGACTTACAGCATCAACCAATTTAGGGGCAGGGAATATTTCCACATCAGCCCTAGCCGCCATCCGGGGCAGGCTAAACTGGCATAGATACTGTAGTTCCATTCCAAATGTTCTTCCTGCAAGAGGACCACCAACCAAGAGGAAGGCATGAACTTTGCATAATGTATAAACCAGCCTTGAGCTACTGTCGTGTGGTGTTAAGAGTAGAAGACTAGAAATGGAGAGGCAGGGTTAAAACATATACAGTCAGCTGTGAAGCTCGCCAAAAGACTTTGGGCCAACCCACTGTCTCCAACAGCAGAGGGGGGGTCAGCAATGAACCTCGGTCCCACAAGCCCTCTTCACTCAGCAGCTCAGCTCTGACCCAGCTCTGCTGTCTCCAAGCCAATAAGGGTGGCTGTGATGATTTTAAAAAGAGGATATCTTGTGCCTATTTGATTGTAACGGCCTTTGGCTATATGCAATAAATCTGTACTACTACTTCTACTACTAAACAGAGGATATGGAGAACCACGGATGCTGCGCTGAGTTCTGTGGAGAGCCAGACAGAAATGTGATAGATAGAAACATGTACTTTAACTAGTATTGTTCCTTCCATTTTTGTCACAAAACTGTATAGAAGTATGGGGAAAACCCATCTGCAAATTTTTATTGATACACTTGACCAGATATAGCAAGTCAGAAAAAAATGAATTTTCTAACAGTTGGAGCGGTTCCTCAGTGGAACAGGCTTCCTCGGGAGGTGGTGAGCTCTCCTTCCCTGGAGGTTTTTAAACAGAGGCTAGATGGCCATCTGTCAGCAATGCAGATTCTATGACCTTAGGCAGATGATGAGAGGGAGGGCACCTTGGCCATCTTCTGGGCATGGAGTAGGGGTCACTGGGGGTGTGGCGGGGGAGGTAGTTGTGAATTTCCTGCATTGTGAAGGAGGTTGGACTAGATGACCCTGGTGGTCCCTTCCAACTGTATGATTTTATGAATGTGTTTACCTCAAGCAACAATGGCTGTCTCACCCTCGAAGCTTATGAAATAGCATACTCTATGCATAGCCTCAGAATACAGAAATGGAGCAATTGCCCAAGCAAAACAACAAAAATACCATTCATCCTTGGCTTGCGACCCCTCTATTTCTGTGATCTGAACAGCTGCCAAACACCTGGGTCAACTTCAAAACCTAAATTCTCTAAAAATGTAAATAAAACTGTTGTATATTTATTAATATTGTACCTTGAAGAAATCAAAAAAGGATATATGCTTCACAATAGGGCCATACAGGCTTTCATCATGCTGGAAAAAGAAGAAATTGGTAAATGCTGCATCGATGATATCTGGGTATTTTCTGCTTAGCTTCACAAGTTCGAGCCTCTCTTTACGGCTATCTCGACCTCTCCAGATTGCCGTAATATTCTTTTCTTCCCACGGTGGCCCAGTGTTTGCTTGAACAGACATCATGTCCAGACTTACTCTAAAGGAGGAAATGGAGCAAATGTTATGAATGCAATCTTGTGTAAAAATATTCTGGGTCAGAACCTCAGAAGGCACTAAGTAGTTCTGTAGAACTTGGCCAGTGGCTCTCTGTTCTGGCCAGTTTAGTCTTAAAACAGATTTTTAATGATCTTGTAAAGCAGCAGTTTATCACAGTTCACGCATACATTCAAGCCTGCTATGTCTGTTTCACAACTGAGTCATAAAAAATTATTCTGTTCTTAACTTGCCTATTCCAATGGAATGTAATGAAATTCTCTTTTCCAGAGCATTAATTATGTCCAACTAGAGAGATGCATTTCTTGGACTATTTCCCTGGAAAGATATTTTGCCTGGCTATGAGAAGAGATCGGCCCAGAATGTTTTCATTGTTATTGTGTTTTGGGGAAAATGCAGCTTTTTTTTTTTAAGGCGACTCTTGAGAACTTAAGTTTGCTTAACCTAGGCTTGCTGTGGTACAACTGAACTGGTCTAGAGAATGTACTCTAAGTAATAAATTTAACACACACTGGTGGGGAGGCAAAGAAAAAAAAAAGACAAAACCAGATTGAAATTTGTCCATTCCTTGTTTTAAGGGACATCAAGACATATACAAAGCTGTATTTGACAGGTAGCAAGGGAAGGAGGCAGGAGCCCCGTGGAGCAGAGTGGTAAGCTGCAGTACTGCAGTCCAAGATCTGCTCACGACCTGAGTTCGATCCCGACAGAAGCCGGTTTCAGGTAGCCGGCTCAAGGTTGTCTCAGCCTTCCATCCTTCTGAGGTTGGTAAAATGAGTACCCAGCTTGCTGGGAGTAAAGGGAAGATGACTGGGGAAGGCACTGGCAAACCACCCTGCAAACAAAGTCTGCCTAGGAAACGTCGGGATGTGACGTCACCCCATGGGTCAGGAATGAACCAGTGCTTGCAAAGGGGACCTTTACCTAAGGGAACAAGGACCCTCTAGATCTGATGTTTGCTATACTACTCCCATCCATACTGAAAACATGGCTTTTGCACCACAGCTTTTCCTGAAGGAGCTGGAATGGCCTTAAATTGGCACACTGGGGAGATGGGCCTTTCCTCCTCTCCACCTTCATTCCATTCCCTCTCTGCTCAGTATTGTGGAATGGGTTCAAGTCTATTCCGGTCTCAGTACTTCACACACACCCTTCCTCCAAGGCAAGCAGAGAAAATGGCATCAGTGGGAGGAACCTAAAGCTATTTCACTTTGTCCCCTCAGAACCTGCAACCGTACAGCTCTACAAAGCCTCTCTGGTCAGCCAGCTCCTCAAACGGCATTCAGAGGTGCTGAAGCTCCACTACCATGAATTTTGGAGATGACTCAGGCTCTCTTGGGACCTCACTACTTCCTCCCAAATATCTTCTGTATGAGGGACATGGGTCTCTATTCTGGTAGCCAATCAATAGCTGCCTAACATGGCTATTATAGCAGTAGCTGTCCGGTATATCCAATACAATCCAATGTTGGTCGACAATACAGTGTGAACAAGAATATTGCCCAGTTCTATTAAACTCAGTTTTTGGCATAACAGACTATAGGACTGGACCATTGATACCTGGATTTGGAATGGCTCTGTTTGATACATGGAACAAGTACAGGCATCATAGAGAAAAAGAAGGGAGTGTGGCTTAGTGGTAGAGCATCTGCTGGGCATGCAGAAGGTCCCAGGTTCAATCCTCAGCATCTCCAGTCAAAGGGACTAGGCAAGTAGATGATGTGAAAGACCTATACCTGATAACCTGGAGAGCCACTGCCAGTCTGAGTAGACAATACTGACTTTGATGACCCAAGGGTCTGATTTAGTATAAGGCAGCTTCATGTGTTCAAGGCAGATGTTATCAATGTCACAGACACAAAATGGAGCAGGAAAACAAACAAAAAGTGGCAAGTTGAAGCTGTTTTCCAAGAAAGGGGCCTGAAACAGGCTTATAATACATTGCCGTAAACATGCATTGTGCAACTTTTTGATTTCTTGGGGAAAATAATTTTAGAAATGCCATTTACTGCATAAACTAAAATGCACTGATTTATTGAGTTCATTGTTTCATTTCACCAGCGCCTCCAAGGAGGAGCTCCAAGACACCCATCCCTCCCATTTCTCTTGCTGCTCTCCCCTCGCTCACAGACTCTCAATTTCCATCGGCAAAGCAGTTACTGTTGGCCCCAGCACCAATTATCATCAGCTTGGACCCAGTGGAAAGTGTAAACAGTCGTGGATCTTTCCCACGCTCCCCTCCCGCATCAGTCCTTTCAGGGTTGTGGGGACCCGTGTGGACTAAGAGCCACACAGCTTGGGAGACAGCAGCGGGGAAGGGAAAGGGCTGCTGGGGAGAGAGAAACATAGGAAAAATCCCTGATCCTTATGTACACAGATTTGCAGGATCCATCCCATTGTCAATAAGAAGGATCATTTCAAAAAAGTAAAAAAAATCACTAACATTTGAGTGAATCAAAACTGTAGAAAAATTCTTACCGGCCCATTGTTTCTAAAACAGAGTCTGTCAGGTCATAGGTGGGCATTACGATATCTTTTGAATCGGTGGATCCACACCAGGAAAATATAGGATGGATGTCCTGAGAGGATTTCTTCTTCTCCAAAGGCCAGTCTCCCAAATTGACAAAAAACTCTACATCTGGCATTTTTACCTAGGACATCATGATACATTACTGCATTGAACTACTTTGTCAAAAGTGCCATCTGTTTTCAATGAACAGGTCATATGGAACAGACAGGGTAAACAATTTAAGGAAAACTCTCCCCTGAACCCATATTCATAGAAACGTGGAGCTGGAAGAGACCCAAAATGGTCATCTAGTCCAACCTCCTGCACAATGTAGGAAATTCACAGCTACCCCCTCACTTCCTATGTCCCTGCTCTGCGCCTGCTCTGTTCACTATGCACAGGGGCTTTTTGACCTGAAGAAATTCCAGGAGTACCTTGTGATCCATTATGCATGCCCAGCAAAAATGTGGAGCTTCTGAACCTCGTGTGAGTCCCCCCGCCTGCAAAAGCGCTGCTTTGTAATTGGCTGTGGTGTATTTTTAAAAAATATTTCACCAGCCCCTGCCAATCCCGCAACAGGATTCTTTCATTTGATCTAAACCGAGTTGCCATTTTACAGCCAAAACAGAGAAAGGTCTGGACAATGCCCCCCCCCCGCATTTTTTCTGCATAACTCAACGCATAAAACACTTGCAGCCTCATTTGTTACATTTATCGTTCCATCGGCAGTCTTGCACTTGCAAAAAAAGAGAGGCTTTCATGCCTATAAGAGGACGCATATAAGGGGAGGGCAGCAAATCAGCCTGGCTCTGTTCCATCCTGTCAAGAACTGAAATTGACCCACACTCACTGTGAAATTGACCAAATAAGCAGCAGCATAGGTCCTTTGTGATTGTTTCAGCTTTCTTTCAACTGTTTGATGTGAAACTGACCCATGCTTGCTGTGAAACTGAACAAATAAGCAGCTTCATGGCATTCCAACATTATACTCTTGCTAGTCCACTCGATAATGGCTTCAAGGGAAGGGGTTGGATGAGGGGGACAGACATGTGGGAGGGAGAAACAAGAACGGGCACGAGGAGAAAAACCTGAAGTGACAAGTATGCACAGAACCAACTTTCAATTTGGGAGAGGCAGACTTTAAAGTCAGGGTAAAACAGCATCCTGAAAATGCAGGAAAAACACGAGGGGAGAGAGAGTTGACTAAATCCATATACACATGACCACTCAAGCAGCATCAGCTACAAGCGAGATACATGCACACACAAAAATCTCTGAATTTCCACAGGTATTTAATTATTATGCATATTAATGTATGCAGCATTTGCTTCTCTGCATATATTAGTCTAACAACAACCTGGTATTGCTATCCCTTTATTTTTGCTGGCTGGCTGAAACTGAGCCAGCGGGAGCAATCCTAAGCAGATCTACTCAGATGAAAGTCTCATTTTATTCCTTGGTGCTTGCTCCCAGGAAAGTATTCTTAGGACTGAAACCAGAGTGACTTAAGCTGGGGGGGGGGGGGCGTGCTTAAGCACCCGAGTAACCATTTGAACAAAGACTCCCAACTCACAGCTTGTTTTATTAGCCATGTTGCTAAGCTACCCAGAGAAGTGGTTTGGGCTGCTGGCACAGGGAAGCAGATTAGCCCCTATATTTTACTGTTTTTAAAATGCTTGAGGTAAACGGAAGCAAACTTTTAAAGAGAACAATGCCATCTGCTGGTTTATGACCCACAATGTAAAAGTGCCACTATAACTTCAGGATATAATTGCAGGTTGTACAGAGATGGCACCACCTAGAAATGGGATAGTTGACAGGGTAGATTCTGGCATACTAAGAATTTACTAAGAATCCTGATCTGGATGGCCCAGACTAGCCCAATCTTATCAGATCTGATTGTACTGTGAGCATCCTGAGCAGACACACCAGCGTGTTGCTCCTGCCTGCATTGTGGTATTAAGATAAATATTTTACTTCATCCTTTTCATCTGTCGGCCAAGTTTGGAAGTGGAATCGCTGCTTATGACTCCTAGATTGCCTTGCTTTCCCTTCTGCTTATTTTACTTTTATGTGAAGAGGTCCCAGTGAAAATTGCTGTTGGGTCTGCGACAGTGAAGTCGACAGAGGACTGATATGGGACCAAGAAAGAGGCCTTGCGACAAGGATGATAAGGTTGACAAGGAGTTACTATGCAAAGGGAGGCCATGGCAAACCATCTCTGTTTGTCTTTTGCCTTGAAAACCCTAGAGGGTTGCCATAACTCTGATGCAGCTTGACAGCACTTTCAGCCACCAAGAATTTTTTGATGGAAAATGTTAAGCAGATAGGTCTGAGTTTTAAACACCGTCTTGCTGATTCCCTTATTTGGGGGTGGATGTAAGGGTAACCCGTGTGTTGTCTTGAAGGCAGTGCCTAAGATCTGGCAGATTTTAAATTGCCTCCTCTGTGCATGCAACGTCTTCTGCTCCTTCCACATCCCTGCAGCAAATGGAAGCTCTTTCTCTCTTCTAGTCTGGAATCAAGCAGGAATTATTACTCATGCTAGTCATCCTGGAGATTTTTCTGCTTTTCCTAATCTCATGAGCACAGTTAGTTTGCTGGAGTCATCTGGTTTTGTTTTCGCTTATATGTATGACACACCTTTCAGGCATCTATTTTTTGTGCCAGGACATAAAACGACCATGTACAGCTTGTTTTGTGTGTGCTGTGATTTTTCAGACCCCTCCCCATTCCCATTGCAACCCCTGGGGGAAAAAAAATCTTTTCTGAAGGCCAAGGGTGCAGCGGTCAGGGTGGAACAAGTTGGGGCAACAAGGAGGAGAGCTGGCCACCCCTCCATGTGTGAACAGAAAAAGTCTTTGACACATGGAGGAAATGCTTTGGATCTCACCCATGGTCTCCTATGGAGGGTTTTGAAGGTTATCGCCAGCATTTTGAACTGGGCCAGAATCCTAAAATGGCAGCCAGTCGCTGGAACACTGACAAATGCAGTCTGACTGGCTACATCTTAGTCAGCGTGGTGTGGTGGTTAAGAGTGGTGGTTTGGAGCGGTGGACTCTGATCTGGAGAACCGATCTGGAGAATTCTGATCTGCATTCCCCACTCCTCCACATGAGCGGTGGACGCTAATCTGGTGAACCGGGTTGGTTTCCCCACTCCTCCACGTGAAGCCAGCTGGGTAATCTTGGGCTAGTCACAGCTCTCTCAGCCCCACCTACCTCACAGGGTGTCTGTTGTGGGGAGGGGAAGGGAAGGTGATTGTAAGCCGGTTTGATTCTTCCTTAAGTGGTAGAGAAAGTCGGCAAATAAAAACCAACTCTTCTTCTTCTTCTTCGCCTTTGTCACATTCAATTAAAATGTGGAGTTTCTAAAGAGTCCTTTCTGCAAATTAATGGTGGCCAGAGAAAGGATGTTTGTTTTTTGCTGGCTCTCATGTTGAATTTTTGGGGGCTACGCTATACTGCTAATTAATTTTAATGTGCGTTTCTAGCCTTTAATTGTATCATTTGTTTTGATATTCTTGTTATTTTACTGTGTTGTATGTACAACACACACATATATACGAACAAACCTTGTGACAGAAAATGTGGATTATTTATTTTTAAATAAATTAAACAAATGTCAGAATGTGTTACCGGAAAGTATTTGAAGCTAATTGAGAGACACTCACTTTTCTAGTCAAAGAAAGTAGGATGGCATCCATGAAAATCCTAAAGCCGACGTGTTCACCGTGGGTCTTTATATAAACCTAAAATAAACCAGGAAATGTCGAATTAGTTTTCTTTTTCCTTTCAAAAACAAATATGACTTACAACCATTCCTGTTTTCTAACAAACAAATCAAATGAACTATCTAGATTTACTTTTTATAACTACAAACAGAATCAAATCTTATTTCGATACAACATCAGCTCTGAATAAAAATCAAAGTCAGGTTAAAATAACAAAATAATAAAAGTTAAAATAATAAAAAGTTGATGATTCTAGGAGGGATGATTTGAAGAAGAGGAGGAAAGACCTTCTATGGGGAAACATTTTCAGTTAGCCGTTTACGAATCCCACTAGACCGGAGGCAGAATTTGGCTACTTGAATGGTAATCTCCCGAGAGGAGTCTGCTAAGAGAAGGGGAACTTTAGCTTCTTCCAATCTCCCAAGAAAGGATGACAACATGGGGAGAATGTACTGCGATCTTAAGTCATTTCAGAAGGGACATTGCAGCAGAACATGTTCTATTGTTTCCACTTTCTCTGTTTTGCATGGGCATAATCTTTGATAGAAGGGAGTACGGAGATACCTGCCTTCCAGGAGAGTAATAACTACAAGTCTGTGGAACTGAACAACACAGGATATATGGGCAACCAAGAATTTTGCCACTGCTGCGATGTCAGCCACTGTTATTTAACAAGAGTACTAGGCTAACAACCACACTAAATCTAGTTCCAATTAGGAGGATCCAGGAACGATTTAGCACACAGGACTGGCACGTTTCGCACCGTTAGCTGGAATTTATGGGATTAATAACATCAATAAAAATAAAAATAAATTAACAAGCAATCTTTGGGATGACAGTGTCAGTGGTTTCATAAACTGTGAAGGATGTTCAGGCACCTGGGAACGAAACCAAGTCAGAGTGCCAAAGGCCCTGGACAGACTGTAATGTTGCCTATTGTGCAGTATTAATACAACCTTTCTTACGACACAAACCACTATACATTCAGGGCAATCCAAGACAGGTTTCACACAAAGGATTAGGGAACTTCAGTGAGGATAGGTTTATCAACAGCTATTTAACCATGATATTGAAATAAGACCTCCAGGTCCAGTAGTTGGGAACACCACAAAAGGAGGACAACCATCATCTTCTTTATAAACGTTTTGTGAGGTTCTAGGGGTATGTAGCTGATTGGTCTTTGAAAAGAAAGGCTGGATCAGTAGACATTGGTTCTTTAATCTCAAACTAGAGAAACCACTTTCTTCCATGTGAATCTACCTATCCAGTCCGGTAATCTTTGAAGGCCCTGCTTCGGTTGCCCCCGCCATCTGAGGCTAGACAGGCGGTGACCTGAGAAAGGGCTTTCTCAGTTGTGGCACCAAAACTCTGGAACTCCCTTCCCAGGGAGATGCATCTGTCTCCCTCTTTCGGTGTCTTCTGCCAGTGGGTGAAGATTTTTTTGTTTCATTTGGCAAATCCCCAATAATGGTTGATTCATGTGAATCACTCCCTTTCAACAACACATGTCCAAGAAAGTTGATTCATTTGAAATGTGGTATTGGATGAGAGATTACAGATACCACGGACTGCCAAAAAGACAAATCAGTGGGTTCTAGATCAAATCAACCCTGAGCTCTCCCAAGAGTTTAAAATTACTAAAATAACAGTGCATTCCTAAGGAGAGTTACTCCAGTGTAAGGCCATTCATTTCAATGGGCTTAGACTGGAGTAAGGAATGCACTGTCAGGTTATCATACTTATGGTCACATTATGAGAAGAAAGTCACTGGAAAAGACAATAATACCAGGAAAAGTGGAAGGCAGCAGGAAAAGAGGAAGACACAACGTGGAATGGATTGACTCTATAAAGGAGGCCATGACCTTCAGTTTGCAAGACCTGAGCAAGGCTGTTAACGAGAGGGCATTTTGGGTACCAGTGGGGGAACATTTTAACCTCCCAGGACATTCAGTTGCTGATTTAAGAGTCGTAGTTCTCTTACAAAGGAATTTCAAAGGGAGATTAGAAAGAGAGACTGCTGAATTACAACTAATAATGAAACTCAAGACTATGCATTCTCCTGGATTGAACAGAGATCTGGGATTCCTGTTGCATTACCAATGCTAATTTCTCCATGCCTACTATCCCTCTGCATATCATACCTAATCCAATCATGCCTGCTAATGTAATTTACTTTCTTTTGACATTTACATTGCTATTGTGTGTCTAATTCACTCTTCTCTACTTAAAGATAGATGGACTCACAATCTAGTTGTATATGAAGAAGTGAGCTGTGGCTCACGAAAGCTCATACCCTGCCGGAAATTTTGTTTGTCTTTAAGATGCTACTGGACTCTCGCTCTTTTCTACTGCTATGGATTCATAGGGTCACCATAAGTCAGAAATGACTTGACAGCACTTAACACACACACAATAATAGTTATTGGCCCTCCTCCCTGGTTCTGGAATTGTTTGTATATGCGTTTTTATTGAATTATCTTATAATATTTTATAATTTTAAATGTTGGTTTTAAGTGTTCAAGTGTTTTAATGTGAGCCTTATCTGGTGGAAAGGTGGCATAAAAATGTTTTAAATAAATAAACAAACCAATTCCCTATTGGCAGTACTGGCAGAAGAGAAGATGCTCCCACTGACATTTGCTAATGTAACTTACCTCTTTGCCTGACTCCCTGCATTCCTACTTTTCCTCATTCTTCCTTCCAACTAGCTGTCACTTGTTGGCCCCTTCTATCCTGCTGAAATCCCAAATTAGCTGTAAACAAGGCCCATAAAAGGACTACCTTCTGTCATTCTCCAAGGAATTTACCACACATTTACTCGCAGAGCAGCCACTTGATCAGAGGTTGCACAGGCCTTGGGACAGAGCGTAGAATCATAGAATAGAGTTGGAAGGGACCACCAGGGTCATCTAGTCCAACCCCCTGCACAATGCAGGAAATTCACAACTACCTCCCCCCCCACACCCCCAGTGATCCCCTACTCCATGCCCAGAAGATGGCCAAAATGCCCTCTCATCAACTGCCTAAGGTCACAGAATCAGCATTGCTGACAGTTGGCCTGCTAGCCTCTGCTTAAAACCTTCCAGGGAAGGAGAGCTTACCACCTCCTGAGAAAGCCTGTTCCACTGAGGAACCGCTCTGTTAGAAAATTCCTCCTAATGTCTAGACGAAAACTCTTTTGATTTAATTTCAACCCATTGGTTGTGATCTGACCTTCTGGGTCATACCTTATTATCTTTTATGGTGTAATGGCACAAGCTCTGTCTCTGGCCAAACCGTTGCGGAATTTCTTTGGCAATCTTATCGAGGTCTACGGCAGGAAACTGAGCCAGGTCTCTCTGGATCTGTGGAATGACCCGAGGGCAGCTCATCTCTTCCAGCCAAGCACCGCTGTCTTCCTGAGGGCAGTCACAGTTCTCATGATAAACAGGACCTGTACGCAATAAACAGGTTTAAAATGTATAAAGTAAGCCATTTTTTATTGTCCTAGGTTGGTGTGCAGACTGAGCCCCAGTCTTGTACCAGTAGAGTAACTGAAGCACTGGGTTAGACCAGTAACACAACAACCTTAAAGCTCAAAAAAGCTTTATTAGTAGGAAAAAAATTCAAAATAGATTAAAATACAAGTTACATAGTCAAATAAGCAAACCGGCAAAGAAAACAATAAAGTCTAGCTCGCCACATTATACTTACTAAGATGTTATGTAGTTGCTGATCTTAACAGCTAAAAAGATGTTTCAGGTGACATGCATTTTATGAAGTGACATGCATTTTATGAAGGATCTCCAAAACCTGGTCCTAAGCATTTCAGCAGTTAATGGGAGGCCAATACATTTGGTGGCTGGAAGCTAAATTACAGAGATTAATTAAAAAAACAAATAAAAGGCGGTAGCTGTCCGTATTCTCACAAGGCTGTGAGTCTCCAAGGTGCTGAAGAAGAGATGGAGGAGACTGTCCTACAGCACAAGTTCTGCAGCAGGTATCTAGGTAGCTTAGAGGTTCACTCAACACTTTCACTCAATGTGATGATACTTTTTCCCCACTGGTGCAACTTGAGGTCCTCCTGTCAGCCAAGGTTTAGGGCTGGATTATGCTTCCCTGGTTAATATTAGGTTTTTGGGATTCCCTCGCACATCAGCTATTGCATGAGCAATACCATGGTGTGTCACTGTCCATACATTGGCAGACAGAACTATAAAGCTGCTCGGTGCTTGGCAGACCAGTGTTGTATGGAACCTCTCCAGTTAGGGGGCACAGAAGGAGGGATCCAGCCCACTTGGAATACCGTGTACAGTTCTGGTCACACCTAAAACAGGATATTGCAGAGCTTGAGAAGGTGCAGAAAAGAGCAACCAAAATGATCAGGGGACTAGAGCAACGGCCCTATGAGGAGCGGTTAAAACGCTTAGGGCTGTTTAGCTCCGAAAGAAGGTGGTTAAGGGGAGACATGATAGAGGTCTGTAAAATCATGCATGTTATGGAGAGAGTGGACAGGGAGAAGTTTTTCTCCCTCTCCCATAATACTAGAACGTGGGGTCATCTGCTGAAGCTAGAGGGTGAGAGATTCAAAACATAGTTAAATTGTGAAACTCCCTGCCCCAGGGTGTGGTGATGGCTGCCAGCTTGGAAGGCTTTAAGAAGGAAGTGGACATGTTCATGGAGGAAAGGGCTATTCATGGCTACTAGTCAAAATGGATACTAGTCATGATGCATATACCTATTCTCTCCAGTATCAGAGGAGCATGCCTACTATATTAGGTGCTGTGGAACACAGGCAGGAGAATACTGTTGCAGTCGTCTTGTTTGGGGGCTTCCTAGAGGCACCTGGTTGGCCACTGTGTGAACAGACTGCTGGACTCGATGGACCTTGGTCTGATCCAGCATGGCCTTTCTTATGTTCTTATGTTCCCACCTCTTTATTTCTCTAGACACGCTTCAAGCCCTCTAGCAACACAGCAGGGTGCCCCAACATGTAACTGGTGAATCACTGGGACTTTAAATGTGGGATTTGTGATTTTGAAATAACTCACTGTCCAATTGTAAGATGCCATTTTTGTACCTTTTAAGATATATGGAGATTTGGCAATGTGTTTGTCTTTGGCTTGGACCTCAATCTTCAGGCTTTTGTAGCTTGCATACATTCTGTACCTCACAACGAAGGAGCCATCTTTCCTGTCCAACGTTTGCACTCCTACCCGTGTGAACTGCTCATCAGGAGCTGTGATCTTCACCTGGAATGCATTTTCACCTGGAGAGACAGTGAACCTATGTACAGGACAAACACAGTGGTGAAGTACAGCTCAAACCAGCCTTCCCGCATATGGAACAAAGACAATATTGAAGGGGGAAAAATTAAAACGTTTTCTTAGCACTACAGTACCAGCCCAGGGCTGAAAAGCTTCTCAGAAGTGAATGACTTTCATCTAAAGCTGAAATGCTCATATCATGCTCTATGCCACTTTGAGGCCATTCCTAAAGGGGGGGGGAGTGAAACTCCTCTGGTGCCAGCGTGACCCCGCGCCAGCATAAGTGCCACCTTATCATGGAATACAGTGGCACCTACACCGCCGTGGGGGTGAACATGCCAGTGTCTGGGCACCGCTGGCCCCATGTGGGGGGCATTCCCGGGGTGTTCACAGGGGTGGTGCTGCCTTTAGGCAGCTTCCACTGCCCTTTCGCCCTGGGAGTACCCCCTAGAGCGACAGTGGGGCCGCACCACCTTTTTCAGGCCAGGAAGCCTCGGAGGAGGTATCGTGGCTGTGCCCTTCCCAGCTGCCATGGAACTGCCCCGCCTTCAGGATTGGGCTGTTTGTATTTGACTTTCTGTTGTTTTCTAGTTATTATTGTGTTTTTCTGCTGTCCTTCCTTTGAAGAGTTCAAGAAAAAGAAGAGTTGGTTTTTATATGCCGACTTTCTCTACCACTTAAGGGAGAATCAAACCTGCTTACAATCCCCATCTCTTCCCCTCCCCACAGCAGACACCCTGTGAGGTAGGTGGGGCTGAGAGTGACTAGCCCAAGGTCACCCAGCTGGCTTCATGTGCAGGAGTGGGGAAACAAATCCAGTTCCCCAGATTGGCCTCCGCTGCTCATGTGGAGGAGTGGGGAATCAAACCCGGTTCTCCAGATCAGAGTCCACCACTCCAAACCACTGCTCTTAACCACTACACCACACTGGCTCTCAAGCAGTGCACTCCATTTTATCTCCACATCTTAGGAAATTCATGCATATGGTAAAGAATTTGTGAGCCTGTTATAGGATGCCTATTCAATTAATGTGAGGTGCTGGTCACAGTTGTTAGTACTCATCCGCATTAACTAACAACAGTACAACTAACTAGTCAGTACAACGTGCCTTCAGCAGCTTGTTGCTTGAGAACATTGGCAGCACTAATCAAACGGGTTCACCTTTGTGAACTGGGTTCCTCAATGTGGAAACCCCAATAAGCTTCTCAGGTACCCCAGCATCTTCCAGAACACTCTATGGAAGCTACTATTCTTTGCTGTCTGAGACCTGGATGATCTAACTGAAAACATGGCACAGAAGTATGTAAATATTTTGTGATATCCAAAAAGCAAAACATACATTTAAGTGTTTTATAGGAGCCTTGTTTTCTTGGAAAACAGACTGATTTAAAGGCTCAACTTTTTGCCAAAGGAGAAAAAGTGAGAAATCAAATTACAGTTCCCAAACTATTTACTTTAGCGGAGAATTATATTGGGAGTGGAACAATTAAAATGCCTACTGAAGCTTGTGAAAACTTTCTAGCCCAGTTTACTGTATGGATAAGAAAAATTGTAGGATCTGTAACAAAACCAGTGGAGTGATTTTGCTCACTTCACTGAAGAAGTCCTCCCACCCCATTTCCCCACTCCAGACTTATTTCTTTTTGGTTTTGATTATTTTATTGAACAAAAAATCATCATAGAACTCCACCCCAAAATATAAAGTTTAAATGAAGAATGGTACACTTTGCAAAGCTAAAACCCCCAGTCTCAGCCAAATGACATTCTTATTTAAATAATAAAGGCTCCAAACCTGCAAGCAGGTTCGATTTAAGGCTCCTTAGGCAGCACTGCAGTCACCATATTACTCCATAGAAGGATTCAGGCTGCCCAAGACTCTTCTCCCAAATGAGAACCCAAAACAACTTATATCTTTCTCTCCTCCATTTTATCCTCACAGCAACCCCATGAGGTAGGTTAAGCCAAGAGTGTGTGACTAGCCCAAATTCATTCAGCAAACCTTCATGGCAGAGTGGGAATTCGAAACAAGAGCTCCCAGTTCCGATTTTTTGGTAACTGTAACCACTAAGCCACACTGGTTGTTTAGAAAATCACACACATGTTTGTAGGCTCCAACAGCACTAGGGAAAGTAGCAAAAAAAAAAAAAAGGTTAAAAAGCAAGAATTGTATAGGTGTCATTAACACACTGATATATTCAAAGCTATGCACAATCAAAACAATGAAATTACAACCATCCTTGTTGGGAACTGGGTTTCTACATGTGGATTGACTTGAGGGTAAAGGTAGTCCCCTGTGCAATCACTGGGTCATTACTGACCCATGGGGTGATGTCACATCCCGACATTTACTAGGCAGACTATGTTTACGGGGTGGTTTGCCACTGCCTTCCTCCGTCGTCTACACTTTACCCCCAGCAAGCTGGGTCCTCATTTGACCGACCTCGGAAGGATGGAAGGCTGAGTCAACCTTGAGCCGGCTACCTGAAACCGACTCCTGTCAGGATCGAACTCAGATCGTGAGCAGAGCTTTTGACTGCAGTACTGCAGCTTACCACTCTGCACCACGGGGCTTGTTAGGGGAGGCATAAACACTGTGTAGGAGGAAGCCCTGACCTGGATAGCGTGATCTTTTCAGATCTCAGAAGATAAGCAGGGTCAGCTCTGGTTAGTATTTGGATGGACAACCTCCAAGGAATACCAGGGTACTCCACCTCCGCAGGTCTCTTGCCTTGAAAACCCTCCTATGTCCCCATGAAAACCTTCCTTTGTTGCCATAAGTCAGTTGTGACTTGATGGCACACACAAAAAAGGACGAGGACAGCCTAAAGCACGGGTGTCAAACTCATTTGTTACGAGGGCCGGATATTACATACATGTCACTTGGTTATGTGTACCATAAAATTGAATGCCAGGTACCGGAGATAAAACTTTATAGAAGACACAGGCAAAGTCGATTAATGATATTATTTTTTACTTAAAATACAAACATGTTTAAAACAATAATTTTCTTACAGTATTTTCTTTTATTTAACAGTCTTTGATCATTGACACCTCGGGACTAGGGGAGGTGGCTGCCTTGCGGGCCGGATAAGAGCCCTCAAGGGGCCGGATCCGGCCCATGGCCTTATGTTTGACACCCATGGTCTAAAGCATTCAGTGACTGGGTAACAGATGCAGAAACAGAATCTTGTCTCCTCTTTGAAACTCTGCACTTCAGATTTGTTTTGCTCCAAGTGCACAAGAGGTACAATCATGTTGCTGCACTTGAGATTTCCCCCAAACGAAGGCAAGTTTCATGACAGCTTGACACACTGCCTTTTTATCTGTACACACTGGATATTTATGTGTACAACTAGAAGTGTAAACTGGGAAAACTCAGAAAAGTGTATTTGCAAAAAATCACATATAATTGTGACTAAAGAGAACCTCCATATTCAGAGGCAACAAACCTCTGAGCACCAGTGCTAGGAGGGAACATCAGGGGACGGCCTGGGCCTTTATGCCCTGTTTGATGGCCCTCTGGGAGAACTAGTTGGCCACTATGTGGAACAGAAGGCTGAACTAGATGGACCACTGGTCTGATCCAGCAGGACTCTTCTTAAGTATTTAATACAGGGAGACTTCTGTGACTGGCTGCAACTCCTTGCTGACTGAATGGCTTTCAGTTTCTTCTCTATTTAACAAAGTTGTTTTGGAAAATAGCATTATTTCAACTTTTAAAACGTTGAGGGCCTCCTCCAGAATCTGGTGGGTCATAAAAATGAATTTTTCATAATGTTCAGCATTTCAATGGTAAAAACACTCAAATTCAAGAATCTGAACTCCCCACCCAGACTCTTCCCATAACCAAGTCCCACATTGCTGAGGGCTCTTCCTGTATTTGTTTCTCCTGCAAAATGTTTGCTGTATTTGTTTCTCCTGCAAAATGTTTTAAATAGTGTTAGGATAGACAAATGGGGTCTTTCTTCTTTTGGTTAAAGATAATATTTTCAACAGTTGAAAATAAACCTCAGTGGGTAGTGTTTGTGAAATTGAAGGGTATGCATTGCTTAACGCCTTACTAGTCATGTGTGTACATGTACATGAATATGTGCAAGATAAAAGATGCCTCCGTTCTTCATTCAGATATTTCACTTAAGGAAGGACCCTAAGGAAGGAAAGAGCAAACTTCTGAAAAAGGGCAACTCTAGCAATTCACAGTAACAAAATGTCACCAGGGGCATCCTCCAAAGGCAAAAATAGTTGTTTGGGGAAATTGACCCAGCTAATAGGGGGCATTGAAATGTGTGGTCTTCAAATCTGCAAAATCAGAGAGGCAGCATCATATAGGGGACTGGGATTTGAGAGACCAGTGTTTGAGAACTTGGACCGACCACTCTCTCTCAGCCTTACCTACATTATAGGATTGCTGTGAGTCTAAAATCGAGGAGGAAAGAATGCAACACACTTTGCGGGAGAAAAGCAGGGGTCTGACTATTTTGATAAATAAAATCAGGCAACTGAGTTGCCCTTCATTTCTAGGGCTGCCAGGTCCCTCTTTGCCACCGGCAGGAGATTTTGGGGGTGGATCCTGAAGACGCTGGGGTCTGGGGAGGGACTTCAATGCCACAGAGTCCAATGGCCAAAGCGGGCATTTTCTCCAGGTGAGCTGATCTCTGTCGGCTGGAGATCAGTTGCAATAGCGGGAGATCTCCAGCTACTACCTGGAGGTTAGCAAATACAGACACAATAGTTGCAGCCGAAAAACCACAGAAACACAGTTCAATACTGCACAACCATTCCGTATTAATAAAAAAAAAAATACTGACATCCGGAGGTCTTCTACCTGACATCTGGAAAAGACCATGAACATAAATCTAAATTAATATTTTTGGATACTAAATAGAACTTGTAGTTTCAATGCTGTCATACTTACAGACTTTATGTTACTGACCATGAACATAAATTTAAATTAATATTTTTGGATACTAAATAGAACTTGTAGTTTCAACGCTGTCATACTTACAGACTTTATGTTACTGACCATGAACATAAATTTAAATTAATATTTTTGGATACTAAATAGAACTTGTAGTTTCAACGTTGTAACACTTGCCTATGCATTGTTACTTACCTGAGAATTGTTACATAGGAGATGTATGTGTGTGTGTGTAAAGTGCCATCAAGTCGCAGCCGACTTATGGCGACCCCTTTTTTGGGGTTTTCATGGCAAGAGACGAACAGAGGTGGTTTGCCAGGGCCTTCCTCTGCGCAGCAACCCTGGACTTCCTTGGTGGTCTCCCATCCAAATACTAACCAGGGCCGACCCTGCTTAGCTTCTGAGATCTGACGAGATCAGGCTAGCCTGGGCCATCCAGGTCAGGGTGAGTTGAT